>NW_028227271.1:58565000-58895000 GCF_978045245.1 Mus caroli
TTTCTAACTTGGTGAAGAATTGAGCTGAAATTTTGATGGTGATTCGATTGAACTGCAAGATAGCAGCTTTTACTACATTGATCCTGGCAATACATGAGCATGGGAGATCTTTCCATCTTCTGAGATCTTTGATTTCTTTCTTCAGAGACTTGAAGTTCTTATCATACAGATCGTTCACTTCCTTATTTAGAGTCACACCAAGGTATTTTATATAATTTGTGACTATTGTGAAGGGTGTTGTTTCTTTCATTTCTTTCTCAGCTTGTTTATCCTTTTTGTAGAGAAAAGCCATTGATTTGTTTGAGTTAATTTTATATCCAGCTACTTCACGGAAGCTGTTTATCAGGTTTAGGAGTTCTCTGCTGGGATTTTTAGGGTTACATAATATATACTATCATAAAATCTGCAAATAGTGACATTTTGACTTCTTCCTTTCCAATTTGTATCCCCTTGTCCTTCTATGGTTGTCTAATTGCTCAGGATAAAACTTTGAGTACTATATTGAATGGCTAGGTAGAAATTGGGCAGCCTTGTCTAATCCCTGCTTTTAGTGGTATTGCTTCCAGTTTCTCTCCATTTAATTTGATGCTGGCTATTGGTTTGTTGTACATTGATTTATTATGTTTAGGTATGGGCTATGGACCTTGAATTCCTGATCTTTCCAAGACTTTTATCATGAAGGGGTATTGATTTTTTCAAATGCTTTCTCAGCATCTAACATGATAATCATGTGGTTTTTGTCTTTGAGTTTGTTTATGTAGTGGATTATGTTGATGTTTTTCCATATATTAAACCATCCCTGCATCCCTGGAATGAAACCTACTTGATCATGATGGATGATCATTTTGATGTGTTCTTGGATTTGGTTATCAAGAATTTTATTGAATATTCTTGCATCAATATTCATAAGGGAAATTGATCTGAAGTTCTCTTTCTGTCTTTGGTCATTATGTGGCTTACGTATCAGAGTAATTGTGGCTTCATAGAATGAATTGGGTAGAGTGCTTTCTGTTTCTATTTTGTGGAATAATTTGAGAAGAATTGGAATTAAGTCTTCTTTGAAGTCTGATAGAACTGTGCACTAAACCTATCTTGTCCTGGGCTTTTTTTTGGTTGGGAGACTATTAATGACTACTTCTATTTCTTTAGAGGATATGGGAATATTTAGATGATTTATCTGATCCTGATTTAACTTTGGTACCTGGTATCTGTCTAGACATTTGTCCATTTCATACAGGTTTTCTAGTTTTGTTGAGTATAGCCTATTGTAGTAGGACCTTATGGTGTTTTAGATTTCCTAATGTTCTGTTGTTATGTCTCCCATTTCATTTCTGATTTTGTTGATTAAGACACTGTTCCTGTGCCCCCTTGTTAGTCTGGCTAAGGGATTATCTGCCATTTTGATTTTCATGAAGCTCCTGGTTTGGTTAATTCTTTGAATAGTTCTTTTTGTTTCTACTTGGTTGATTTCAGCCCTGAGTTTGATAATTTCCTGCCCTCTATTCCTCTTGGATGAATTTGCTTCCTTTTGTTCTAGAGCATTTAACTGTGCTGTCAAGCTAATAGTGTATGCTCTCTCTAGTTTCTTCTTGGAGACACTCAGAAGTATGAGTTTTCCTCTTAGAACTACTTTCATATTGTCCCATAATTTGGGGTATATTGTGGCTTAATTTTCGTTAAACTCTAAAAAATGTTTAATTTCTTTATTTCTTCCTTGACCAAGTTATCATTGAGTATATCGTTCTTCAGCTTCCACGTGAGTGTTGGCTTTCTATTATTTATGTTTTAATTGAAGATCAGCCTTAGTCCATGGTGATCTGATTGGGTGCATGAAATTATTTCAATATTTTTGTATCTGTTGAGGCATGTTTTGTGACAAATTATATTGTCAGTTTTGGAGAAAGTATCATGAGGTGCCAAGAAGAAGGTATATCCTTTTGTTTTAGGATCAAATGTTCTATAGATATCTGTTAAACACATTTGTCTCATAATTTCTGTTAGTTTCAATGTATCTCTGTTTAGAATCTGTTTCCACGATCTGGATCTGTCCATTGATAAAAGTGGTATGTTGAAGTCTCCCACTATTATTGTGTGAGGTGCAATGTGTGCTTTGAGCTTTACTATAGTTTCTTTAATGAATGTGGATGCCCTTGCATTTGGAGCATAGATATTCAGAATTGAGAGTTCATCTTGGAAGATTTTAACTTTGATGCATATAAAGTGCCCTTCCTTGTCTTTTTTGTTAACTTTGGGTTGGAAGTCGTTTTTATTCAATATTAGAATGGCTACTTCAGCTTGTTTCTTCAGACCACTTGATTGGAAAATTGTTTTCCAGCCCTTTACTCTGATGTAGTGTCTGTCTTTTACCCTGAGGTGGGTTTCCTGTAAGCATCAAAAAGTTGGATTGTGTTCATGTAGCCAGTGTGTTAGTTTATGTATTTTTATTTGGGAATTGAGTCCATTGTTATTAAGAGAAATTAAGGAAAAGTAATTGTTGCTTCCTGTTATTTTTGCTGTTAGAGTTGAGATTCTGTTCTTGCGGCTGTTTTCTTTGAGTTTGTTGGACAATTACTTTCTTGTTTTTTCTAGGGCATAATTTCTGTCCTTGTGTTGGTGTTTTCCCTTTAATATCCTTTGAAGGTCTATATTTGTGGAAAGATATTGCATAAATTTTTTTTCCTGGAATATCTTGTTTTCTCCATCCATGGTAATTGAGAATTTTGCCAGCCTGGGCTGGCATTTGTGTTCTCTTAGGGTCTGTATAATATCTGTTGAGGATCTTCTGGCTTTCATACTCTCTGGTGAGAAGTCTAGTGTAATTCTAATATGCCTGCCTTTATATGTTACTTGACCTTTTTCCCTTACTGCTTTTAATATTCTATCTTTATTTAGTGTATTTGTTGTTCTGATTATTATGTGTTAGGAGGAATTTCTTTTCTGGTCCAGTCTATTTGGAATTCTGTAGGTTTATTGTATGGTCATGGGCATCTCTTTCTTTAGGCTAGGGAAGTTTTCTTCTATAATTTTGATGAAGATATTTACTGGCCCTTTATTTGATAAATTCTCATTCTCATCTATACCTATTATCCTTAGGTATGGTCTACTTATTGTGTCCTGGATTTCCTGGATGTTTTTGGTTGGATCTTTTTGCATTTTGCATTATCTTTCATTGTGTCCATGTTTTCTATGGAATCTTCTGCACCTGAGAGTCTCTCTTCCATATTTTGTATTCTGTTGCTGATGTTAACATCTATGGTTCCTGATTTCTTTCCTATGGTTTCTATCTCCAGAGTTGTCTCCTTTTTGGGTTTTCTTCATTGTTTCTACTTCATTTTTAGATCTTGGATGTTTTTGTTCCATTCCATTGCCTGTTTGGTTGTGTTTTCCTGTAAATTTTTAAAGGGATTTTTGTGATTCCTCTTTAAGGACTTCTACCTGTTTAGCAGTGTTCTCCTATATTTCTTTAAGTGGGTTATTAATGCCCTTCTTAAAATCCTCTACCAGCATCATGAGATATGATTTGATTTCTGAATATTGTTCTTTGGATGTGTTGGGGTATCCAGGACTCGCTGTGGTGGGCGTACTGGGTTCTGATGATGCTGAGTGGTCTTGGTTTCAGTTAGTAAGATTCTTATGTTTGTCTTTCACCCTTTGTTAATCTCTGGTGTTAGTTTTTATAGCTGTCTCTGGCTGGAGCTTGTTCCTCCTTTGATTCTGTTAGCCTCTGCCAGCACTCCTGGGAGTCCAAATCTCTCCTGAGTCCCAGTGCTCAGAGCACTTGCTGCAGGCAAGTTCTGCTCTTACAGGGAAGGTGCACAGAAGTCTGCAGCTCAGTTCCACCTCCTGAGTCCTGGGGTCAGAGACCCCTGGAGGCTGACTCTCCTGTGGTGGGGAAAGCACCCAGTGGTTTAGGTCTCAGCTCTGCCTCCTGGCTGAGGATAAAGTCCTGAAGAGACCCTGTCCATGAAGCTCTGTTTCTGCTGTAGCCCACGGGCTCTCCTGCATAGACTGATCTAAGTGATCCCAAGATCCTGGGTTTGCTAGGGCCTGCTGAGTTTGTGAACAAGAAGGCACAGGGCTTGCTCCAATAGGAACGAACCCCAGCAACTGGTTTCGCAGGTTTCCTTTGTCTCTGTTTCTACTGGCACTACAACTTTTTTGGATTTTTGGAAAAGATGTTGCTTTCCACTCAGCAGTGATCTCAACATCCTGGGTGTGCTAGGGTGCTTGCAGCGTGTAGAGTCCTCTGGGGCCCTTGGGACCCTCCACTGAGTTTCTGCCCAAGATCCAGGTTTTTTTTATTTTTGTTTTTTGTTTTTGTTTTTGTTTGTTTGTTTGTTTTTGTTTTTTTTGTAGTGGATTTCATTGATGGATTTCCCTGTATCCCTGGGATGAAGCCTACTTGGTTGTGGTGAATGATCATTTTGATGTGTTCTTGGATTCAGTTTGTGAGAATTTTATTGAGTAATTTTGCATCGATGTTCATAAGGGAGATTGGTCTGAAGTTCTCTATCTTTCTTTAGTCTTTGGGTAGTTTAGCTATAAGTGTAATTGTGGCTTCATAGAATTAATTGGGTAGTGTATGTACCTTCTGTTTCTATTTTGTGGAATAGTTTGAATAGTATTGGTATTAGGTCTTCTTTAAAGGTCTGATAGAATTCTCCACTAAACCCATCTTGTACTGTTTTGTTTTTTTGTGTTTTTTTGTTTTTTTTTTTTTGATGGGAGACTTTTAATAACTGCTTCTGTTTCTTTAATGGTTATGGAACTGTTTAGACAGTTTGTCTGATTCTGTTTTAACTTTGGCACCTTGTATTTGTCTAGAAAATTGTCCATTTCATCTAGATTTTTCAATTTAGTTGAGTATAAACATTTGTAGTAGGATATGGTGGTTTTTTTTTTTTAATTTCTACAGTTTCCGTTGTTATGTCTCCCTTTTCATTTCTGATTTTTATTAATTTGGATACTATCTTTGTACCCTCTGCTTAGTCTAGCTAAGGGTTTATCTATCTTGTTGATTTCCTCAAAGAAGCAGCTCCTGGTTTTGTTGATTCTTTGGAGAGTTATTTTTATTTTTATTTTGTTGATTTCAGCCCTGAGTTTGATTACTTCCAGCCATCTATTAATCTTGGGTGTATTTGCTTCTTTAAGTTCTAGAGCTTTCAGATGTGTTGTCAAGCTGCTAGTGTAAGCTCTCTCCAGTTTCTTTTTGGAGGCACTCAGAGCTGAGTTTTCCTCTTATCACTGCTTCCATTGTGTAATATAAGCTTTGATATGATGTGTTTTCAGTTTAATTAAATCATAAAAAGTCACTAATTTCTTTATCTGCTTCCTTGACCAAGTTATCATTGAGTATAGCATTGTTCAGTTTCCATGTGTATTTGTGTTTTCCATTGTTTTTGTTAAAATTTAAGACCAGCCTTAGTCTGTAGTGATCAGATAGGGTGCATGGGGTTATTTCAATCTTCTTGTATCTTTTGAGGCCTGTTTTGTGACCAATTATATGGTCAATTTTGGAGAATGTACTATGAAGTGCTGAGAAGAAAGTATATTCTTTTGCTTTAGGATAAAATGTTCTATAAATATCTGTTAGATCCATTTGGTTCATAACTTGTCTGAGTTTCACTGTGTCTCTGTATATTTTCTGTTTCCATGATCTGTCCATTGCTGAGAGTGGGGTGTTAAAGTCTCTCACAGTCATTGTGTGGGGTGTGATATGTGCTTTGAGCTTAAGTAAAGTTTCTTTTATGAATGTGGGTGCCCTTGCATTTGGCGAATAAATGTTCAGAATTGAGAGTTCAAATTGGTAGATTTTTCCTTTGACCAGTATAAAGTGTCCTTCCTTATCCTTTTTGATAACTTTTGGTTAAAAGTCAATTTTACTTGACATCAATGTGGCTATTCCAGCTTGTTTCTTGGGGTTATTTGTTTGGAAAATTGTATCCCAACCTTTTACTCTGAGGTAGTGTATATCTTTGCAACTGAGGTGTGTTTCCTGTATGCAGCAAAATGCTGGGACATGTTTATATATCCAGTATGTTAGTCTATGTCACTTTATTGGGTAATTGAGTCCATTGATGTTAAAAAATATTAAGGAAAAGTCACTGTAACTTTCTGCTATTTTTGTTGGCAGAGGTGGCATTATGTTTGTGTGCCTATCTTCTTTTGGGTTTATTGAAAGATTACTTTCTTGCTTTTTCTAGAGTGTAGTTTCCCTCCTTGTATTGTTTGTTTGTTTTTTTTTCCATTTATTACCCTTTGTAGGGCTGGATTTGTACAAAAGATATTGCATAATTTTATTTTCGTGGAATATCTTGTTTTCTCCTTCTATGGTAATTGAGAGTTTTGCTGGGTACAGTATTCTGGGCTGGAGTTTATGTTCTCTTAGGGTCTTATGACATCTGCTGAGGATCTTATATCTTTCATAGTCTCTGGTGAGAAGTTTGGTGTAATTCTGACAGGTGTGCCTTTATATGTTACTTGATATTTTTCCCTTGCTGCTTTTAATATTCTTTTTATTTAATACATTTTTGATTATGTTGTGTCAGGAGAATTTCTTTTCTGGTCCAGTCTATTTGGAGTTCTGTAGGCTTCTTGTATTTTCATGGGCATCTCTTTCTTTAGTTTAGGGAAGTTTTCTTCTATAATTTTGATGAAGATATTTACTTGTCTTGTAAGTTGGGAATCTTTAATCTCTCCTATACCTATTATCTTTAAGTTTGGTTTTCTCATTGTGTCCTGGATTTTTTGGATGTTTTGGGTTAGAAGCATTTTGCATTCTGCGTTTTCTTTAACTGTTGTGTCAATCTTTTCTAAGGTAATTTCTGCCCATGAGATTCTTTTTTCTGCCTCTTGTATTCTGTTGGTGCTGCTTGCATCTCTGACTCCAGATCTCTTTACTAGGTTTTCTAACTTCAGGGTGGTCTCCTTTTGTGATTTCTTTATTGTTTCTATTTCCATTTTGAGATCTTGGGTGGATTTCTCATTTCCTTCACCTGTTTGATTGTGTATTCCTGTAATCCTTTAAGGGATTTTTGTGTTTCCTCTTTAAGGACTTCTACCTTTTTACCTGTGTTCTCCTGTATTTCTTTAATGGAGTTATTTATGTCTTTCTTAAAGTCTTCTATCATCATCATGAGAAGTGACTTTAGATCTGAGTTGAGTCATGCTTTTCCACTGTGATGGTGTATCTAGAACTTCCTAAGGTGAGAGAATAGGGTTCTGATGATGCCAAGTAACCCTGGTTTCTTTTGCATATGTTCTTATGATTGCCTCCTCCCATCTGATTATCTCTAGTGCTCCTTCCCTTGCTATGTCTGACTGGATCCTATTCTTCCTATAATCCTTGTTGAGTCAGAACTCCTCAGAGTCTACCTGTCTCTGTGATCCTGTGTTTCTGTGATCCTGTGATCCTGAGATTCTGGGTGTGTCAGAGTTCCTGGGAGTCAAGCTGCCTTTGAGACCCTGAGATCCTGGTGTGATCAATTTCCTGGGGTCCTGTGATCCTGTGATCCTGTGATCCTATGATACTTGGGAGTGGAGCCTCTTCTGAGGGCTGTGGGACTGGCTGCACTATCCTGCTGGTCCCGGTCATTCCCAGTGATGTTATGTCAGGTGTTGGGTTCCACTCACCCCTGATCCTAAGATCCTGGGTGTGCTAGAGTTCTGGCAGTGGAGCCTCCTCTGGGGGCTGTGGGACTGGCTGCTGAGTTCATGCCCAGGTAAACTGGCTTATTATTATTATTTCCAAAAAATAGGCTGTCTTCCCCAAAGCCTGATTCAAGAGGTCAGCACTGGAGCAGTGGAAAACAAATGCTTTTATATATCAGGGTTTAGGGTTTCCAAATTTGATGAAGAGGGGCAATTGGCAGGCAAAATGTGTGTAGGGGTGGGAGAAGAGAACATAATCATAACATAGTCACAGTAACTTCCTAAAACAAATATGATTGCAAGGTCATAACAAAATATTCAGAACAACAGGTATTCATAAACACTTTTCAAAACAAAGGTAGGGTTGCAAGATAAGTATAAACATTTTTTGTTTTAATAAAGACATGGTTTCCTGTACTGGAACATGAAATACAAACTATGTGTAATTAGGGTTACACATGGACCATAGCCCAATTTCTGAGAAACAACAGTTTAATGATAAACCAGAATAATCCTAGTTTGTCTTTGCTATTAAATGGCTTTTCCTCCTTTAATGGAAGCAGGCTAGTTCATCAAATCTACTGTCGTCTTCTTGTGGTCCGTTGCCTTATTTCCTTGCCTGATTCTCCTTGCAGTAATTCCAATATATGTGTCCCTTCTTAAACTCTGGTCTGACTTGAGTGAATGTTTTTATTCTTTGGAATACCTAGATATGGTATCTGGCACTTCTTCGGATGAAGTTTTAACAATTGTGAAGCACACAAAATTCTCAGCATGGGAAAGATAGAGACAAGAATATGAATTTAAGGGGAGCTTTCCCTAGAAGCAAATTCACAGCCACCCTTACCTCACACTGAATCCAAGGCTGCATACTCTAGCCAGTGACTTAAAAGATGACAGAAGGTAAGTCCCTGCGTGCCTGTGGTAGATTTTGTCCACTTTTCAAAATTTTGTGTTGATCAGCTGAGGAGCTAGTCAAAATTCATTTCCTCAGTCATTCAATGCAGGGAATGCCAACTGTGCTTTGGAACACCTCACCGTGGTGGGGGTGGTGAGAAAGCATGCCCAGTTTAAATACTTTTGATAATCGTTAAAATTTAAATTCCAAAACTTGATTGTCATATATATACATATATATATGTATATATATATATATATATTATATATATATATATTATATATTAGAAACCTAGAATTTATGTGTTTAGATTGTAACCACAGCATAAGGTATAAAAACAAAAAATCTGAACCAACTGACTTAATATTAAGTCACAAGAACTGTTGAAACAAATATGATTTCAATATACCGGCATTATAAGAACAGTATTATTAAAAATTTTAAAGTAGTTTTTTTTTATTTTAAGACATTTTTTATTAGATATTTTCTTCATTTACATTTATAATGCTATCCCCCAAGCCCCCTATACCCTCCCCACTCCCTGCTCCCCAACCCATCCACTTTTGCTTCCTGGCCCTGTACTGGGGCATATGATCTTCGCAATACCAAGGGGCTTCTACTCCCATTGATGGCCGACTAGGCCATCCTCTGCTACATATGCAACTAGAGACACAGCTCTTGGGGTTACTGGTTAGTTCATATTGTGGTTCCTTCTACAGTGTTGCAGACTCCTTTAGCTCCTTGGGTACTTTATATTATATTTTTTAAAAAATATTTTTAAAATAATGCAGAAAGAAGTGTAAAGTTCGCGTTTACTCTGCTTCTCTACTAAGGCTGTGAAAAGATTGTTTCTCTTGATTGACCATACATGCAGATACATACATTACCTATATTTACAATTTATTTTTGGTGAATGCTATAGGACTCTTTTCACAGTTTCAGCTTTACAACAGTCTGGTTCCCTGGCATTCTTTGAATGAGTTCCCTCATCAGGAGCCTGGTTTTCATAGTCCTATTGTTTACAGCACATTCGCACTCCCCAGCACTGTCTAATCACTCAGCTTTCCTGGCTTTCATTTTATAAGTAAATGGAAGGGCTTACAAGCCTCCCTGCTGAGAGGGCTGATTTTGGAAAGTGACTTTCTAATGTCTGAGCCTGTCCTTTAGGAAATTCTACTTTCCCCACCAGGAGTCTCCTTCCTTAGCATTCTTTCATATTTTTTGAGATGCCTTTGTCTGAGACCTCATTTAAAGCAGTGTAGCCAAGTGTAAAAATCTGTGTGCTGAGAGATGTGAGGTTGCAGCATGGCCTCTAATGCTTTATGCACTCATGCTGTGGCCTTGAACTTTCCTATGTGTGCTGAGAAATATCTTATCCTTTTCTCTCCTGTTTTTCTGCTTCCAATACCAATCTTTTGTCCTTCAGAGAAATTTGAAAGATAAGTTTTATAAAGTACAAAAAATTCTTTGGGTAAATAACATGATGTATTTAGTCAGGACTGGCAAATTAGTGGATTGAACATAAAAGCCCATTGCTTTCAATATAAAAGAATGTGTATTTGTGCATTGGTAGAATGTGGAAATTAATGCCTTTGCTTATGTTGTATTATCATAAGCATTTTACCAGGTAGCCTATGTACATTATTCTATTATTCTTCTCGGCTACAATGTGCCATAAGAACAAAGTTTCAAGTGTATAAATAGTGAAATAGGTCCATACATCCCGATTTTATTTTTATCAATTTTGTTAATTCAGGGGAAAAACAGAATTATTAAATGGAAGAATTTTTACAATCTAAGGTTAGAAGGGAACAGTTTGTATCTGGGTGGAGGTGATGGATGTATGCTGTTGTAAATATACTAAACAATTCATTTTCTTCATGTTAAAATGATTAGTTCTCCTTCATGTGAATCATACCCCAATGTAAAAAATGCCAAAAGTGTTTAGGAAATAGATAAAAGTGATGCTGTAGCATGTGAAAATATGTGAAAGTACAAAACCAAAAACATATAGCTGCTGACAAGAGGGTAGCACCTTTTACAATGGCAACAGATCCAACAGATCCAAAGCCTCAATTTATAGAACCTCAGTATATTTGTGAAGTAAAATCTTCACAAAAGCGTGAACACATTTTAATCTTTATACTAAACAGCAGAAACCAAAACAGAAGTCTCTATCATTTCTCAGAAAAACAAACAAAACAAAACAAGCACACAATACAGATTTATTCAAGCCCTTCCCCACAAATAGCTATACATCAGTACACTCACGGATACTTGCACATAAAATATCCACTCTGCTTCTTTCCTGTGATATAGTTCCCTTTATATTTGCTTCAAATCTCAGTCTGTGTATGATTTCTATCTCACATCAGACAAAAGGTCCACATATCAGATGACATTAAATTTAGTTTGCACGGCAGTAATTTTATTTATTTTAGATTAAAATACTAAAGTAATGTCCAAACAGGAGATTTTGAACTTCTTGAAAAGAAAACAGTTGGGAAAAACAAGGTATGAAATTTTGTTTTCATTCTGGTTCTTAATCCCTGAACACAACATGGAAATCAGGTGTCATCAAAGAATCACATTGCTCTGGAGGAAAGAGGATATGGGAAAGGCCATCCAATCTCTTCCTCAAACTATGAATTACTGCAAAGAAAAGATGACTGTGGCAGAGAAAAAGAAAAGAAGCAAGGTTAAAAAGCAAAACAAACAAAAAATTTCTTCTTCTGTTTGTTTGCCATTTTATAAGATATTAATTTAATTGTATAAATTTATGGATTGGCATGTAATGATTTATTGAATGAACATAGTAAAGAAAGGTCAAATCAACATAGTTAACATTTCTATCTCAGTACTTCTATTAAGAAATAATAAATGAACATATCTGTGGGTAACAGTGTGGTATTGCTGGATGTAATATTTATTGATCAAATCAAATTTGTCAATATTTGTTTCTTATAATTTTATGGATAGAATAAGAACTTGTATTTTTCAGTTATATGTAAGGTATATAAAAGTTTCTGAACTGTACTAATTCTCCACTATAAACGTAAGAGTCTGTCTGTTTTGTATCCATTTTCATATTTTAACAAACAAGATTTTTCAGATAAGCAATGATAGATAGTTACAAATTTGAAATTTTCAACAAGTTATTTATGAACAAAGAGATCTTTGCCATGTGTACAATGGGGATAGTTTTATGTTTCCTTAGTAAAAAGCCCCAAGGAAGTAAATAACACGATATATACTGTGATGATCAGTATTATCAACATGATTTGGTCTAGAATGACTTAGAAGATAGATCTCTGGGTATGGCTATAGAGGCTTATGATTACTGTAATTAATATGAAAAGACTTTCTTTAATTATGGGTAAAACCATGTTGTTGGCAGGGTATCTTAGGCTATATTAATGGAGAAAATAAACTGAACAGCAGTAAGTTTGAATTCATCCCTAGGCTCTCTGCAATGGCAGCAAATGCTCCTAATCACTGAGCTGTCTCTCTGTCCTCCATGTTTGTATCTTTCTGCTTCTCATTTGTAGCTTATGAGAAATCAGTATCATTAGCTACCATAATTCTAAACAGCTAATTTCAATACATTTTTCAGAATGTAAATTTAATTTGTTTTCTTTACACATTCTAATTGTGCCCCAAGAAATATTTTTGCAATTAATATTCAAAACAGACCAAAGCAAAACAAAACAAAATATGAATTTATGTAAAAGGTGACATTCTTTTGATAAGATACCTTTTCAAATGGAAAGAATTTGGTAAATTATTGATTGCTACAACCTATAAGTTTACATTAATGGAAGTAAAACAACTTGAAAACATCTTGATTTTCCTGTATTATTTTTGTCTTGTAATTTTTGTCCACATGACCTGAAGAATCAGACAGCAAGCTCATAGCATCATTCTGGCCTTTTGGAACAATACCTTAGTAGTAGAGGCATTAAGACTTACAACCTATAAATGGGAGCTCATGTAACCACAAATCTTCTGTACAGCAGTGGATACCATCACACATGTGAAGCAACAGCCTACAGAAAGTAAAACAACAATCTTGAGTAGCTATACAGTTGCAATGAATATAAGGAGAATTAAGCAGAAATAAAGCAAATTTAAAAATGAGGCACAGCCTCCCATTTCAAGGAGCTGCTTGTGGAAGCTGGAAAGGAGGTGCTATCATTGAAGGGGTGTTTTATAGCTGCCCCAGACTGAAGTAGGATAGCTGGCTTGCTTTAATAGCTCTGCCACAGTACCTTACTGGGCAGAGGTGCTAGCAGTCACTGTAGCACATAGCTCAGGGACTGCAGGTGGCACCATCTTCTGAACTCCCCAAACTCAGGTCTTGAAATCCAAACCAATCCTCACCCTAGAAAGCTCTGAACTGAAAATCTCCACCCACCCCATAACAAATCTCTTATTAGTCCTGCCTACTTTTTGATTCATGTTGTAGAAAGAAGAAATACAAATGGTCAAGACACATTTTTAAAAAATATTCAACATCCTTGACCATATAAGAAGTGAAAATTAAAATTACTTGGAAATTTTATCTTTCATGTCTCAGAGTAGCTAATGTTACCAATAAAAGAAAAGAGAACAAGTGTGTGTGGATTTGGCAAAGTGGAAACACTTACTGTTGGGAATGCAAACTGCTGAAGCAACTTATTGGTGTAGCTAACATGAAATGTCCACCAGCTCCTTCCTGCTTCTTGTTAATTTGATAACATTTCTTAACAAAATCAACTTAAGGGAAAAGGGGTATATTCTCACTGCTCGTTCAATTTACAAACTGCCAAGGAAAGAATTTCATTGCAGTAAGCACTTGGGGGAACTGGTCAAATCCCATCCATAGTCAAAACACACAGTGAAAAATAAAACTAGTTCTGCTCAACTAACTTTTTTCATCTTATACAGTTTTAGATCTCCTTTTCAAGAAATAGGCCTGCCCACAATTGAACTGAAAGTCATCTTGGTAGGGCACAGGGGAACTGACATGGGATGGGTAAAGCTGAGCATGTGCAAACTCTTAGAATCTCATCCTGAGACTGGCAGGTGTGGGGTTAACTCCCTCCCTGTTTCCCTGCCTGCCTAGGTGCATATAACTAGGCAACCCACATCCAGGTGGTCACAGGCAATTAGTCTTGTACCCCAGCACCTGGGATTCTTCCCAATGCAAATGAGGCATCTGAGTAGACACAGCCTTCAGTCAAAGACATTTCCCTCCCTGGAACTTCTCATTCCCTTCCCTCACCCTAATTAATGTGTGGCCATTGAAGTCCACCACACACACAAAAAAAGCATAAAATAAGATCATCTCAGAAAACTATTTCATTAAAGATCTTCTGAGAAACTCCTTTCCCCACTCCACCCAGCATGCTTGCTCCCAACCAGACTGAGTTTCTGCTGGTTCAGGACTGTACTTCCCACCTGGCCTGGTGTACAGCAGGGTCTGATACCCTGGAGGGAAAAACTATAACTAAGAACTTAGGATCCTAGACTTTGACCTCTCCTCTCTGAGCAGGTTTACTAACATCCCTTGAGGAGAGATAAAACCTGAAGCCACACATTGTCCCTTATCAGTTATAATTGGAAATAAAAGTGATATTTATATTTACAAAATGCCTCAGATCAAAACCAAAAGCAGTAAGTTACCCCACAATAGTAATTTCACTCTCTTACACCAGGAGACAGACATAGTTTGTCTGGCAGGTTGATATTGTATCAAGGAGGGTCCTGCAATATGTCTGACTACCCTTTTCCTATATCACACCATAGTCTGTATAGTCCATTCCAGAACTATAAATTTTAGATAGCAATGAGGAAGGCTACCAGAGGTTTGAGATTGATTTATCAGCTAAAATACACACAAAGGCATACCCTACGAAGTTTAGCAATGCTATTCATTGAAGATGTAGATAACTAAATAAAATTCACATTATACTAAAACGGTATCCACTGTGGTGGTAGAATGAAAATGGCTCCCACAGGCCTGCCTGTTTGATCCTCATTTGGTAGATTTTCTTTTTAAAAAGGATTAGTAGGTGTGATTTTTCTGGAGAAAGAGTATTACTGGTAACAAGCTTCAAAATTTCAGAAGTCAAGATTATTCCCTGTTATCTCTCTCTGTCTCATGCTTGAGGTAAAGCAAACATGTTCTTGGCTCCCTGCCATGATGGTCATGGACTGTATTCAGAGGTACCAGGAACTTGATATCAATCTCTTTCATCTATTGTTCATATCTTTCATCTGCCTTTTTCCTAATATCTTATTAGAACAATAGAAAATTAATTAAGATATGACTCTATGAGTGATTGGTTAGAGAGTTTCCAGATATATCCAACACAGTATGGACTATTGCCATTGCATGCTGTTTCCCAATTTTTATCTACAGGGTAGGACCCTATTGCTGAAGACAGCATACACTTTGGCTCCAGAAAAATTTCCATTTCTAAAAGTACTAATGTGCACTTTTGTATTTTTAAAACTTTTATACATTTATTAGTAATAGTTTTTTTTTAAATCAAAAAATAGTTCATTCAATAAAATTGACCTCATTTTGCTTTTATTCAAGCGAATAAATGAATAAACATTTTTTTTTTACATTCAGGATTTTGTGTGTGCTGAACTATTGTAATAAGAAAGGGAGCATTTTATATGAAAATGTACCAACACAGGCTTTGAAAAATAATATATTCATCTGTGTAGAAAAGTACTGATAACCCATTCCCAATTAATAAGACACAGAATGTATGCTGTCAGCAGTATTCATAACAGGACACATCATTGAAGGTTAAATTATAATTACTTCATAGAAATGCTTTTAAAAACAAGAGACGAGGAGCCTTTATAAAATTCTAATTATAGGCTTTAACAAGAAAATCAGTGTATGCCTATAATTAAGCTTTATTTTTTTTTTTTTGGAGATGAATAATATTCTGGCCTTTTCAGTCAATGAATCTTAAAAAGGTTCTCACTTTGTGTATTAGTTACTTTTACCATCCTTGAGAAAACTACATGAAAAGACTAGCCAGATAAACTTAGGACTTGATAATTTGTTTTAGCTCACAGTTTCAGAGGTTTCAGCCCACCAGGTAGGAGGGGTATGTTCATGATGCACAGGATGCAAAGCAAAAAGCTGACTGCAGAATGGTGGCATTCTACTTCTCAACCATCCATTGTCTAAGCATCCCAGCTTCTGAAATAGTCCTGCACACATTCATTCTGGGATTTCTCCTTTAGTCAAAGTACACCATCAGTATCCTCAAGGATATACTAAGTGGCAGAAGTGCATTTTAACAATCTTCTTTGTATACATATTTGACAATTAAAATTAACCTCACCAAAATTGTAAGCCGAAAAGTTTAGCTATTGGTAATTACATGGAATAAATATATGGGATTATATGGAATCTTACATTAAAGAAACATCTCAGAACTAGAGATATATACATTCAAAATGAACAAAAAGTACACATAAGAAACAACTGCATATCTTTGGTCTGACATTACAATGAGTATTAAGACAAAAAGGATTAATCTGAATAAATTATAACAACGTTAATATGGAAGAATCAAATAAAGTAAGGCCATTTAGGTTTTTTGTTGTTGTTGTTTTTTTTTTTTTTGGTTTTTCGAGACAGGGTTTCTCTGTATAGCCCTGGCTGTCCTGGAACTCACTTTGTAGACCAGGCTGGCCTCGAACTCAGAAATCCGCCTGCCTCTGCCTCCCGAGTGCTGGGATTAAAGGCGTGCGCCACCATGCCCAGCGTAAGGCCATTTAGAAAGCTATTCTGGGGGCACTTCATACTCATCAAAGGTAAAATCCTCCAAGAGGAACTATCAATCCTGAATATCTATGCTCCAAATACAAAGGCAGCCTCATTCATTAAAGAAACTTTAGTAAATCTCAAAGCACACATTGCACCTCATACAATAATAGTGGGAGACTTCAACACACCACTTTCACCAGTGGACAGATCATGGAAACAGAAACTAAACAGGGACACAGTGAAACTAACAGAAGTTATGGATCAAATGGATCTGGCAGATATCTACAGAACATTTTACCCTAAAACAAAAGGATACACCTTCTTCTCAGCACCTCATGGTACCTTCTCCAAAATTGACCACGTAATTGGGCACAAAACAGGACTCAACAGATACAAAAACATTGAAATTGTCCCATGCATCCTATCAGATCACCATGGACTAAGGCTGATCTTCAATAACAAAATAAATAATAGAAAGCCAACCTCCACGTGGAAACTGAACAACACTCTTCTCAATGATACCTTGGTCAAGGAAGGAATAAAGAAAGAAATTAAGGACTTTTTAGAGTTCAATGAAAATGAAGCCACAACATACCCAAACTTATGGGACGCAATGAAAGCATTTCTAAGAGGAAAACTCATAGCTCTGAGTGCCTCCAAAAGGAAACTAGAAAGAGCACACATTAGCAGCTTGACAACACACCTAAAAGCACTAGAACAAAAGGAAGCAAATTCACCCAAGAGGAGTAGATGGCAGGAAATAATCAAACTCAGGGGTGAAATCAACCAAGTGGAAACAAGAAAAACTATTCAAAGAATCAACCAATCAAGGAGCTGGTTCTTTGAGAAAATCAACAAGATAGATAAACCCTTAGCCAGACTCACTAGAGGGCACAGGGAAAGCATCCTAATTAACAAAATCAGAAATGAAAAAGGAGACATAACAACAGATCCTGAAGACATCCAAAACACCATCAGATCCTTCTACCAAAGGCTATACTCAACAAAACTGGAGAACCTGGATGAAATGGAGAAGTTCCTAGACAGATACCAGGTACCAAAGTTGAATCAAGATCAGGTTAATGATCTAAACAGCCCTATATCCCCCAAAGAAATAGAAGCAGTCATTAATAGTCTCCCAACCAAAAAAAGCCCAGGACCAGATGGGTTTAGTGCAGAGTTCTATCAGACCTTCAAAGAAGATCTAATCCCAGTTCTTCACAAACTATTCCACAAAATAGAAACAGAAGGTACTCTACCCAACTCATTCTATGAAGCCACAATTACTCTGATACCTAAACCACAAAAAGACCCAACAAAGATAGAAAACTTCAGACCAATATCCCTTATGAATATTGATGCAAAAATCCTCAATAAAATTCTTGCTAACCGAATCCAAGAACACATCAAAACAATCATCCATCCTGACCAAGTAGGTTTCATGCCAGGGATGCAGGGATGGTTCAATATACGGAAATCCATCAACGTAATCCAGTATATAAACAAACTCAAAGACAAAAACCACATGGTCATCTCGTTAGATGCGGAAAAAGCATTTGACAAGATCCAACACCCATTCATGATAAAAGTCTTGGAAAGATCAGGAATTCAAGGCCCATACCTAAACATGATAAAAGCAATCTACAGCAAACCAGTAGCCAACATCAAAGTAAATGGTGAGAAGCTTGAAGCAATCCCTCTAAAATCAGGGACTAGACAAGGCTGTCCACTTTCTCCATACCTATTCAACATTGTACTTGAAGTCCTAGCCAGAGCAATTCGACAACAAAAGGAGATCAAAGGGATACAAATTGGAAAAGATGAAGTCAAAATATCACTTTTTGCAGATGATATGATAGTATATATAAGTGACCCTAAAAATTCCACCAGAGAACTCCTAAGCCTGATAAACAGCTTCGATGAAGTAGCTGGATATAAAATTAACTCAAACAAATCAATGGCCTTTCTCTACACAAAGAATAAACAGGCTGAGAAAGAAATTAGGGAAACAACACCCTTCTCAATAGTCACAAATAATATAAAATATCTTGGCGTGACTCTAACTAAGGAAGTGAAAGATCTGTATAATAAAAACTTCAAGTCTCTGAAGAAAGAAATTATAGAAGATCTCAGAAGATGGAAAGATCTCCCATGCTCATGGATTGGCAGGATCAACATTGTAAAAATGGCTATCTTGCCAAAAGCAATCTACAGATTTAATGCAATCCCCATCAAAATTCCAAATCAATTCTTCAACGAATTAGAAAGTGCAATCTGCAAATTCATCTGGAATAACAAAAAACCTAGGATAGCAAAAACTCTTCTCAAGGATAAAAGAACCTCTGGTGGAATCACCATGCCGGACCTAAAGCTCTACTACAGAGCAATTGTGATAAAAACTGCATGGTACTGGTATAGTGACAGACAAATAGACCAATGGAATAGAATTGAAGACCCAGAAATGAACCCACACACCTACGGTCACTTGATCTTCGACAAGGGAGCTAAAAACATCCAGTGGAAGAAAGACAGCATTTTCAACAAATGGTGCTGGCACAACTGGTTGTTAACATGTAGAAGAATGCGAATCGATCCATTCCTATCTCCTTGTACTAAGGTCAAGTCTAAGTGGATCAAGGAACTTCACATAAAACCAGAGACACTGAAACTTATAGAGGAGAAAGTGGGGAAAAGCCTTGAAGATATGGGCACAGGGGAAAAATTCCTGAATAGAACAGTAATGGCTTGTGCTGTAAGATCGAGAATTGACAAGTGGGACCTCATGAAACTACAAAGCTTCTGCAAGGCTAAAGACACCATCAATAAGACAAAAAAACCACCAACAGATTTGGAAAGGATCTTCACCTATCCTAAATCAGATAAGGGACTAATATCCAATATATATAAAGAACTCAAGAAGGTGGACTCCAGAAAGTCAAATAACCCCATTAAAAAATGGGGCTCAGAACTGAACAAAGAATTCTCGCCTGAGGAATACCGAATGGCAGAGAAACACCTGAAAAAATGTTCAACATCCTTAATCATCAGGGAAATGCAAATCAAAACAACCCTGAGATTCCACCTCACACCAGTCAGAATGGCTAAGATCAAAAATTCAGGTGACGGCAGTTGCTGGCGAGGATGTGGAGAAAGAGGAACACTCCTCCATTGTTGGTGGGATTGCAAGCTTGTACAACCACTCTGGAAATCAGTTTGGCGGTTCCTCAGAAAATTGGACATAGTACTACCGGAGGATCCAGCAATACCTCTCCTGGGCATATATCCAGAAGATGTCCCAACCGGTAAAAAGGACACATGTTCCACTATGTTCATAGCAGCCCTATTTATAATAGCCAGAAGCTGGAAAGAACCCAGATGTCCCTCAACAGAGGAATGGATACAGAAATTATGGTACATTTACACAATGGAGTACTACTCAGCTATTAAAAAGAATGAATTTATGAAATTCCTAGCCAAATGGATGGACCTGGAGGGCATCATCTTGAGTGAAGTAACACAATCACAAAAGAACTCACACAATATGTATTCACTGATAAGTGGATATTAGCCCAAAACTTAGGATACCCAAGATATAAGATACAATTTGCTAAACGCATGAAACTCAAGAAGAATGAAGACCAAAGTGTGGACACTGTGCACCTTCTCAGAATTGGGAACAAAACACCCAGGGAAGGAGTTACAGAGACAAAGTTCTTAGCGGTGATGAAAGGATGGACCATTTAGAGACTGCCGTATCCAGGGATCCATCCCATAATCAACTTCTAAACGCTGACACCATTGCATACACTAGCAAGATTTTGCTGAAAGGACCCAAATATAGCTGTCTCTTGTGAGACGATGCTGGGGCCTAGCAAACACAGGAGTGGATGTTCACAGTCAGCTATTGGATGTATCACAGGGCTCCCAATGGAGAAGCTAGAGTAAGTACCCAATGAGCTAAAGGGATCTGCAACCCTATTGTTGGAACAACATGATGTACTAACTAGAACCCCGGAGCTCTTGTCTCTAGCTGCATATGTATCGAAAGATGGCCTAGTCAGCCATCAATGGAAAGAGAGGCCCATTGGACTTGCAAACTTTATATGCCCCAATATAGGGGAATGCCAGGGCCAAAAGAATGGGAATGGGTGGGTAGGGAAGTGGGGGGCGCTATGGGGGACTTTTGGGATAGTATTGGAAATGTAATTGAGGAAAATATGTAATAAAAATATAAAAAAAAATAAAAAAAATAATAAAAAAAAAAAAGAAAGCTATTCTGTAACCTAAAAGACCTTTGAAAATTACAAACTCTCTAAGAAATAGATTGCTGTCTTAAGAAGATCTAAATGTAAAAAGGAAATATTATTGGTAAATTTATGTGTATAAGAATATTTTTGTTGTTGTTGTGTTTTATGTTTGGCTTGTTTTTTGAGTTTGCAAAGAATAAAAGTCATAAATGGTTCAAAAGTAAGGGCATGGCTGAATATATAGATGGAAAACAAACATCATATTAATAGCCTTGTGTAATAAGGGAATGTCTTTCCTCTGGTTGTTCACAAAGATGATTTGTAGGTAACACACTAATTTATTTATATACTCATTCATTGTTCTTATTGTATAATTTTTATATTAAATGGGTCATCTTCATGTTTACATAAAGACCTAGGATGTTTTGTAATAATCCCCATATTGAGTAAAAGTCAGAGTTTAGCCTATATCTCAGTCCTTTCTCCTTATTTACATACATACACAGACACACAGACACACAGACCCACATACACACACTGTTTTGTAGTTTAACACTTTATGAAAGCAAATTGATGGTGAAAAAGGGAAAGAGATGATACAGAATTAAAGGTACATATTTCTTAATTTTTTTTTTTGGCTAATTAGTAAGAAGGAGCCGATAGAGTTAAACAAGCAGATGATATTTTGTAGATATGGTAGGCACATCAACAAGCTGGATATAATCTGACATACACATATTTATGAAAACTGAGGATATAATTCTATGATAGAATGCTTGTATAGCCCATATAGGGCCCTAAATTCAATTTTGTGAACTTAAAATAAATAATTTTACAAATCATATATATATATTTTTACAATATATATATATGTGTATATATATTTTTTTACAATATATATATATGTGTGTGTGTATATATATATATATATACATATATATATATATATATATATATCACCATATAAGTTTGTAGGCCTGTATTCCATTTGGGTTTGGTCTTTAGCATGCATGTGGCTATTCACAACTGTCTTAATTGTAATTCCAATTTCAGGGGATTGATACTCTTTGTCTTCTGTGAGTTTCAGGTACCTATTTGGTATACTACTGGTATATACGATTAAAACAAAGGTTTTTAAAAATTGTTTTAAAATCTAAGCTCGAGTGATTTTTCAAGAAAGGAATTTTACCTAAACTTAGTTTTACAAATATCAGTTTAAGCAGTTCTAAAATTTATCTTCAATTCAGACCATCTTTTCATATTACCAAATGATGGGGTTGATTTTGTGCAGAATTTCATGTTGAGGGTAGAGGTCAAGCAGTGACACTAAAAGCAAAAGACTATAGAGTTACTAGGCTCATGTTTTTATGACAACACACTTAAGGGAACTAATCTCCTGAAAGGCTTAACTGCCACATTAGACCAATTTGAATTTTTTTATATAGTTGAGCATGACCCAGTCTCTTACATTAGTACACAACTCCAAATTTTCCTGTCCTTTCCAAACTGTACCAAATTCCCAACACATTAACATTTTGAATGGCAGACTATATACCAACAATAAATGACATGATATCAATATCATCATACCTAGTGACACCAACAACCACTGACTTAGTAGGTTGTGGATGAACTAATGAATTAAGTCATTAGAAGCAGAAAGAACAGCAAGGTGACATGGAGCATGCCTTCAATTCTACAATTTAGGAGGTAAGAGCAGGAAGATCTCTGTGAGATTGAGGCTTGCCTGGTCTACATTGATTTTAGGACAACTAGGCATAGATGAATTTTACTCCAGTAAAATGGTTGCTCTGGCAAAAGATCACATACAAAGACCCAGGTCCATATGGTCCAGCTGAAATGTAGACATGACAGACATCTATAATCCCTTTGGCTTTAATATGTCCTTAGTATACACCTTTAATCCAAAACAATGTTAGTAAATTTAGTTTATAGAAGGAGGCAGCTGTGTTTGAAAGTGGCATCTAATTGAGGGGCAAAGTGATGAATCAGACAATTTTGACAGAATAAGTCAAAGATTGTATATTCCCAACTCACATGAGAACAGCAGAGGAAAGAAGGGTGATGTAAAAGAGCAGAACAGGGAGAGAGGGAGCCAGTTCAGTTGAAGTTAGGCAATGTAGTGGAGTTCCGGTGGATGCAGTTGAGTGCAGTTCAGTGTAGTTCAGTTGAAAGTGCTTAAGATCAGTTGATTTCCTGCAGTTCCATTCAATTTATGTGATCAGGAGAGTTCAGTTCATGGAATCCAGAGGCAGTTTTTCCAAATAAAGCAATCCAGTGAGAAGCAGAGGAAACCAGTTTGAATCATTCATCTTGGAGAAGAATTTGGGCCAGAACAGTTGAGTTGAATCAGCCAGCCAGAGTTCAGGAAGAACTGGAAAGGATGAGTTTATCTCAGAGCACTAAGCTTCTGAGATAATTATATCTGGTGAATAAAAGATACTTTTACAGCTAGGAGTACATAAGTGAGACTTTTTCTCAAAAAACAAAAACAAAAACAGCACAAGGAAAAACATAAATGCAGACTGAAGAATGTGTATCCAAGACGAGATATTTTTTCTGTCATTATTCAAAATTATAATTACATAATTTTCTCTTCCCTTTCCTCCTCCTCTGATCTCTGTAATACATACTGTTACTTGTATATATGTGGACAACATTGCAGACAAGGGAGCAGAAAGATAGAAATAGCCAAAGCATCAGAGAATCACACAGAGTGCCTCAAGAACATGAATACCTAACTATAAGTTGAACAATGACAACAATAGACATGCTAAAGTACAGAGGGGAAAACCGGAGTTCTCAACACTGCACAGAGAACTACAGACAGTTAAGGAATGCTGAAAGTGGGAAAAAGTCTTTTCCAGGGAAGAGCACACTTAGGTAAGTTTAAATACTAAAATAGATACAAGCTGCTATGAAATTTTAATATACATTGTATTCTGTTGCTTAGGATTTTAGAAACAATTGTGCTGTTCTCTTTTCTGCTACAAAGATAGAAATAATTATTCATCTAGAGAACATTACTTATTCTTGGGGAAAAATAATTACCCCCATTGTCTTGCCTACTATGTGATGGTAGATAAAGTGGTAATTCCTGCCCAAAAGTACTGGAATGAATGGATTACTCTTGAGGTCTAACTTAAAAAAAAATGTAACCTTTCCCTTAGTATGATGAAATTTATAGATAAAAGGGGAATTAAGCTTTTCTGTGGATATAAAAATGTGCTCAGGCATACACCACTTTGTTTTGGACTCCATATTGTTTGTTTTTCTCTCCTCTGAGTTCTCATAATCATTTTCCCCTATAGTTACAGTGGACACAGGGTTAAGCCAAACTAATTAATGTATTAAGACAAAGGAGTAAAACGACCCATTAAGTGACACATGTTATCTGTACCAACACATCCCACATGACAAAGACTGAAATAAATGTTGACAGGAATATTCAACTAGGCTGGACAGCTGAGATGGCCTGTATTATTACCAGAGAAACCTCAATACTTTCCTATTTTTTCCCTCCACTTTTGTATAATACTGAAGAGCTTTGTTCAAGTTCTATACTTTCTGATATGATCACACTGGTAAAGCATACTTTTCTATCAGTTACTAAACCATTTCAAATGATGCTGTCAGAACTGGGGCTTTTGCCCTTATGATGTTGTTAATAGTATAGGAATTTCTAAAGATAAAGCAGGTAATGTATGTATTTGTGAAGTACTAAGTTCATAGGCTTTTAAAGTATCTTAGGGCTACTTGGAACAATTGTACCTGTTATGTTCATGATATGTTAGAAATAAGGTAACTGTGTGCCTTATCACAATGTCATAATTTATTGGATAACAATAAATTCACAAACTATATCAATTTATTTGGCATTTTCATCAACTTCTTACTTCTGATTTTACATAATAGTTTTGAGACTGTCAGTAATTTTTTTTCCTAACCTCAAATACTAAGTGTTAGACCTCACATTATGTTTGCCACATGTACAGATATATGTATATGTGCATATGCTACAGCCACAGTTAGACTGATAAAAAAAATCACAAAGACCCAACAAAAAAAGAGAACAGGTCTAGCTGGTTTACATTGTTGCTCCATTTAAGGGACTATTAACCCCCTCAGCTCCTTCAGTCCTTTCTCCAACTCTTCCATTGGGGACCCCAAAGCTCAGACCAATGTTTGGCTTCAAGCTTCTGCCGCTGACTTTGTCAGGCTCTGGATAAGCCTCTCAGGACACAGCCATATCAGGCTTCCATCAGCAAGCATTTTCCGGCATCCACAATAATGTCTGGATTTGGTGGCTGTATATGGGATGAATCTCTAGGTGGGGCAGTCTCTGGATGACCTTTCCTATGTCTGCATTTTCATTTCTGACATGATTAATTAGGATAATGTCTCTGTGCCCTCTGGTTAGTCTAGCTAAGGGTTTATCTATCTTGTTGATTTTCTCAAAGGACCAGCTCCTGCTTTGGTTGATTCTTTGTTCAGTTCTTTGTTTGTTTGTTTGTTTGTTTCTTGTTGGTTGATTTCAGCCTTGTGTTTGATTACTTCCTGTTGTCTACTCCTCTTGGATGTATTTGCTTCTTTTTGTTTTAGAGCTTTTTATGTGCTGTCAAGCTTCTAGTTTATGATCTCTCCAGTTTCTTTTTGGAGGCACTCAGAACTATGAGTTTTCCTCTTAGGACTGCTTTCACTGTGTCCGATAAGTTTTGGTATGATGTATCTTCATTTTCATTAACTTCTAAAAAGTGTTTAATTTCTTTATTTCTTCCTTGACCAAGTTATCACTGAGTTGAGCATTGTTCAATTTCCATGTGTATATGGGCTTTCCTCTTTTTGTTTTTGTTTTTGTTTTTGTTTTTGTTTTGTTTTGTTTTGTTTTTGTTATTGAAGACCAGCTTTTGTCCCTGGTGATCTGATAGGATGTACATGGGATTATTTAATTCTTCTTGTATCTGTCGAGGACTGTTTTGTGAACAATTATATGGCACTGGCTTGGACCAGAATTAACCTGTACCAATAGCCAGGCAGAGGTTCCTGAATCCCTGAATCCCACTGATCCCAGTTACTCCTGGTGTTGGTGCAGATGTTGTGGCCTCCTCACAAATGATCCTGGGCATGTTAGAGTTCCTGGAAGTTGAGCTTACTCAGTTTGTTGTGGGGCTACATGAGGAACTAGAGCTCAGGGTCTGATCAGGGCATTGGCTCAGACTGGAAATACTGATCTGATTTTTCTTATGCTATGCCATATCACTTTGTGTCATACCACTATGTCATAGTTTATTGAATGACAAATTTACACACTATCTCAATTTTGTCAATTTAATTTGTATTTATTCATTGTTAACATAGCTGTACATCCATGTGTTTCTTGACTCAATTGGTGAAAATATATTTACTTTAAAAAGTTATTTTATCAGTCTGCCCTGGAGAAATAGTAGTGGTTGACTTATACAAACAAGATGTTTTCATTCTTCCTTAACATTTGTACACCAATGGATCAATGTGTTCCTTTATACAATTGAGTCTCTTGTGGCATGACACATATCCTAAAATATGATTTCATACAATGTTGAGTAACAGATCAGAGCACAGTCTATTCTCCTGTCTCTCTCCACAGGTTTTAAGATCAATAATATTGCTCCACACATACTGTGGGAATCATCTTTGAACCAAAACATGCTATAGCCTGACTGTTGAATTTTCCATTCCCCAAAGGCTTGCTGAAATCTAACCTCTGCATTACAGTTCCAGCTACTCCCCATCAGTGTCATTCCTGAGCTCAACTATTACCCACATCCTGATAGCAGGGACTAGGCCATTTCAAAAGATAAAACAAGTTTGTCTGTACAAACCATTGCAGAATGTATAGATTGCAGATGTGCAAGTAGCTTTTTGAAGCTGTATATAACTTGCACATAACCTCTGAGTCCCTTTCCCTAGGGAAACTGTCTATCCTTTGCTGCTTAAAATAAACATTCTCTTTTGCAAAAGTCAAACTATGGTCTCCATAATGCCTTGTGTCTCTTTAAATGGCCTCAGAAATCTAATAAATACACTGAAATGGATATAAATAAATAAATAAATAAATAAATAAATAAGAATACCTAGTGGTCTCATTATTATTGTATCATGTATTTAAATGCCCATGCATGCTAGATGGCAGAAGTCAGAAAGATGTATTTGCAGAAAATTCCTCCTGTCCTTTAGTAGCACCATGACACATTTCTTAGTATTCCTCAACCACCTACTGTCCAAACTTTATTTTACTCAATAAGTAACTTTGAGTATTTTCCATGTATGAGACACTGAGGCCTATTTAGGAGATGTAAGATTTGGAAGTGAACTGTCAAGTGCAAAGAAAAGCCATTGCCTTCTAAAGCAGGGATGGCTTTAGAGGTAACAAACCTGATACAACTATTGGTCATCCTAATCAAAATCCCAATACACAATGATGTTTGAATTACTTGAAGGCTTTTGGGGTGGAGCAAAAGAGAGGTGACTAAGATTGCATTGACATTTCCATCAGCTTGAGTAAACTGCACACAAAGTTTCTTTGGGCCTGAAAGTGCTTGACCTCAGGCATTTACATTTAAATACTTGTAAGTGTAAATTTCTTTCTCTGCCTTTTGGGATGCGAATCTTTTGTAAACTTCCTGCCAGCTTTTGAACCTAAAGTGGTCTCTTTCAAGAGCCAGGGGATATTTCTTTGAAAAGTGCTTTCAGGAAACAAGCCTTCATGTTACTCTGAAGATCCAGAAAAGTTTACTTTTCATTTGGAGAAGACCATTTAAAAAGCACAGGTCATCTCAAATACCACTTCCCAGGTGTTTAAAATTTAGCATTTGATACACTCAAGTTAATTTCACACAAGACGCATGATTCTCACCTACTTCAAGTTCTGCACAAAATCCTACTTAGCTAAGGGAATTTTTCTCTAGTGAAAATTTGCCTTTAAAACAAATATTATCAAATCTCCATGAACAAGATTGTTCTGAGTAGACCTAATACTATAAGTGCCAAACAAAGACTAAATAAGTATGAAGTGCATTTACTACCCAATCACCTGATTTCATAATCTTTTACAGGGTTTGCATAGAAAAATAAACTATATGTTTTATTTTTAATCAAGTATCTCAGGCACAAAATGAAATCTCAAAATGGCAGTGGCTTTTTATTAGTTCTCTGTGCAGCTGGGTTTGTATACTCCTCAAAACACTGAACCTAGCAATTCTGCATGAAAGTTCTGGTGTGAGGTTTGGTTGAACTGTGGAATGTACGATGAACAAGCCGTTTACTGTGTATGTTCTGAACCAGTAAGAGTATGCTTTGTTAGCATTCTGTCTAAACTTTACCCCACAGTTACCCGACACCAGCCAGGTGTGCTCCTCCCCACAGTTACATGGCAACAGTCAGGTAGACCTGACCCACTATAAATGGGGCTGTTTGCTCCCTCCTCTCTCTCTCTCTCTCTCTTGCCTCTCTTCTCTTGCCCTTTTTCTCCCCCTCTCCCTCCACTACCTTCCACCCCCTCTCTCCAGGTGCCCATGGTCCTCTTCTCTTCTCTTCTCTTCTCTTCTCTTCTCTTCTCTTCTCTTCTCTTCTCTTCTCTTCTCTTCTCTTCTCTTCTCTTCTCTTCTCTTCTCTTCTCTTCTCTTCTCTTCTCTTCTCTTCTCTCTCTCTCTCTCTCTCTCTCTCTCTCTCTCTCTCTCTCTCTCTCTCCCTCTCCCTCTCTCTCCATTTCTCTGCCTCTACTACCCTCTTAAATACCCTCCTTATGCCCTGAATATATATATATATATACCATCATGTGGCTGGTCCCTTGGGAGGAAGGGATGCCTCAGCAAAGGCCTGCTAAGGCACCACCTCCCCCCATACCTCTCCACACCCCCCATAGAACATATCTTATACTTCTTTATCTTTTTATAAATAGTACATGCTCATTTTGGTTCCTCTTAAAATATTAATTATAAGTGTGCCATTATAGACCACAGTAGTGGCCCTATCCACCACTTCTATTCCATATATTATTCAGGGCATAATGGAAAGTAAAAGATGGAATGGCTAAAAAGAAATAAGTTACAGAATGTCCATTCCTTGGGAATAGTTTTTATCCCACACAGGTCTATCTTCTGTTCTCTTTATACAACCTCACTAAGGACAATACTCTCCTAGAGATTGATAACCATGTCTGAGACCAGAAGTAACATTGTGTCACAGCCACCAAAGCTGATCCTGTGCCACAGCTCTCCATACCCAAATAATGCCTGAGAGAACTAGCATCAGAGAAGGGCAGACAAGTAAAGCCACCACTGCTACTCTGTGGAACTCTCCCAGAACCCTCAGGACACTGGAGAAGCCTGGGGCAAGAGCCTTCCGGTTTCCATATGCAGCCAGAGCTAATCCTGTGCCTCATTCTAAATACCCAAATACTGCCGGGAAAGATTTGGTCTCTCAGGAGTCTGACATACCTGTAAACACAGGTAAGACCACCGCTTCTGTTAAATTCCTGGCCCAAAAGGTACCTGCCCAGAGCCATCAAGACACAGAAACCAAAGAACAGCCAGGTAAAGGGTCCTTCTAGTTTCAGTCTGCACCATGGAGCTGACCCTGAAACACAGCTCTCCAAACCCAAATTTCTCATTGAGAACTGGTCTACCAGGAGTACTGACAGAGAGAATTGCAGGAGGGACAAGCCACAGTCAGAGAAAACAATACCAGCTAACACCAGAGACAACCAGATGGCAGTAGGCAAGGGCAAGAATATAAACAACAAAACCCAAAGCTACTTGGCATCATCAGAACCCAGTTCTCCCACCACTGTAAGCCCTCGATTCCCTAACACACTAGAAAAGCAAGACTCTGATTGAAAATCACATCTCATGATGATGATACAGTATGTGAAAAGAACATAAATAGCTCCCTTAAAGAAATACAGGAGAAAACAGGTAAACAGGTAGAAGCCCTCAAAGTGGAAACACTAAAATCCATTAAAAAATTAAAAGAAAATGCAACCAAACAGGTGAAAGAATTGAAGAACACTATCCAGGATATAGAAAGGAAATTAGAAAAAATAATGGCTCAGTGGGTAAGAGCACTAGACTGCCCTTTCAAAGGTCCGGAGTTCAAATCCCAGCAACCACATAGTGGCTCACAACCATCTGTAACAAGATCTGGCTCCCTCTTCTGGAGTGTCTGAAGACAGCTACAGTGTACTTACATATACTCAATAAATAAATCTTAACATAAAAAAAAAAAAGAACCACAAAGGAATACAACCCTGGACATAAAACACCTAGAAAAGAGATCAGGAGTCATAGACGCAAGCATCACCAATAGAATACAAAAGATAGAAAAGAGATTCTCAGGTGCAGAAGATACCATAGAAAACATCGACACAACATTCAAAGAAAATGCAAAATTAAAAAAAGCTACAAACCCAAAACATCCAGGAAACCAGGAAAAAATGAGAAGACCAAACCTAAGGATAATAAGTATAGAAGAGAGTAAAGATTCCAAATTTAAAAGGCTAGTAAATATCTTCAACAAAATTATAGAAGAAAACTTCCTTAATCTAAAGAAATAGATTCCTGTAATCTTACAAGAACCCTACAAACTCCAAATAGATCAGAGGAGAAAAGAATTTACTCCCATCACTATCATAATAGTCAAAACACTAAATGCACAAAACAAAGAAAGAACATTAAAAGCAGTAAGGGTAAAAGATCAAGTAACATAAAAAGGCAGACCTATCAGAATTATACTAGATTTCTCACCAGAGAACATGAAAACTAGAATATCCTGGGGAGATGTCATACAGAACCTAAGAGAAAACAAATGTCAGCCCAGGCTACTATACACAGCAAAATTCTCAATTATAATAAATAGAGAAACAAAGATATTCCATGACAAAACCAAATTTACACCATATCTTTCTAGAAATTCAGTCTTACAAATGATAACAGATGGAAAATGCCAACATGCTGTTTTCTGAGAGGCTTTGCCAGTGTGTAATACAGAAGTGGATGCTCACACACATCCAATAGATGGAGCAAAGCGTCCCCAATGAAGAAGCAAGAGAAAGTACCCAAGGAGCTGAACGGGTTTTGCAGGCCTATCGAGGAACAACAATATGAACTTACCAGTACCCCCAGATCTCCTTGGAACTAAACCACCAACCAAAGAAAGTACGGGGAGGGACTTGTGGCTCTAGCAATGTGTGTAACAAACATCACTCTGCTCAATGATAACATGGTCAAGAAAAAAATAAAGAAGAAAAGTAAAGACTTTAGAATTTAATGAAAAGGAGAGAAAAACATACTGAAACTTATAGGACACAATGAAAACAATGCTAACAGGAAAACTCAGGAAATAAATTCAGGGCTGAAGTTAACAAAGTAGAAACAAAAGGAAATATTCAAAGAATCAACAAAACCAGGAGCTGTTATTTTGACAAAATCAACAAAATAAATAAACCCTTATCCAGATTAATCAGAGGGCACAGAGACAGTGCCCAAGTTAACAAAATCAGAAATGAAAAGGGAGAAATATCAGCAGAAATTGGGTTATTCAAAACATCATCAGATCCTACTACAAAAGCCTATACTCAACAAAACTGGAAAATCTGGATGAAATGGACAATTTTCTAGACAGATAACCAAATTCCTAAGGTAAATCAGGATTAGATAAACCATCTAAACAGTTCCATAACTCCTAAAGAAATAGCAGCCATCATTGTGTGTTTCCCAACCAAAATCAGCCCAGGACCACATGGTATAAGTACAGAATTCTATCAGACCCTCAAAGAAGACCCAATATGAATACTCTTCAAAACATTCCACCAAACAGAAGGAACACTATCCAATTTGTTCTATGAAGAACAAATTATGCTAATACCAAAACCACGCAAAGACCCAACAAAGAAACTTTAGACCAATTTCCTTTATGAATATCAATGCAAAAATACTCAATAAAATTCTTGCAAGCTGAATCCAAGAACACATTATAATGATCATTCACCACGGTTAAGTAGGCTTCATCCTAGGGATGTAGGGATGGTTAAATATACAGAAATATATCAATGTATTGACTACATAAACAAACTCAAAGGAAAAAAAACACACGATCATCTTATTAGGTGCTGAAAAAGCATTTGAGAAAATTCAACATCCCTTCATGTTTAAAGTCTTTGAAAAATCAGGAATTCAAGGCCCATACCTAAATATAATAAGAGCAATATACAGCAAACCAGTAGCCAACACGAAAGTAAATGGAGAGAAACTTGAAGAAATCCTACTAAAATCAGGGACTAGACAAAGCTGCTCATTCTCTCCCTACCTTTCAATTTAGTACTCAAAGTCCTAGCCAGAGCAATTAGACAAAAAAGGAAGTCAAAGGGATACAATTGGAAAGTAAGAAGTCAAAATATCACTATTGGCAAATGATATGATAGTATATCTAAGTGACCCCCCAAATTCCACCAGAGAACTCCTAAAACTGATAAACAACTTCAGCAATGTGCTTGGATATATAATTAACTCAAACAAAAAAGTAGCCTTCCTCTGCTCAAAGGATAAATGGTCTGAAAAAGTTATTAGTGAAATGACACCCTTTACAATAGTCACAAACAATATAAAATGTCTTGGTGTGTCTGTAACCAAACAAGAATAAGATCTGTATGACAAGATCTTCGTCTCTGAGGAGGAAGATCTCAGGAGATGGAAAGATCTTCCATGCTCAGGTATTGGCAGGATTAATACAGTAAAAATCGCCATCTTACTGAAAGCAATTTACAGATTCCATGCAATCCTCACCCCACCCCCAAATACCAATGCATTTCTTCATAGAGTTAGAAAAAGCAATTCTCAAATTCATTTGGAATAACAAAAAACCCCAGGATATTGAAAACTATTTTCAACAATTGAAGAAGTTAAACCACCATCCCTGACTTCAAGCTGTTCTACAGAAAAATTGTGATAAAAACTGCATGGTACTGGTATAGTGACAGACAAGTAGACCAATGGAATAGAATTGAAGACCCAGAAATGAACCCACACACCTATGGTCTCTTGATCTTTGACAAATGATCTAAAACCATTCAGTGGGGGGGGGGGTGGAAACAGCATTTTTAACAAATGATGCTAGTTCAACTGGAAGTCAATATGTAGAAGAAGGCAAATAGATACATTCTTATCTCCCTGTACAAAGCTCGAGTCCAAATGGACTAAGGACCTCTAAATAAAACCAGATACACTGAAACTAATAGAGTAGTAAGTAGGTAAAAGTCTCGAACAGATGGGAACAGAGGAAAAGTTCCTGAACAGATCAAGAACTGACAAATGGGCTCTCATAAAACGCCAAGCTTCCGTAAGGCAAAGGACACTGTCAATCAGACAAAATGGCAACCAACAGATTGGGAAAATATCTTTACCAATCCTGCATTTGATAGAGGGCTAATATCTAATATATACAAAGTTTTCAAAAGTTAGACCCAGAGACCAAATAACCCTATTAAAATGGGAACAGAGCTAAAAAGAGAATTCTTAACTGAGGAAACTTGAATGGCTAAGAAGCTCCTAAAGAAATATTCAACATTTTTAGTTATCAGGGAAATGCAGACCAAAACAAACTTGACTTTTCACCTCACAATAGTCAGAATGGCTAAGATCAAAAACTCAGGTGTCAGCAAATACTGGAGAAGATGTGAGGAAAGAACACTCCTACATTGTTCTTGTGATTGCAAGCTAATACAACCACTCTGGAAATCAGTCTGGCAGTTCCTCAGAAAACTGGACATAGTACTCCTCTAGGACCCAGCTATAACACTCCTGAGCATATACCTAGAAAATGCTTCAACATGTAATAAGTATACATGCTCCACTATGTTCATAGAAACCATATTTATAATAGGCAGAATCTAGAAACAACCCAGATGTCCCTCAACAGAGGAATGGATACAGAGAATGTGGTACATTCACACAATGGAATGCTACTCAGCTATTAAAAATCAATGACTTCATGAAATACGCAGATAAATGGATGGAACTTGAAAATGTCATCCTCAGTGAAGTAACTCAGCCCCAAAGAACACACACAGTATGTACTCACTCATAAGTGGATAGTAACCAAAAAAGTTCAGAATATTAAGAGTCAATTCACAGACCATATGAAGCCCAAGGATAAGAACAACCAAAATGTGGATGCTTCAGTTCTTCTTAGAAGGGTGAACAAAATACTCACAGGAGGAAACATGGAGGCAAAGTGTGGAGCAGAGACTAAAGGACAGGCCATCCAGAGATTGCACTACATGGGATACATCCCATATACAGACCTGGATGCTTTTGTGGATGGTTGGAAATGCTGTCTGACAGAAACCTGATGTGGCTGTCTCCTGAGAGGCTCTGCCAGAGCCTGACAAAGATAGAGGAGGATGCTCACAGCCAAGAATTGGACTGAGTGTGTGGTCCATATATAGGAGTTGGTGAAGGGACTGAAGGAGCTTGATGGGATTTGCAGACCCATGTAGGGAGCAAAAGTGTCAACAGGCCACATTCCTGGAGCTCCTGGAGACTGGATAACTGTGGGGCATTGGGCTATGCACAGACAGACTGGTCTCCAGTTGAGCTGAGGTCTGAACCCCGGGAATAGTCATAATTCACCTTCATGACACAGTAGGCATTTCCCTATGCTTCTGGAGCTCTGGCCCCTACCTAAGTTACCGCCCCCCCCCCCACAAGCCCCCACTAGAGAAGCATGGTCAGTTGTCAAGTAGACAATGGCCCAAGCTTCTGACCTTCAGGCTAAACTCCTCCCCAGTTACCTAGCAACAGTGAAGACCATTAAAGGGCTGTTCAGACCCACCTCAATCTCTTACCTCTCATTCCTTTGTTCTGTTACCTCTAACTTCACTCACTCCTCTCTTTATCTTTCCTTCCTCTTTGTCTTCCTCTCTTCCTTCTCCTCTCCTCTCCTCTCCTCTCCTCTCCTCTCCTCTCCTCTCCTCTCCTCTCCTCTCCTCTCCTCTCCTCTCCTCTCCTCTCCTCTCCTCTCCTCTCCTCTCCTCTCCTCTCCTCTCCTCTCCTCTCCTCTCCTCTCCTCTCCTCTCCTCTCCTCTCCTCTCCTCTCCTCTCCTCTCCTCTCCTCTCCCCTCCCCTCCCCTCCCCTCCCCTCCCCTCCCCTCCCCTCCCCTCCTCTCCTCTCGTCCTCTTACTCTTTCTCTCAAGCCTTCTCTCTCTCTCCATAGAGAGTCTCTACTCATCAAGGCTGCACACACTCTCATCAGTGTTGGGAACCTCTTCTGACATCGCTCTCTTCTATAACCCCAGGACTTTAGCAAGGTAGCTCTAGGAATCCCAGATAGGGCTGACCCTTGGCCACCCCCTGAAGAGTGGGATAGAGGAATGCCCACCCAGGACTAAGTTGAAAGTGTATGGCAGCTCTCCCACATCTGATAGACCAGAGAATAGGTAAAATTCTGGCGGGGCGTAGGTTTTTCTCCCCACTCTTCCCCTGGGCCCCTTTTTAGTTCCCAACAGATAACCAACCAAAGAATACAATTGGAGGGATCCATGGTTCCAGCAGCATGTTTGGCAGAGAATGCCATTGTTGGACAAAAATGGGAGGAAAGGCTTTGGACGTGAGGTTATTCAATGCCCCAGTGTAGAGGAATGCCAGAGAGGAAAGAAAGGTGTGGGTGGGTGGGTGAGCACTCTCACAGAGTCAGGGGGAGGGGAGATGGGATAGCGGGAGACGTGGAAATGGGAAAACATTTGAAATATAAATAAAGAAAATATCCATTTTTTTTTAAAAAGAAGTAATTGTGAAGCTGTAAAAAACATCAAACAACAACAGCAAAAAACAACCAACCAACCAATCAAAAACCCAGGTTGCTAACCAAACTTGAAGATAAGTTTTTCTTCTACAAGGTATGATTAGATCTAGGAAACAAATGAGCAATATGCAATGAACCCTGATTAAATACTGTGAGCCATATATATTTATTTCTATTCATAGTCAACCACTTACTTATAGCTCATATTTATTCTGTTCTTATTATCTTAAGTGTATTTCCCTGTTGTAGTTTAATAATATTTGTATTAGATACTTCTTAATATGTCTTGGTCTACATTAGAGTGGTTTATTACACACTTGATCCTATCTTAGTTTATTTGGACCCGACTTTCGATTTTATCTAAAATTCTTCAAACTTAAATCATTTAATCATGAGAACTTCTCCATTAATATAGACTTCAGAATATTTTCAAGTTTCAGAATGTCCCTGCAGTTACCAGTTTCTTAACATGGATTAACCTTAATTGCTATTTCAGAGATATTAAGTGATAGGATACACTTGAAGAAGAGGGTAAAGGGTACCTTTGGTGGGCCCGTGCTGAGGTATGTCACTAAGAAATTATGCCACACAACATATCTAGTATTAAAAGGTTTATTAGCAGAAGGGAGCAAAAAGCCTTCTAGGGTTGTGGACAAGAGGGAGAGGTGGATACATTCATGTGGACAGAGAAAATAAACAAGGTGGTTAGGGAACTAGAAAGACACAGAGAGAACTCAGAGAAACAACAAGACAGGGAATGAGAGAGAGATATAGGGTGGCCAGGGCCATTTTATGTGCCACACCTGTCACACCTCTTCCACCTAGCAACAAATCATGATGTAATCGGGCTCTGTGGGTAGGCCCATGGAAATCCTTGATTGTAAGCATTGTGTCACCATTTATGAGTATTTTACTTGATTTTATATTTGTGGCACTGTGGTTTAGCCTTTGCAGAGAATTGTAAATCTGTCAAGAAATAAGATACTCTTTGGTTAAATTTATTGCTGTTTATGTTATTAGATTATAACTTATGTTTTATATTCACATATTAGCATCACATTTTTATTATAAGACAATTGTACAGAACTCTTTATTTTTCTCAGTGTGGGGGAGAAATATTACAAAAACGGTCCTGCTGCAGTGTGAAATAATTCCATAAATTAAATTAAATTCCTCTAATAATTAATGTGAGAATACTTTTAATTTTGTTGTATTATATAGGTAAGGATACTAGAATTTCTAAGGAGGGATTTGGGCTTTAACACATTCACAGTTTGAAGTATTATAAGACTTGGAAGAACCACAATTTGCATAAGCAACATTTCAGCATCAGCAATACCTGAAAGAATGGACTTAGAAGATTTGTCATGAAATAGCCACCAGTCTAATTCCTCCATAATGTTTTTCCTGACACTGTATCTAGAGTTGATACTGCAATAAACTTTCTTCATAAAACTTTCCACAACAATTTCAATATTCTATAAGCTACAGTCTAATTTTCGATAAGAGAAGTGATTTTAATGTCCTTAAATTTAACCTATTTTATGATATGGCCACTGTATATCATAAAGATTTGAGGAAATATACTTTGTAGAAGAAAAACTCATTTATCTTTCTCTTTTCACTGTTTATAAACAGGAAGAAAAAGCAATTATGTGTAACATTTTCACCAATGGCCACTAACAATTATGATGTTCCTTAAGACAACTTCTTTCAAAAATAAAGCCCTGTGAACTTTGGGTATGGATATTGTACTGGATGGTTTTGTGTGTCAACTTGACACAAGCTGGAGTTATCATAGATAAAGGAGCATTGGGTGAGGAAATGGTCTGTGAGATCCAGCTACAAGGCCTTTCCTCAATTAATGATCAAGGGGTGGGGGAGGCTGTTGTGGATGGTGTCATCCCTAGGCTGGTAGTCTTGGCTTCTATAAGAAAACAAACTGAGCAAGCCAGGGGAAGCAAGCCAGTAAGAAACATCCCTCCATGACCTCAATATCAGTTCCTGTATCCTGACCTGTTTGAGTTCCAGTCCTGCCCTCGGTTGGTGATGAACAGCAATTTGGAAGTGTAAGCCAAATAAACCTTTTCTCCCCAATTTGCTCCATGATCATGATGTTTTATCTAGGAATAGAAACCCTAAGACAAATTGATACAAGCATAGTGGGATATTCCTGTGACAGCATGACCATATTTTGGGAAGGACTGTGGAAAACCTTTGGAACTTTGAGCAAGAAGAGACATTGGAATGTTAAGAGCCTTTGCGACTCCTAAAGGCAGAGAGTCATAATTAATTATTTCCATTATTAAGAGAAAGCTTATCCTACCTAGGGTTATGAAAGCTAAATGAATGGGTTAAATGAAATAATTAGCTGTGCCACTGTGTCTTGAATGCCTTTCCTCTTTCATTCCCGCTGGAGAAAGAGTTTGATAATTCTCTCCTATAGAAAGTATTTCAAGAAGGAGAGATTGAAAGAGGGAAGTTGACCCACAGTCAGAGATCTAACCATATAAGAGACACTTTCCACCAGTCTATGAAACTAGGGGCACAGCAGGTACCATTCCTCAAACAGGAATTTTGCTGCTTGCACTTAACCTCATTCTTTGTACACATAAAAGAACTAAGAGAACTATCCATGTGTCTTTTATGGTTTATAACAAGGGTGAAATGCTGAAGAATCTTGCTCAGAATGCACTCAATCTTAGCTCAATTTATGGAATAATGGGGAAATAGAATGAGAAAGAACTCTTTTTTTAATGTTATTAGCAGCTTTTATTGTAATTGACAGAAATTGGAAACAACCCAGATGTCCTCAACCAAAGAATGAGTTAAGAAAATATGGCACATTCACACAATGGAGCACCACTCCGCCACCAAAAACAACGATATCATGACATTTCCATGCAAATGTAACATGGAACTAAAAATGATCATCTTGAGTGAGGAATACCAGACCCAGAAAAACAAACATGGTATATCTTCATTTATAAGTATATATTAGCCATAAAGTATGGTATAATCATATGACAATACATAGACTCAAAGAAGCCAAATAACAAGCAGGATGCAATGGAGTACACTTGAATCTCACTGAGAATGGAAAATAGAATAGACCACAGAGGCAGATAGAGAGAGATATCTGGATGAGGGAAGGGTGAGGATGGGAACTGCAAGTGAACATAGGAGGGAGGTAGGGAGGGAGTACTGGAAGTGACAAATGGAATGGGATGCGACATCTCTGGGATGAGCTAGAAACCTAAGATTATGGAAATTCCCATGAGTCTCTGAGGGTGACCATAGCTAAGATTCCTAGGACTGGGAGATATGGATTCTTAACAGCAATCTCTGTAACCAAACAAAAATTTTAATGGAGGGATTGGAACACCAACCTAGACACAAAACCTTTGCTCCAAGTAAATGTTCATAGTCATCCATTGAATGGAGCAAATGGTCCCCAATGAAGGAGCTTGAAAGAATACCCAAAGAGCTGAAGGGGTTTGCAGCCTCATAGGAGGAACAACAATACGAACTAAACAGTACCCCCATAGCTCCCTGGGAGCTAAAAAAGAATGATGGGCAGTCATGGTTTAATATCTCAGTCTAAATCTATGAAATAGAAATTATTGAAAGTTAATTAAAACTAACAAGTGCTATATCCTCAAACCACAGAAAAAGAGACAAAATGTTTGAGAAATATATTCTTGTCCTACCATAATACATGGGGAGATTTTGGAAAAGTACATTATCCACTGGACAATTGTTAAAATGAGAGAAAGTGCTGTCCATGCAATATTGGGAATGCTCGTTCTTTCTTGTGGAAAGAATTGTCCCAGTTTGACATATTAATATTCTAACATCTTGAAAATGAAAGATATTTTTGGGGAGACACAATTGTATGCAACATGTGAATGCTGGTAAAGAATGATTTGACAGCTATATTTCTTGTTTGCATCATTATTTATAGGACTTTGTTTTAAATCCACTGTAATACTTTTCACTGATTCAGAAAATCCTTTTTCCTACAAGGAGAACTTTTAAAATGTTACTTTTATACTTTAAAGAAGAATAACATAAAAATGTATAATATGCTGTTTCCATTTTAAATGATTAGAAATAATACTATAAAAAGAAAAATCTTAAACTCATGTACAAGATGAAAGAGCTTAAGGAGTCAGGGCACAGAGATTATAAAGGTATTCATTTAGTTGTCTGTCAGTTCACACGTTTAACAAATGCTTTATGAGACCATCTTTTGTGCTAGGTTATAGCAGCAAGGGGGCAATCACCCTGTTCTATTGAACTGACATTCAAATTCTTGAAGGAGACATTTTGGTTGCTAAAGGGAAATTTCTCAGAGAAAGGAAGCATGTGATAGGTCTCTGATGATGAGAGAAACACAGTAGACTGCCATACTTCTAAGGCTGGAGCACACATGGCATACTTGTTAAACAGCAAGAACAGCATGAGTGACCCAAGGAAGCCAAGGGAAAGAAAGCTATGCTGTTCCATGTGCAAAGTGTGGGCCATTTGCAATTTCCTTGTGTGGCCAGTCAGTAGTAATGGAAAAGGGAAAATAGGTGGTTTGCCATGACAAACATACTTTAACATTGCCCATAGTATATTTTGTTCAGAATAGACTATAAAATATCAAATGCAGAAGCAAGTGGGATGTGAAAACATGAAATGCTCATCTAGCTTATGATTTGTTTGATAGTAGTAGTAGTATAGAGATGATAGTACGAGTAAATAGATAGTAGTAGTAGAATATAGATAGAGATAATAGTATATATTATTACTATTAAATGTATATACTAGCAGTATATACATATGATGTATGTGTAGCATTATTCAATTATATTAAAAAGGATATTTATTTATTTAAAACAATATCTCAAACAATCTTAAAATATTCCATCATGATATCATATATTTCATACAGATTTTCTTAGATAGGTATTATGTCAAAAAAAAAAAAAAAAAAAACTTTGTTACTGCTTTGTATATTAAGTCCCTGCCTCTCAAGTATGGTTTCGTGGTGAGGTGTTTATGTTTTCTGTCCTCTTTGTTCCCTTTAAGTTGTCATATTTTAGACCTAGATATGTCAGCTATTCTCATACTAAAGTTTAAGAATATTTGATATGCCGGGCGTGGTGGTGCACACCTTTAATCCCAGCACGTGGGAGACAGAGGCAGGTTGATTTCTGAGTTGAGGCCAGCCTGGTCAACAGAGTGAGTTGCAGGACAGCCAGGGCAATACAGAGAGAGAGAGAGAGAGAAAAGAATATTTGATATGAATCCTCATAAAAGACAAGTCTATGTGGAAGTGTTATTTTCTCATGTTTATCATCCTTGATAAGTACTCAGATAAAATGTCCTCAGTATGTACTCAAATGAATAGAACCTTTAGAAAGTTTTCCACCCTGGCTTTACTGCAGAAGGGTTTGCCCTGAGTCTACTTGGAATTAAGCCCAAACACTAGGCCCTTCCAAGCTCCATGCTCATGGAGGGCTTAATTATATGACAATTAAAAGCTTTCTTTTAGTAAAATAAAGTAAATATGAAGCCATCCATGTGCTAACCATGTACTTAGGATCCAGTGACTTAGTCACTTGTGTGTATGTGTGTGTGTGTGTGTGTGTGTGTGTACTTTATTTTACCTAAGATATAGCAGTATTTGTGCTTCAATAATTTAATTATCTTTGTATATCAATAGTTTGTAATGAGGTAAAAGAGAGAACAGGGCTGGAAAGATGGCTCAACTGTTAAGATTACTTGCTACTCTTTCATTGAACCCAAGTTTGATTGCCAGTATCCAGGTTAGGGGGCCTCAAAACTACCTGTAACTCAAGCTCTAGGAGATCCAATGTACATACTTCTTTCCACTGTGAATATCAATATGCATGTGAACATATATGCAAACAGCTACACATGTAGACATTCAATAATACAACTAAAACTATTTTTCTTTTAAAGAGAAGGCATCAAGTATATTTAACAATATTGAAACATTTAATTATTGTAAATGAAAAGGTGGTGCATTTAGAATCTTCTGATGGAGGTCAAAGACGTTCTGAATCATCTGAACATATGCAGGGCAGTAACTTACAATGAAATATCTAATCCCAGATTTCAATACAGTCAACACTGAGAAACTATTTTAGTCAATTCTGTTTTTTTTTTTTTGAGAAATCCATTTGTCATTATCCCTTCTTTATTCTCCTTGATTCTTGTTTGTCAGAAATTGTGTCATCTGTCACAAATCACTCTGCCTAAGTAATAGTCAGTGTAATGTCTGCTAGAATTCTAGTAATGATAGTAGACACTTTCCTGTGAAAAGGAAATAAGTAAAGTGGTTACTTGATTGAATGTTTTTTTCACATTTTTTTAAATTATGCATCAATTTTAAGATGTTTTGTCAACCCTATATCCCAACTGCTGATAATAGTGCTACAATAAGTGAAGAAGCAAAGGTATATTTTATACATGTAGATTCTACTGCCATATTAAACTTAGATAATAAAAATAAATAAAATTAAGGCATTATATAGTCTCAACATAGAAATAAATATTTAATGTTATCTATCATAAGGGAATGATAATAGTAAATATATAATTTCCCTGAGATTATCATTATCGAGAAATGAATTAAAACAACATATTAGTTTGGTCCTGAGTGCTTCATACATTCTTCATAATAGATTCAATCTGGCCCTGCACCTCAGCATGTCCTACCTTTATCACTGTTCATGGCAGCATTCAGAGATCATGAGCTTATAAGGAACCTCTCCTCTGGTCCAGACCTTGGTCTTTACCACTTACAGTCTATGATTCTGCAACCATTAAATGAGATACCTTTAGTCTCACCACACACATGCTCTGGACAAAGACCCAAGTCCAGGTCTCCAAACAACTCTGCCTTAACTTTGCCATAATGACAATAATTTCCCTGTTCTGCTAAAGCTATACAAGTTACCACTCTGTGTCAGTATTCTGTCTTAATAGAGTAAAATGCAAAAGATAACCAGTATCCTAAATTCAGATTCTCAAGTGCTCTTGTAAAACAACACTACCATAAATCAAGACAATATTTAACCCTTAAAATATGAATCCTTTAATGATGTCACCCTGGAAGAAATTCAAGACACAATTAAAAAGAACACTTATAAACATGTTCAAAAACTTTAAAATACTGAAAGAGAATACATTAAATATCTGAAGATGAAGATAACATGATTGAAAACTAAAAAATGGAAGTAAGTGGTCATGAAAATTATACAGAAAGAGATTCATATTGTCCAAGATGCTGACAATAAGCGAGGGTTGAAGACTTGGTCCTAAACAAGACATTTTCACTACACCTTTTGAGGCTCAGCGATCACTGTGGAAAAGAGGGTAGGAAGAATAAAAGATCCAGAAGACAGGGTAAAGGACTATGTGGAATACCATCCATTATATTCAATACAATCACTGCAACTATTAATTTTCAATATGTATGGTACCTGTATTGGTTCAGTGACAGCCTATAACACACCATTATATAAACGGGAGGGACTCTGGAAGCCATATCTCTTACTGTTAAAAATCCTCCTGGTTTCTGATCCTTTCTGGGCAAGGAGGATTATTGTCTTCACTTGTGTTGCCACTGCTGAGCCAATCAGGCCCAAAGTGAAAGCTCTACCCTCATTTTCACAGCTTTGATTAAATTCCATAGGTAACAAAACGAATGGATATAGATGTAAGATATTTATATGAGATGGGTGGTAGGATAGTTATAGGTAGTACAATAATGGGGGTGGTAGTGGTGAGATGAGTCAGTCTATGTTATATAAGTGTATGAAGTTGACAAACACAAATTAAGTTAATAATTAAAAAAAAACATAGCATAGTACGTACCTCAAAGCCTCATACTAGTATAATATATAACTAAAAGTAAATTAAATGGTTAAATTTAAAAAGAATTTAAATTAATTGGGATGTAAAATTAGAATTGTATAATTATCCTAAGCCCTTAACTTTTAAATTATAAACTTAAAAAAATATATTAACATTTTATGGAAAAATAAAATATTCAAATATCTACTTAGCTAACATCAATACATTTAGGAATATTGAAACCAATTATTATAAATATTTTCCTATCTTAACCACAATCATATATGTTCCAGCTGCAAGGAATGAATATCCATCCAAACACATATTTACTCAAAATAATTTCTGAGCTACTAATTTTCCTAGAGTCGGAGATAAATGATCCTTACTCCTCTCAGCTCTGAGATCCTATGCTTAACTGTCAGAAATAGTTAATATGATTGACTAAGTGGAAAATTATTTCTTTTTAGCATCTTCCTTTTGAGGAAAAGGGAAAGAAAAGAGTTCTCTACAGCCCATGGAGTTTCTTATAGTGCTCAGTTTCGAAATATTACACTTCTAGTGTGGACCCAATCATCATGCAAGTGTTAGGAAGATATCAATGAAGAACAGATAAATATTAACTAACAAAACTCCATGCTTTAAAGAGCTTCTCTAGAAGAGAGAAAATGAACAGAAACTACACAAAATAAATAATAAACATATGAATGCTAACTGATTTAGAGAAAGTACCCAATGAAATGAAGGGGTTTGCAGCCCCAAAGGAGGAACAACAATATAAACTAACCAGTACCCCCAGATTTCCCTGGGACAAAACCACCAATCAAAGAAAACACAGGGTGGGACTCATGTCTCTAGCTGCATATGTAGCAGAGGATGGTTTAGTCTGTCATCAATGGGAGGAGAGGCCCTTGGTCCTGTGAATGTTCTATGCCCCAGTATAGGGGAATGCTAGGGCCAGGAAGCAGGATTCGGTGGGTTGGGGAGCAGGGGGAGGGAGTAGGGGATAGGGGATTTTCAGAGGGGAAACTAGGAAAGAGGATAACATTATAAATGTAAATAGAGAAAATATCTAATAAAATATTTTTAAAAGTTTTAGGGAATAAAATTTTGAAAATTAGAAAACTGGCAATCTTGCACAAATAATTTTAGAGATTTATGAGACCAGTTAAACAAACTATATCATTTCATTACTAATTAATATTATTTAGTAGGTTTAGAAAAATTATACATATTATTAAATTATTTCCATAGGCTGGAAATTAAATAGTTACTTAGCTGAGACTTTTCCTCAGAATTTCATAGTCTTCAGTCATGGTTTCAGCCTAACTCTCTGTCTATCTAAAGTAAAATTTCTCTAGTTTCTCCTCCAGTATTAACTGGCTCTCAGTTCTATTTTAGGTTGTGATAAAAGCTTTCTGCGTGTCCATCATTATGGTTTTGCTCTCAGGTTCAGAAGAACTTCAAAGATTGAACATAAAATCATCATTTTGTTTTGTGTGTGTGTGTGTGCGTGTGTGTGTGTGTTGTGTGTGTGTGTGTGTGCACATGTACTTAAGCTTTAGACTTACTATAATAGACTTAATTGAATGAATTACAACTGCTTAGAGTGATTGTGTTCGACAGAAACGAATTTGTTAATTTTGTTTTGAAATTTAATTGTCTGAACATTGTTCAGCTTCAGGTTGTAAGTCCTAAGATAAGATGAAGTGATCAACCAAGACAATTAGCAGCTATTCTAATATTTTTTAGTTTCAGAATTTTTCAACAACTCTAACCATGAGGACTAAGGTGATTGTAGTAGCAATAAGATCAGTGGTGCATAAAAAACAACAAGTAAGAGAAGATGAGGAATTAAAAATTATAATAGTTGTTATTTCTCTCAGAAATAGAATGAATGCACTCATCATTGATTTTGATTTAGGAATACTTCAGTAAAAGCATGGGTCAAGGAGACCTTAAAGGATTTCAGATTAAGTAGTCTATATAAACTATAATGACTATTAATCAACAATAATGTTGAATAACCAGTTGGAACATATGACTGTAAAGAAAAAGAGTTCCAGACAATAACTAACTGTGATAAACACATGGTATTTTCAAAAAAAAAAAAAAAAAGAACAAAAATCTAGATAAGTTTGAATTGAGATTAATGGTCTGGCACATGTTTATATGGGAAGAGTCTCAGTTAGTAAATACCTGACCATACATGCATAAGGAACTGAATATGGATCACAACACCAACAGTAAAAAAATCATACAGTGCTAATGTGGCATCACAAACCAATATGTACAGATCTGCAACAGTAAGAAAAAGAGCATCCCTATGGCTGCTTGGCCAGCCTGTCTAGACAAAACTGGGATCTAGAAGATCATACAGAGATCATCCTGTCTAAAGAAATTGTGTTGATAGGGATAAAACAATGCCAATGTTATTGAATCTTGGTCTCTACATACCTGCACATAGCTGGACATGTTGACAATATACCTATGTCTAATTAAAAAAAAAATCACAATATCCTGGAAGTTCAATTAAGAGCTTTTTTTCAAGAAAGAAAGAAAATAAATGCCTCAAGATTCCTGCTGCAGGAATTAAAAAAAAAATACAAAGAAAAAATGAGTCTAGAAAAATCACTTCCAGCATACATATGAAGTCTAAATGAATTATTATTATTAAACAAAACTACATATTTGCCACAATTGAAAATTTAAATTCAAGTAAAAGACAAAATGTGTGTTGAAGAGAATAAAATTAAGGAAGGCAAGGGAATTCTGAGTTATTCTGAGTTCTACTTTTAATGATATATAGTAAGAAAAGAAAAAGAAGGCAATATGCAAACCATCAATATAAAAATGGCTAATTATTTACATGAACTATTTTTCCCCTATGTAATTGGTAAAAATAGTAGTTCATATCACTAGAGTTTTTTTTTTTTTTTCCCAAGAAAAGATTTTAAGTTCTGCCTTGGTCAAGGCTCTATTGTTGTGAGGAGACATAGTGACTCTTTATGGAAAGTGTTTAATTGAGGCTTGTTTATATTTTCAGATATTTAGTCTATTGTTATCATGGTAGGGAACATCGAGGCGTGGAAACATGCAGGTAGACATGGTCCTGGAGAAGTGCCTGAAAGTTCAGTCACTAGATCTGAGGGGAACAGAAAGAGAGAGACTCTGAGTTTGGCATGGCCTTTTGAAAATTAATAGCCCACTTTAAGTGGCACACTTCCTCCAGGGAGGACACTTTTTGTAATCCTTTCAAATTGTGCAACTCCCTGGTGAACAAGCATTCAAATCTATCAACTTTTAAAAATTTTTATTTGATGCATCACAAGTTCATAACTGATTTTAATAATAAAATAATTAAACTGTCACTGTAGAGTAGTAATACACAGTAAAATATTTAATTTTACTGACTTAAATTTACTTGTTATCATGATCAAAAACAGAGTGTAATATATATCATTTAATTTCAGGAGATCAAATATAAATCATTATTAAATCACTAATTGTAAATGTATATGTTACTTTGATCTAGTAACCAAAAAAAAGTATAAATTTGCTGAAGATTTGAAAATGTTGAGTTTCTTTGCTCCTATGAGTTTTCTTTTAACTTTCTTAGCCATATGATTTTATTTTATTTTATTTTATTTACATTTCAAATACTATCCCCTTTTATAGTTTCCTCCCCAAAGAAAATCCCCTGTCCCCTCCCCCTGCTACCCAACTCCACTCTCACTTTCTGAATTCAGCTATACTGGGATATAGGACCTTCACAGGACCAAGGTCCTCCATTTGATGGCCAACTAGGCCATCCTCAGCTACATATGCATCTAGAGACATGCGTCCCACCATGTGTCTTCTTTGATTGGTGGTTTAGTCCCAGGGATCTCTGGGGGGTGTACTGGTTAATTCATATTGTTGTTCCTCTTATAAAGCTGCAGACCCCTTAAGCTCCTTGGATACTTTCTCTAGCTCCTTCACTGGGGACCTTGTGCTCTGTCCAATGGATGACTGTGAGTATCCATAAATTTGCTGGTAAATTCAGGTAGAGAGCATCTGAAAGATGAAGTCAGAGAAGTTATAGATGGCTATAGCTTTCATCATTGTTTTTAAATCAGTCTTTCTGAAATTTAAAAAATTTTTGTCTGTGAGAATAAGTAGTATAAGAGAGCAAATTGGATTATCACCAAAAAATTCCTCGTGATACATGTAATTGGGATAAATCAGAGCAGATTGACTGAATCTTAATAAATATTTACATGCCATCTAACTTGGTACTGAGAACTCATGGTTATTGATGATGTTAAGGGCAAATTGGACACAGCAAATAGATTTTTTACTGATAGAGGATGTGGCATTAAGAAATATAGATGCTAAGTGCATTGGAAATGTATCTATCTTCTATCTCTTGAAGAGAGAAGCTGTAAATTAAGCTCTGTCTACATAATCATGCAGACAGAGTGAAAGATGCTATCTTTCATTCTACAGTTTTACAGCATCACACACTTTACTAAAGGAAACGGTGTAATGCTGAGAAAATACAATCTGACTCTATGTGTACACATTATATATTTGTAACTCAAGTCCATTATAACTCTCATGTTTTTACATTTACTTTAGAATAATTTATAATAGAGTATTTCAATTCTTATATCTATAGTGTAATGCCCATTTCTTTTTAACTATTAAATATTAACTTTTTAACATCAAGTTACTATTTTTATTTTAAATTTTCAGAATGAAGTTAAGAAAGGAAAATTAAAGATGAGAAAAATTCATGTGGTCAATAAGATTTTAAAATATTGTTTCTGTTTGCTCCTTACATAAGCATTTTGCAACTTAGTATTTTAAATTTGCAAGGGCACAGAGAGACATGTCCATATGAAAGCAGAGGTATGTTGTATTGCTTTAAGTTGTGTAGGTAAGGTTTTGTGGATGAAATGGTTGGATAGATGCATATACTTTTCTAAGAATTATGTACAAATAACTGCCTTATTCTTTTTTGGAAATTAAATTGAAAGGATGCAGTCATTGAAATCTTAACAAACATCAAGCATTTTTATTACAATAAAATTTTAGGAATAATATCTGGGGTTAAAACACTAACTCTTTGGAATAGATTATAGTAAAAAGCATTATTTTCCAAATTAAATTTTAACAAAAACATTTACTATAAAATTGACAAAAATTAATAATCACATGCATTAAATACATTTACTGTTTTTACATCCAGCTACTCTACATTAAACACTAGAGAACTCTAAAGAAGTAAGGTGCTCCAAGACCCATGTGAGCAAGACTTAAAAATGTGTCATGTTCCCACAATCAGCAGAGCAATCATCTGAGTGCCGAGGACAGTTGAGAGGCAATAAATAATATCATGCCATCTCATTGATCCACCTTTAAAAGGACGATATTATCCTGTGTCTGTGTTTAGCTTAGGGTATTCACTATTGTAACAAACTTCTTTACATGCTTGACTTAGAATCACATTTTGGAGTTATAAGTACAGTAAGGGGAATTGTTGGAGAAATGGTTCTTCTAAATTCATCATGTTGGATAGTCATATTTCATTTTCGGAGGAAGTCTTGAAACAGAACTCTAAAATCTTTTAAATGAGCCTTGGGAAAAGAATCTGGGGTTTAGATTGATAGTGAAAAACAAACAAACAAACAAACAAACAAAAAACAGCAATAAAAATGCTCCAAAGTAGGGGAATGTTAGGGTGGTGAGACTTGAGTAGATGGCTGCGTGGTAGAGCACCCTCAAAGAAGCAGGGAGAAGGAAGTTGGCATAGGGAGTCTGAGGAGGAGAAACTGGGAAGGGCGATGACATTTTAAATGTAAATAAACCTATAAAAAAGAAAGAAAAAAAAACAGCTAGAAAAAAACTTTTAAAATGTTTGATATTAGAGCTCAGGAGAAGTAGAATTAACTTTGTATTAAATACAAGCTTCTTAGAAAAAAGATATTCAGATATTGAAGTTCTTAATAAATCAAGACTGACACCAAGAGCTAAATGCTTTATAACTCACTTAATTCACTTAACAACACCCTGAGAATCTATCATTCTCATTCCATCTATGAGTTTTATTTTTATGGTTAGGAAACTGAAACATAAAGAGTTTAAGCAACTTTTTTTTCTTTTTAGTTTATATATTCAAGAAAGATATTCTCAGTGGCTTAAGCAGGTCTATATTCTCTGACTGAGTTGCTCATTACAGCACAGCTGAAATTTGGATAGATAACTTAATTCCAACTTTACAATCTACCATGTGCTCGGTAGATTTTGTTTGTTTGTTTGTTTGTTAGCTTGACACAAGGACAGATGGGAAGATGGAATCTCAACTGAAAAAAAAAATAGCCTCCATACAATTGGCCTGTAATAAGTCTGTCAAGAATTTTCTTGAGTAATAATTGATCTTAGAGGGCTCCACACACTGGTGATGCTCGCCCTAGGCAAGATGATCCGCGTTTTCTAAGAATGACACTAAGAATAAAGATATGCTAATAACCAGCAATGTTCCATGGTGGCATCTACTTCAGAATCTGCCTCTAGGTTCCTGTCTTGAGTTCCTTTTCCAACTTCCACTAATGATAAACTACAACTTTTAAAATGAGATAATGCCTTTCCTTCTCAAATTAATTTTGTTCATGGTTTTTAAATCATAGTGATAGAAACTTAACTAGGGCACAGTATAATAGCATCTAGAAAAAGACTATGTCCTAATCCCAGTCTACCTATTTTCTCATCATGCACATCAGAATGCATTCTAAACCATATAAGAATATCATTGAAACACAACAGAATTAGGAACAATGAGAAAAAAAAAACACTTTAACAAATATAGAATCAACACTTATATTTGTTTGATGAATATGTGTGTGTGTGTGTGTGTGCTTTTGACAATTTGAATAGTTCTTTATCAAGTAAGATATAAATGTTGCTTTCCTTGAAACATAGCAATTTTCCTTCTTAAATATTTGAAATCTCTTCAATAATTTTATATAACATTGGAACTCTTGTTCTGCCTCATTTATTTTTAAATTTTCCCTGTACTTGTAAACTTTCATAGTAATGTTGAGCCACTCTTTTCTAGTGGAGACTGCATATCTTTTGTAAGTTTCTTGCAATTAGCACATTTATCAGGATGACAGCTTGAGTTTTACATTTCATAAACACTAATATGAAACCTGCACATCTGCAGTTCAGAGTCAGACAAAGGGAGGAAGGTAGTCCGCATTCAGTATCTAAGTGATTATTCTATTGTGTAATTAGATTGGAGCTGGTCTAGATTAAGATATTCAGAATTTCTCTGTCTCAATCTCTGTTTCTCTCACTGTTTCTCTCTCTTTTCTCTTTTCTTACTCTCCCCTTCTCTTTCTATCAGTCTCATTTATTGAATATATTTTATATGTTGAGTTACATAAACATAATTAAGGAGTAAGGAGTCAGGAATTTTAAAGGGAGTGGAGCAATATAGAAGTTGGAGGGAAGAGATTGTGTGGAGAAAATGATATAAATATACCACTCATAAATGTAATTTTTCCAAACTAAAAGATACATAACATAAATTCAGATTTTAAAAAGATTTGATACAATTAATTGTCTCAATCACGGTTCTGTTGTTGTGAAAAGACACCATAACCAAGGCAACTCTTCAAAATGAAAGCATTTAATTGGAGGTTTGCTTACAGTTCCAGAGACGGGTCCATTATCAACAGTGCATGAAACCAAGCAGAGAAACTAAGAGCTACATTCTGATCTGTAAGCCACAGAAGATAGAGAATTGGGCCTGCCATGGGTTTGACACACTTCCCTCAACAAAGCCTTACCATTCCAACAGCAGCACCCAATTCTTCTCAAAGTGTCACTCACTTAAGTGTCACTTACCAAGCTCTCAAATAAATGAATTGATGGAACCATTCTTTTCAAACAACAACAATCATATTAAAAGTCAATCCCAAATGGCAATAATATATAACTATTTTTTATGTTAATTTTTAATTATGTTTAGTTAAGAATCAACTAAAATTATAATATTCCTCAGCCCAAATAAGGGATTGTTTTGGTTTTATGATTAGTACTTATTTTCCAAATATTTAATAATATCTTGATTCTATAATCAATACCTTTAAAATCCAGGCCTTTTGTGGATCTCTGTTCTCAGAAAATAATAAGAAATACTGTCTCTTTCTTGGAAAAAATAAAAACTAACCAAACTGACATGGCAACTTGATCATTCTTTCTATTCTAAAGCAGAGTATGGGGCTCACACCTAGATCTCTCTCTCTCTCTCTCTCTCTCTCTCTCTCTCTCTCTCTCTCTCTCTCTCTCAACAATGATATTTTATAGAAAATATTATTTGAATTACATATCAGATTAAATTTTTATTAGATATTTTAGTGTCATGTTTTTCAGTGAGAAGTCAGAAAAGGGGCTTGGCTTTCTTTAAGATATACACCACATCTTTGGATTCTTACCATTTTAATGTCCTTATGTTTCCACACATTATATACATAAAACACACACTAGCTTATCAGCTTTGAAAAAATTACATCACACAGAAAGTGCCAAGCTGAGAAGGTCAGACACCCTGAGATGCAAATTTGAAAACTAAAAGCCCCATGAAAACTTGCAAGCACTTTTTGTACTTTAATTAATGAAAATAATGACTTTGTTGCACAGAAAATGTTAAATTATGTCTAATGGCTTTCCATTTAAAAGCAAAATGTTGTGAATAATACATCTTATAATGAAGGTCTAACCTAACATATTAAGAACTATATTCTCAGTAGTTGGTTAGCATTAACCTACAAATTTTCAAATATTCACTAAACAAATTTTCAAATATTCACTAAACAAGCTAGTGTTCTTTATTCTATCCAGTGTCACTGCTACCTGTGTGCATAAGAACCTCCCCTTTAATCTGTGTGTACAGAAATAAAAGGAAGATATATTCTAATTCTCATGCCTTCAAGACAAGGTTTAATAAACTGAAGGATGAAGATTAACTGACTCAGTTATTTGCCTATACAACTAACAGCAACAACAAAAAAGGAAGCTCATAACTGGAAGTCATATGTGTCACTGAACACATGTAATTAAGCTACCATGTGAACGCTGGGAATTGAACTCAGGACCTCTGGAAGTACAGTCAGTGCTCTTAACCACTGAGCCACCTCTCCAGCCCCATAGGAAGAACAACAACATCAACCAGCCAGACCCCCAAGAGTTCTTAATGACTAACCCACCAACCAAAGAGTATATATATATATATATATATATATATATATATATATATATATATATATAGAGAGAGAGAGAGAGAGAGAGAGAGATCCATGACTCCAGCTGCATATGTAACAGAGGATGGTCTTATCTGGCATCACTTGGAGGGTAGACCCTTGGTCCTGTGAAGTCTTAATGCCCCAGGATAGGAGAATGCTAGGGCAGGGAGGCAGAAATGGGTAGGTGGGTGGGGAGTACCCGAATTGAAGCTGGAGGAGGATTGGATAAGGTGTTTGTGGAGGAGAAACTGAGAAGGGGAATAACATTTGATTAACAATGAAAGTTTAAGAAAAGAAAAAGCAACTATAAATTAGCTGCTACCTGAATTCTACTTGCCTGTATGTTAAGAAACATGAAATGACTATGTGTTTTTTGTATTTAATCAATAAAATCAAGATTGAGTTTATATAACACTTCTTTATGTCTATTTTCATTGAATGCTGCCCACCATATTTGCCTGTATATGTTGTGGGTATATATACAGATGTATGTGAGCACAAATATGTGTTGGTGAGCATCCATTGCTCTTTGTCTCTGACTCTCTATGCTACTCTGTAACTCTCTGATCTGTCTCTGTCTTTTTGTCTCTCTATCTCTTTTTCTTCCCCAGCCCTGTGTGTGTGTGTGTGTGATACAAATGATGATAATGAGTCTTTTTCAATAGATGTGTGCCTTATAACTTGAAACAGGTTCTCTTCCTAAACCCATATCTCATCAACTTGGCTCTTCTGGCTTGCTCTGGGATCCACTGACACTCTTAAAATCATTCACCCATGCTTTCAGAGAAACTTCTTTAACTTGAAGAGCCATCTTGTCAATGCAACAGTACCCAGTTTAACAAAATATCAATAATCTTATCTTTTCCCAGGCTAATGTGATTCTAGCATCAATAATCTCAAAATATGAAATCTGAAAGTCTTTGAAATCAAGAATTATTCCACAACTAAAACCAAAACAACAAAAAAGAAACCTTAGTATGCTGAGATACATACTTGTATATAAAATGAGTCAAACATTGTATAAAATTGCCTTCAGTTATATGGTTAAGGTATGTATCAAATGTAAATCAAGTCCATTTTAGACTGTAATCCCATCTTTAATACCCCTCATCTCATGTATTCTCAAATGCCAAACTGGGAAAAATAAAGAAATCAAAATATACTACTGTTCCAAAGCATTTTAAATAAGGATTTCTCAAGCAACAGTAAAGTTCTTCTTGGAAAAATACTGATGCTACTTTCACATTAGGAATTATTGACTTTTAATTACTGCATTTTAGTCTTAAACATCCATCTCTCCACTGCAAATCAGTGATAATGTTCATACATTTATATAACACTGCCCATGATCAGTTTAAATTATTAGAGACATAATATAATCCTATTTTGAATTTGGCACCTGCTCAGACCACATTTGAAAAGCATAAGTGATTTGTTCCTTATTGACTTTTTATTATTACCAATAGCAATTTTCCATCAGGTATTTCCACATATGTGTACAATGTATATTTTGATTAGTCCATCTATTGACAATTTTAGATTTCTTTTTCTTTGATGTCTCACATCTATGATTCCCCTTTCTTTCATTTCCATCTCTTTTTTAGTGGTCTCTTCATCACACAAATATAAGAACAAACATGTTCTACTTAGCCTTATGAACCTGTCCAATTTATCTGATTATCCACTCTTGTTTCATGCATCTTATTGTAAATTTAAAAACTCCATTCTCTTTATAGACAAATAAAACAACAATGTTTCCTTCTGTCATTTTTTATTTATCTCTTCCCAAGCTACTGACTCCATAGCTTGGCAATTAGAAATTGTATCTCAGTAATTATGATTATGTAGATATCCCTAGAGTAAGCTGACTTAGAGCTTTTTGGGGGTACATATTTCAAAGAGGTATAATTTTTAGCAACTTTGTCAAAAATCATGTAGTAATGTCAAGCTGGATATATATCTTAGTCTTCTATTTATTTATTTTTTTTCCTTTGACCTACCTGTGTGTCCGTGTGTCTATTTATCTGATAGTACTATTCTACTTTGTTACTATGGTTCTGTGGTACAATTTTTCTGTTTGCACATTTTGCTGATAATTATCTTGTGTCTTTGTAGTATTTTCAGGATTTCTGTTGCTACTGCAAAAAATAAAATAGCACTCTCTCCTGAAGTTAGAAAATGGCTTTGCAGTTACAAGCACTGAAGTTCAGAACCATTTGTAACTTTAGTTACAGAAGATTTTGCCTCTCTAGTTGCCTGGCATATATGTGGTGCATGCCATACAGTCAGGCAACACACACACACACACACACATTCAGGTAAATGAAGCAGTTTCATAAGGTAAGTGTAGCACATTTGTTCTAATATGTGTGATGAATACATTCACATATATGTATACATAGTTGTATTACTAGAATAATGTTGTACACAAAGTAAAACAAATTTATAGTGGTGGCATAAGTCTTTAAACTCAGTGCTCATGAGGCAGAAGAAGGCAGACCTCTCTCAGTTTGGGGCCATCCTTGTCTACATATATAAGTTCAAGAATGGCCAGGGCTGTGCAGAGAGGCCAGATTTCAAAATAACCAAACCAAACTAAACCAAAACAAAACAAATTAAGTAAAACAAGATCTACATTAAATTAGCCTAACTGAGAATCTTCATTTGTTTTTGCTTTTACTTCTCTGTGTTTCTTATATGTTGAGATAACAATAAAATTTAAAATTAAGCAAATGTCAGCGCCATTTGTCGAAGATGCTGTCTTTTTTCACTGGACGATTTTAGATCCCTTGTCAAAGATCAAGTGACTATACCTGTGTGGGTTCATTTCTGGATCTTCAATTCTATTCCATTGGTCTACTTGTCTGTCACTATACCAAAACCATGCAGTTTTTATCACAATTGCTCTGTAGTACAACTTTAGGTCAGACATGGTGATTCCCCCAGAGGTTCTTTTATCATTGAGAAGAGTTTTTGCTATCCTAGGTTTTTTGTTATTCCAGATGAATTTGCAGATTGCCCTTTCTAATTGGTTGAAGAATTGAGTTGGAGTTTTCATGGGTATTACATTGAATCTGTAGAATTCTTTTGACAAGATAGTCATTTTTACTATATTGATCCTGCCAATCCATGAGCATGGGAGATCTTTCCATCTTCTGAGATCTTCTTTAATTTCTCTCTTCAGAGTCTTGAAGTTGTTATCATACAGATCTTTCACTTCCTTAGTTAGAGTCACACCAAGGTATTTTGTATTATATGTGAGTATTGAGGAGGGTGTTGTTTCCCTAATTTCTTTCTCAGCCTGTTTATCCTTTGTGTAGAGAAAGCCCATTGACTCGTTTGAGTTAATTTCATATCCAGGTACTTCATTGAAGCTATTTATCAGGTTTAGTAGTTCTCTGGTGGAATTTTTAGGGTCAGTTATATATACTATCATATCATCTGCAAAAATTGATATTTCGACTTCTTCCTTTCCAATTTGTATCCCCTTGATCTACTTTTGTTGTCGAATTGCTCTGGCTAGGACTTCAAGTACTATGTTGAATAGGTATGAAGAAAGTGGGCAGCCTTGTCTAGTCCCTGATTTTAGTGGGATTGCTTCCAGCTTTTCATCATTTACTTTGATGTTGGCGGATATCATGTAGAATAATGCGAATTGATCCATTCCTATCTCATTGTACTAAGGTCAAATCTAAGTGGTTTAAGGAACTCCACATAAAACCAGAGACAGTGAAACTTATAGAGGAGAACTTGGGGAAAATCCTCGAAGATATCAGCACAGGGGGAAAAATTCCTGAATAGAACAGCAATTGCTTGTGCTGTAAGATCAAGAATAGACAAATGGGACCTCATAAAATTGCAAAGCTTCTGTAAGGCAAAAGACACTGTCAATAGGACAAAAAGGCCACCAACAGATTGGGAAAGGATCTTTACATATCCTAAATCAAATAGTGGACTAATATTCAATATATACAAAGAGCCTAAGAAGCTGGACCCCAGAAAATCAAATAACCCCATTAAAAATGGGGCTCAGAACTGAACAAAGAATTCTCACCTGAGGAATACCGAATGGCTGAGAAGCACCTGAAAAAATGTTCAGCATCCTTAATCATCAGGTAAATGCCAATCAAAACAACCCTGAGATTCCACATCACACCAGTCAGAATGGCTAAGATCAAAAACTCAGGTGACAGCAGATGCTGGCGAGGATGTGGAGAAAGAGGAACACTCTTCCATTGTTGGTGGGATTGCAAGCTTGTACAACCACTCTGGAAATCAGTCTGATGGTTCCTCAGAAAATTGGACATAGTACTATGGAGGATCTAGCAATACCTTTCCTTGGCATATATCCAGAAGATGTTCCAACTGGTAAGAAGGACACATGCTCCACTTTGTTCATAGCAGCCTTATTTATAATAGCCAGAAGCTGGAAAGAACCCAGATGTCTCTCAACAGAGGAATGGATACAGAAAATGTGGTACATTTACAAATGGAGTACTACTCAGCTATTAAAAAGAATGAATTTATTTAATTCCTAGGCAAATGGATGGACCTGGAGGGCATCATCCTGAGTGAGCTAATTGAATCACAAAAGAACTCACATGATATATACTCACTGATAAGTGGATATTAGCCCAGAAACTTAGAATACCCATGATAGAAGATACAGTCTGCAAAACACATGAAACTCAAGAATAACAATGACCAAAATGTGGACACTTTGCCCCTTCTTAGAATTGGGAACAAACACCCATGGAAAGAGTTACAGAGACAAAGTTTGGAGCTGAGATGAAAGGATGGACCATCTAGAGACTGCCATATCTGGGTACTCATCCCATAATTAGCCTCCAAACGCTGACACCATTGCATACACTAGCAAGATTTTGCTCAAAGGACCCTGACATAGCTGTCTCTTGTGGGACTATGTCGGGGCCTAGCAAACACAGAAGTGGATGCTCACAGTCAGCTATTAGATGGATCACAGGGCCCCCAATAGAGGAGCTAGAGAAAGTAACCAAGGCGCTGGAGGGATCTGCAAAACGATAGGTTGAACAACAATATGAACTAACCAGTACTGCTGGAGCTCATGTCTCTAGCTGCATATGTATCAGAAGATGGTCTAGTCGGCCATCATTGGGAAGAGAGGCCCATCAGTCTTGCCAACTTTATATGCCTCAGTACAGGGGAATGCCAGGGCCAAGAAGCAGGAGTGAGTGAGGGAGGGGAACGGGGAGGGGTGGGGGGAGGTTATGGGGGAATTTAGGGATAGCATTGGAAAAGTAAATGAAGAACATACCTAATTTAAAAAAAGAAAATGAATTTGAAAACAAAATTAAAAAAAAATTAAGCAAACGTCTTCTGTAAGTTGTAGAACTTATGTAGCAAAATTGTAGAACTTTAGTGATATTTCATGTCACATTAAAATTTTAATCTTCATTGCCTACAGGTGTTTGATGTATTTTTCTCTCTCCTTTCCATATTTTTATTAGTATAATAGTATCTAGTGCTAGAAAGAGATAGAATTTGAGACACTACTAATGCATATTAATGATAAGAAAGAAAAGCAGAATTGATATTAGAAGTGATTGAAAAGCAACCCATTTTTACATACAATATTCTCTATCAAACTTCCCTAAGCTTTTGACTGTACTTTTTTTTTAATTATTTTTTTTCTGTAATAGTCTTATACACAAAACAGAATCCATTCATGAATAGACATGTTTTTATACCTTTAAGCATTCATATTCCATTTGGTCCTGATTGGTTAAAAGTTATCAGAAAGTTGAGCACCTAAGGGAAATTACGGTAATTTATTTTTGTAAATTGTCTTCCTTTGCTATTCTTTTCCCTCTGGCCTTAAGTTATTCTTACTCATAAATGAAAGCTTCAGGAAAATATCTCTGGGGTCATAGATTCTCCCTCAGCTAGTGATTTTTCTGCCACTTAATGCACATCATGGTCACAACCAGTTTAAGTAATTAAACTAAGATGCCTATTGAACTTGTAGCCAGACAGTTCCGACTCTGCAGGATGACTCACAACCTGCCCAGACAGCACAGAAAATTGGAGCACACAATCTATAGTTTCAGAAAAGGTCAAGATTAGATCTTCAAATTTGTCATAAATCTTCTATCCCTCCTATTTTAAAAAAGAGCTAAAATTAAATGTCCCTTATTATAGATTTTAGTTTTATGCTCATCCTGAATACATATGCACAGATAGTACATATATACATAAATATGTATGCTCTAATATGCCTTTTTTGAAATAAAAAGGCCCCCAAAACATAATGTTTTTCTTTCATTATATTTTAATTAATTCAGAAGATATTTGTTGAATATGATAACATCTTAGGAACAGTATATACACATCAAAATACTACAGTGTTTATTTTCAGGAGCTTTTCTATAAGAGTAAAAACTTTCGGGGCTGGTGAGATGGCTCAGTGGGTAAGAGCACCCGACTGCTCTTCCGAAGGTCCAGAGTTCATATCCCAGCAACCACATGGTGGCTCAGAACCATCCTTAACGAGATCTGGCGCCCTCTTCTGGAGTGTCTGAAGACAGCTACAGTGTACTTACATATAATAAATAAATCTTTAAAAAAAATCTTTCACAAATAAGTGGTTAAATTAATATATAATTCCCAACAATACTCCTCGCACTGATATTCTTATTTATTGTAATAATATGCTTTGAACCCAGCATATTGTAATAATATGCTTTGCATGTGTTTGTTTCCTTTTATAACTGAGGCTTCAGACCTAAGTAGACACTTTCAATCAACTTTAATTTTTACTCAGAACTTGTCACAGACTAATATCTGCATATTTTTTAATTAAGGTTTTTCTTTGGAAACATAAATTAGGAATTTGCCAAATTTCCAGAAAATCAGTATTCTCTAAAGAGAACAAATGTTAATAAAATATAAGCATAATAAAATATAAGCAAAGATAAACAAAATAAACAAAGATAAACAAAATAAAAATACTCCATTTCTTGAGAGTCCAAATCTTCTAAATTCAGACTCCATTTAGAGAACCTGACCTAAGTATGAACTCAGGTAAATCAACAGGCTAGTACCTAACACTAGTTTCCAAGTTGCCCCCAACAAAACCTGAGCCTAATTCTAGTGTCTAGGTTAGTCCCCAACAAGACCAGTGTTTCCAGGTTACACACTCAGCAAGACCAGCGACTCCAGGTTATTCCCCCAATAAACCTCCACTCCCAGGCTACAAGCCCACTCCCTGACTACTGACCATCAATGAAAAAGGGTACAGAAATTAAGTTTATAATATGACTCCTAGCACCAGACAATTATGTTAAAGCCACAGTAGATTTCAAATTAGATGCTTGCACACTTAACCCCACTTGCTGCTTACTATAAAGTCTTGCCTGGATAGATATTTAGGGCTCCCCAACCACCAAAACTGTCCTGTCCTAAGTGATGATGGTGCGTTGGAGGGGCTCAAGCTAGCTCGAATAGAATTAGAACCCTGCTGTGAGTTGCATCAGATAGGTTCCTGTCTGATTTTTTGGGGAATCACTAACATTTGCCTGGCACTATACTATTATATTGCATATATTAGTAATAATTGGTCATTGAGGGGTGTAAAGATTTAATTTTACACATGCTAAATTTTTCAGTAATATTTCTATGGTTTTACTTCTCTTACTACTAGGACCTTCCATTTCAAAAAGCATATTATCTGAAATCAATTGCCAAATAACCCACTTAAACCCAGGTTGTTGTCCTGAGAAACTTGCTTACCAGTCTTGAATTATTCCATGTTTTGACAGTCATGGAGATGTTTGCATTTTGGAAGTGAAGTGTCATGCCAAGACTCATGTTTTGAACTTTTAGCATGCTACTGAGATATCTAATTATTAAAGGGTGATTAGGTTATGAGTGTGCTGCTTTATGGAATGGGTCAATCTGTTAAAGCATTGAGAGACTCATTATTGGGGGGGGGGTGAAGGTAAAAAAATGAGCTCTGCTTGGAAGAATTGAAGTTGTTACATCTCTGAGTTAATGGGTTTTTTGTTTTGGTTTTTGGTTTTTGGTTTTCTGATTCTTGCCCTCCTCTGCCCACACACACCAAGAGGGTGTGTGTGTGTGTGTGTGTGTGTGTGTGTGTGTGTGTGTGTGTATGTGTGTGTGTGTGTCCTTCTTTATTAGACTTGCATAAGCTGAGAAGTTAACTTTAGTCATGAGTGCTATCATAATGTTTGTATTTTGCCTCTGGCCTATAGCTGAGGAACAAATAGTACTCTTACTCTACCTATTTTTTTTTTCCTTTTATGTTTTTCTGTCTTCTGTTTTGTCTGAAAAGCAAATATCATTTTAAAATTCTGGGTGTTTCAAGAGACTTCAAGGAATGAGTTAATAATAACTGGTGTTGGCCAGATAGTGATGTAAAATGTAACTTACCATGTATTAAGATTTCATTGAAGATGTAAGTTGTCAAAGTGATTTATTTTGATACATAATTCAAGAAAAGATTGTTTCTAAGAAGATGTACTGAATCTCATACATACAGAGAACCAGGAATACACATATATACAAACATAATATGATTATACTTACTGATGTTCTTATTTGCTTTTGTCCATCAACAGAATAAAATCACTTATAAATTATTACTCTTGACAGTACTTATGTGAATGGGCATGGACTGTTGATGTTAGATAAAAAGTGGGAAAAACCCCAATTACATGCCAGGTATTTTAAATCTAGTATGAAGAATCCAATTATTCAAATTTATTATTGTCCCACACTCAAAAATAGAACAATAATATATATAAACAATTAAGGGTCAGAGAAAGATAATACATAATCAAAGTTTGATAAAATGGAGGAGGTTAAGCCAATAGATAAGTGTAGTAAAAAAAATTGGGTAAATTAAATAATCTTAAAAAGGCATAAAAGTTACTACATAAGATAAACTCTGATATTAAGAATATTGACTTTTGACAAGCCTCTTCCGGTCAGAAAAGCACCGGGGCAGCTGGGGCGCAGGGTCGGCTGACACTCGCCAGCTACCCACAACACCCGCCACAGGATCTTAAGTGAGTGGAGCACAGCTTCTGCTCCAATCCAATTGCGCACGGGACCTGAGACTGCATTAGTTAGGGAAGCAGAAACCAGCCTGAGTAGGGCCACAGGCCTCATCCGGCCGGATCAGCGCCAGGGTGGCTGGAGCGCAGGGTTGCCTGACACCCGCCAGCTACCCACGACCCCCACCGCAGGATTTTGGGACTGCTGGTGAGTGGAACACAGCTTCTGCTCCAGTCCAATCACGCGGGACCTGAGACTGCTCTGGTTGGGGAGAGAGAAACCCGGCCTACATAGGGCCACAAGCCTCTTCCGGTCAGAAAAGCACCTGGGCAGCTGGGGCGCAGGGTCAGCTGACACTGGCCAGCTACCCACAACACCCGCCACAGGATCTTAAGACTTCTGGAGAGTGGAACACAGCTTCTGCTCCAATCCAATTGCACGTGGGACCAGAGACTGCATTAGTTAGGGAAGCAGAAAACCGGCCTGAGTAGGACCACAGGCCTCTTCCGGCTGGACCAGCACCGGGGTACCATCAGCTACCCACGACCACCGCCGCAGGATTTAGAGACTGCTGGTGAGTGGAACACAGCTTCTGCTCCAATCTTTAAACAGTGACAACGATAACAACTAACCCCAGAGATTACCAGATGGCGAAAGGTAAACGTAATAATATTACTAACAGAAACCAAGACCACTCACCATCATCAGAACCCAGCACCCCCACTTCGCCCAGTCCAAGGCACCCCAACACACCGGAAAATCTAGACACGGATCTAAAAGCATATCTCCTGATGATGGTAGAGGACTTCAAGAAGGACTTTAATAACACACTTAAAGAAATACAGGAGAACACTGCTAAACAGGCAGAAGACACTAAAGAGGAAGCACAAAAATCCCTTAAAGAATTGCAGGAGAACACTGCTAAAGAGTTACAAATCCTTAAAGAAAAACAGGATAACATAATCAAACAGGTAGAAGTCCTTACAGAAAAACAGGAAAACACATCCAAACAGATGATGGAAATGAACAAAACCATACTAGACCTAAAAAGGGAAGTAGACACAATAAAGAAAACCCAAAATGAGGCAACACTGGAGATAGAAACCCTAGGAAAGAAATCTGGAACCATAGATACGAGCATCAGCAACAGAATACAAGAGATGGAAGAGAGAATCTCAGGTGCAGAAGATTCCATAGAGAACATCGGCACAACAATCAAGGAAAATGTAAAATGCAAAAAGATCCTAACTCAAAACATCCAAGAAATACAGGACACAATGAGAAGACCAAACCTACGGATAATAGGAGTGGATGAGAATGAAGATTTTCAACTCAAAGGACCAGCAAATATCTTCAACAAAATTATAGAAGAAAACTTCCCAAATCTAAAGAAAGAGATGCCCATGAACATACAAGAAGCCTACAGAACTCCAAATAGACTGGACCAGAAAAGAAATACCTCCCGACACATAATAATCAGAACAACAAATGCTCTAAATAAAGATAGAATACTAAAAGCAGTAAGAGAAAAAGGCCAAGTAACATATAAAGGCAAGCCTATCAGAATTATACCAGATTTTTCACCAGAGACTATGAAAGCCAGAAGATCCTGGACGGATGTTATACAGACACTAAAAGAACACAAATTCCAGCCCAGGCTACTATACCCAGCCAAACTCTCAATTAACATAGATGGAGAAACCAAAGTATTCCACGACAAAACCAAATTCACACATTATCTCTCCACGAATCCAGCCCTTCAAAGGATAATAACAGAAAAAAACCAATACAAGGACAGGAACCACGCCCTAGAAACAACAAGAAGGTAATCCCTCAACAAACCTAAAAGAAGACAGCCACAAGAATACAATGCCAACTTTAACAACAAAAATAACAGGAAACAACAATTACTTTTCCTTAATATCTCTTAATATCAATGGACTCAACTCCCCGATAAAAAGACATAGACTAACAAACTGGCTACACAAACAAGACCCAACATTTTGCTGCTTACAGGAAACTCATCTCAGAGAAAAGGATAGACACTACCTCAGAATGAAAGGCTGGAAAACAATTTTCCAAGCAAATGGCATGAAGAAACAAGCTGGAGTAGCCATTCTAATATCTGATAAGATTGACTTCCAACCCAGAGTCATTAAAAAAGACAGGGAGGGACACTTCATAGTCATCAAAGGTAAAATCCTCCAAGAGGAACTATCAATCCTGAATATCTATGCTCGAAATACAAAGGCAGCCACATTCATTAAAGAAACTTTAGTAAATCTCAAAGCACACATTGCACCTCATACCATAATAGTGGGAGACTTCAACACACCACTTTCACCAATGGACAGATCATGGAAACAGAAACTAAACAGGGACACAGTGAAACTAAGAGAAATTATGAATCAAATGGATCTGGCAGATATCTACAGAACATTCTATCCTAAAACAAAAGGATATACCTTCTTCTCAGCACCTCATGGTACCTTCTCCAAAATTGACCACATAATTGGTCACAAAACAGGCCTCAACAGATACAAAAATATTGAAATTGTCCCATGCATCCTATCAGATCACCATGGACTAAGGCTGATCTTCAATAACAAAATAAATAATAGAAAGCCAACCTTCACGTGGAAACTGAACAACACTCTTCTCAATGATACCTTGGTCAAGGAAGGAATAAAGAAAGAAATTAAGGACTTTTTAGAGTTCAATGAAAATGAAGCCACAACATACCCAAACTTATGGGACGCAATGAAAGCATTTCTAAGAGGAAAACTGATAGCTCTGAGTGCCTCCAAAAGGAAACTAGAGAGAGCACACATTAGCAGCTTGACAACACACCTAAAAGCACTAGAACAAAAGGAAGCAATTCACCCAAGAGGAGTAGACGGCAGGAAATAATCAAACTCAGGGGTGAAATCAACCAAGTGGAAACAAGAAAAACTATTCAAAGAATCAACCAATCAAGGAGGTGGTTCTTTGAGAAAATCAACAAGATAGATAAACCCTTAGCCAGACTCACTAGAGGGCACAGGGAAAGCATCCTAATTAACAAAATCAGAAATGAAAAAGGAGACATAACAACGGATCCTGAAGACATCCAAAACACCATCAGATCCTTCTACCAAAGGCTATACTCAACAAAACTGGAGAACCTGGATGAAATGGAGAAGTTCCTAGACAGATACCAGGTACCAAAGTTGAATCAAGATCAGGTTAATGATCTAAACAGCCCTATATCCCCCAAAGAAATAGAAGAAGTCATTAATAGTCTCCCAACTAAAAAAAGCCCAGGACCAGATGGGTTTAGTGCAGAGTTCTATCAGACCTTCAAAGAAGATCTAATCCCAGTTCTTCACAAACTATTCCACAAAATAGAAACAGAAGTTACTCTACCCAACTCATTCTATGAAGCCACAGTTACTCTGATACCTAAACCACAAAAAGACCCAACAAAGATAGAAAATTTCAGACCAATATCCCTTATGAATATTGATGCAAAAATCCTCAATAAATTATTGCTAACCGAATCCAAGAACACATCAAAACAATCATCCATCCTGACCAAGTAGGTTTCATCCCAGGGATGCAGGGATGGTTCAATATACTGAAATCCATCAACGTAATCCAGTATATAAACAAACTCAAAGACAAAAACCACATGGTTATCTCGTTAGATGCGGAAAAAGCATTTGACAAGATCCAACACCCATTCATGATAAAAGTCTTGGAAAGATCAGGAATTCAAGGCCCATACCTAAACATGATAAAAGCAATATACAGCAAACCAGTAGCCAACATCAAAGTAAATGGTCAGAAGCTTGAAGCAATCCCTGTAAAATCAGGGACTAGACAAGGCTGTCCACTTTCTCCATACCTATTCAACATTGTACTTGAAGTCCTAGCCAGAGCAATTCGACAACAAAAGGAGATCAAAGGGATACAAATTGGAAAAGATGAAGTCAAAATATCACTTTTTGCAAATGATATGATAGTATATATAAGTGACCCTAAAAATTCTACCAGAGAACTCCTAAGCCTGATAAACAGCTTCGGCGAAGTAGCTGGATATAAAATTAACTCAAACAAATCAATGGCCTTTCTCTACACAAAGAATAAACAGGCTGAGAAAGAAATTAGGGAAACAACACCCTTCTCAATAGTCACAAATAATATAAAATATCTTGGCGTGACTCTAACTAAGGAAGTGAAAGATCTGTATAATAAAATCTTCAAGTCTCTGAAGAAAGAAATTATAGAGGATCTCAGAAGATGGAAAGATCTCCCATGCTCATGGATTGGCAGGATCAACATTTTAAAAATGGCTATCTTGCCAAAAGCAATCTACATATTCAATGCAATCCCCATCAAAATTCCAACTCAATTCTTCACCGAATTAGAAAGAGCAATCTCCAAATTCATCTGGAATAACAAAAAACCTAGGATAGCAAAAACTCTTCTCAAGGATAAAAGAAACTCTTGTGGAATCACCATGCCGGACCTAAAGCTCTACTACAGAGCAATTGTGATAAAAACTGCATGGTACTGGTATAGTGACAGACAAATAGACCAATGGAATAGAATTGAAGACCCAGAAATGAACCCACACACCTATGGTCACTTGATCTTCGACAAGGGAGCTAAAAACATCCAGTGGAAGAAAGACAGCATTTTCAACAAATGGTGCTGGCACAACTGGTTGTTAACATGTAGAAGAATGCGAATTGATCCATTCCTATCTCCTTGTACTAAGGTCAAGTCTAAGTGGATCAAGGAACTTCACATAAAACCAGAGACACTGAAACTTATAGAGGAGAAAGTGGGGAAAAGCCTTGAAGATATGGGCACAGGGGAAAAATTCCTGAATAGAACAGTAATGGCTTGTGCTGTAAGATCAAGAATTGACAAGTGGGACCTCATGAAACTACAAAGCTTCTGCAAGGCTAAAGACACCATCAATAAGACAAAAAAACCACCAACAGATTGGGAAAGGATCTTCACCTATCCTAAATCAGATAAGGGACTAATATCCAATATATATATAAAGAACTCAAGAAGGTGGACTCCAGAAAGTCAAATAACCCCATTAAAAAATGGGGCTCAGAACTGAACAAAGAATTCTCACCTGAGGAATACCGAATGGCAGAGAAACACCTGAAAAAATGTTCAACATCCTTAATCATCAGGGAAATGCAAATCAAAACAACCCTGAGATTCCACATCACACCAGTCAGAATGGCTAAGATCAAAAATTCAGGTGACAGCAGATGCTGGCGAGGATGTGGAGAAAGAGGAACACTCCTTCATTGTTGGTGGGATTGCAAGCTTGTACAACCACTCTGGAAATCAGTCTGGCGGTTCCTCAGAAAATTGGACATATTACTACCGGAGGATCCAGCAATACCTCTCCTGGGCATATATCCAGAAGATGTCCCAACCGGTAAAAAGGACACATGCTCCACTATGTTCATAGCAGCCCTATTTATAATAGCCAGAAGCTGGAAAGAACCCAGATGTCCCTCAACAGAGGAATGGATACAGAAATTATGGTACATTTACACAATGGAGTACTACTCAGCTATTAAAAAGAATGAATTTATGAAATTCCTAGCCAAATGGATGGACCTGGAGGGCATCATCTTGAGTGAAATAACACAATCACAAAAGAACTCACACAATATGTATTCATTGATAAGTGGATATTAGCCCAAAACTTAGGATACCCAAGATATAAGATACAATTTGATAAACGTATGAAACTCAAGAAGAATGAAGACCAAAGTGTGGACACTGTGCACCTTCTTAGAATTGGGAACAAAACACCCAGGGAAGGAGTTACAGAGACAAAGTTCGTAGCTGTGATGAAAAGATGGACCTTTTAGAGACTGCTGTATCCAGGGATCAGTCCCATAATCAGCTTCTAAACGCTGACACCATTGCATACACTAGCAAGATTTTGCTGAAAGGACCCAAATATAGCTGTCTCTTGTGAGAAGATGCCGGGGCCTAGCAAACACAGGAGTGGATGTTCACAGTCAGCTATTGGATGTATCACAGGGCTCCCAATGGAGAAGCTAGAGAAAGTACCCAAGGAGCTAAAGGGATCTGCAACCCTATTGTTGGAACAACATGATGTACTAACCAGAACCCCGGAGCTCTTGTCTCTAGCTGCATATGTATCGAAAGATGGCCTAGTCGGCCATCAATGGAAAGAGAGGCCCATTGGACTTGCAAACTTTATATGCCCCAATATAGGGGAATGCCAGGGCCAAAAGAATGGGAATGGGTGGGTAGGGAAGTGGGGGGCGCTATGGGGGACTTTTGGGATAGCATTGGAAATGTAATTGAGGAAAATATGTAATAAAAAAAAAGAATATTGACTTTTGATCTTGGAAGAGGGCCTCAAGGTTCCCAGAGAACTCTCCACACTGCAGGCACTCTAGCACACCTGGGAGCTTGAGATAACTGGTGAGTGGAATGCAACATCAGTTCAAAAAAAAAAAAAAAAAAACCAGAAGATCTTGTGCTAGCAAGAACAGGGACAAAGACAAAGGACACCTGCCAGGCCAGTGGCGGGGGTTCTTTCTGGTCAGTGCCACCCCTGTGCCATCTGGGCATGATATCCGAGTAGGACCCCAAGGTCCCCAGAGGACTCCTCATGCTGAAAGCATCCTAGAACACCAGGGAGCTTGAGGTCACTGGTGAGTGGAATGCAATATCAGTTCCAAAAATCCCAGAGGGTCTTGTGGTAGCAGCAACAGGTTCAAAGGACAAAGGCAGGCCCTAGCACACCCAGAATCTGGGGGTCACTGAGACCAGTCTACACAGGAGAGCACGTGGGCAGCAGAAGCAACAGAGTTAATTGGACAGGGACACTTCAGGCCTTCATCCTCAGCCAGGAGACAGAGCTGAGCTCCAAACTTCTGTGAGCCTTCCCTGGAAGACTAGAGATTACCTGCAGAGAGTGCTCTGACCACTGAAAATCAGGACAGAGTTAGTCTCCCAAGAGTGCTGACAGAGGCTAAAGAATCATAGGAGGAACAAGATCCAGCCAGAGAGAGCTAGAACATCTAACATTAGAGATTACCAGATGGCAAAAGGCAAATGAAAAAATATCACTAACAGAAGCCAAGACCACTGGGCATCATCAGAAACCAGTATGCCCACCACAGAGAGTCCTGGATACCCCAACACACCCGAAAAGCAAGATTAAAATCTAGATTCATATCTCATGATGCATGTAGAGGATTTAAAGAAGGGCATAAATAAATCACTTAAAGAAATACAGGGGAACACTGCTAAACAGGTAGAAGTCCTTAAAGAGGAGGCACAAAAATCCCTTAAAGAATTACAGGAAAGCACAACCAAATAGGTGATGGAAATGAGCAAAACCATCTGAGATCTAAAAATGGAAGTAGAAACAATAAGGAAAATCCAAAGGGAGACAACTCTGGAGATAGAAAACGTAGGAAAGAAACCAGGAACCATAGATGTGAGCATCAGCAACAGAATACAAGAGATGGAAAAGACAATATCAGGTGCAGAAGATTCCATAGAAAACATGGACACATCAAAGAAGATGCGAAATGCAAAAAGATCCTAACCCAAAACATCCAGGAAATTCAGGACAAAATGAGAAGACCAAACATAAAGATAGTAGGTATAGATGAGAATGAAGATATTCAACTTAAAGGGCCAGTAAATATCTTCAACAAAATTATAGATGAAAACTTACTTAACCTAAAGAAAGAGATGCCCTTGAACATACAAGAAGCCTACAGAAATCCAAATAGACTGGACCAGAAAAGAAATTCCTCCAGACACATAATAATCAGAACAAAAAATGCACCAAATAAAGATAGAATATTAAAAGCAGTAAGGGAAAAAGTTCAAGTAACATATAAAGGCAGACCTATTAGAATTACACCAGACTTCTCATCAGAGACTATGAAAGCCAGAAGATCCTGAAAAGATGTTATACAGACTCTAAGAGAACACAAATGCCAGCCCAGGCTACTATACCCAACAAAACTCTCAATCACCATAGATTGAGAAACCAAAGTATTCCATGACAAAACCAAATTCAAACAATATTTTTCCATAAATTCAGCCCTTCAAAGGATAACAAAGGGAAAACAACAACACAAGAATGGAAATTACTCCCTAGACAAAGCAAGACAGTAATCTTTCAACAAACCTAAAAGAAGAAAGCTGGAAAAACAGAATTCCAACTCTAACAACAAAAAACAGGAAACAACCATTACTTTTAATTTACATCTCTTAATATCAATGGAATCAATTTCCAAATAAGAAGATATAGACTAACAGACTGGCTACATAAACAGGACCCAACTTTTTGCTACTTACAAGAAACCCATTTCAGGGGAAAAAAAGACAGACACTACCTCAGGTTAAAGGCTAGAAAACAATATTCCAAGCAAATGGTCTTAAGAAACAAGATAGAGTATACATTCTTATATCAAATAAAATCGACTTCCAACCCAAGTTATCAAAAAAGACAAGGAGGGGGTACTTTATACTCATCAAAGGTAAAGTCTTCCAAGATGAACTCCAAATTCTGAATATGTGCGCTCCAAATGCAAGGGCACCCACATTCTTTAAAGAACTATAGTAAAACTCAAAATACGCATTCCACCTCACACAATAATAGTGGCAGACTTCAACACTCCACTCTCATCAATAGACAGATCCTGAAAACAGAAACTAAACAGACATACATTGAAACTAAAAGAAGTTATGAAACAACTGGATTTAACAGATATCTAAGGAACATTTTATCCTAAAACAAAAGGACATACCTTCTTCTCAGCACCTCATGACACATTCTCCAAAATCGACCATATAATTGGTCAACAAACAGGCATCAACATATACGAAAATTTTGAAATTATCCCATGCATCCTATCAGATCACATGAACTAAGTGTGATCTTCAATAACAACATAAATAATAGAAAGCCAACATTCATGGAGAAGCTTAAGAATAATCTACTCAATAATACTTTGGTCAAGGAAGAAATAAAGAAAAAAATAAGAGACTTTTTAGAGTTTAATGAAAATGAAGCCAGAACATACCCAAATTAGGAGACACAATGAAAGCATTCCTAAGAGGAAAACACATATTACGTATACTCCAAAAATAAACTAGAGAGAGCAAATAATAGCAGCTTGACAGCACACCTAAAAGCTCTAGAACAAAATTCACCCAAGAGGAGTAGAGTGCAGGAAATAATCAAACTCAGGGCTGAAATCAACCAAGTGGAAACAACAAGAACTATCCAAAGAATCAACCAAACCAGGAGCTGGTTCTTTGAGAAAATCAACAAGATAGATAAACCCTTAGCCAGACTCACTAGAGGGCACAGGGACAGTATCCTAATTAACAAAATCAGAAAAGAAAAGGGAGACATAACAACAGAACCTTAGGAAATAAAAAAAACCCATCAAGTCCAACTACAAAAGGCTATACTCAACAAAACTGGAAATCCTGGATGAAATGGACAAATTTCTAGACAGATTGTGAGAGACCAAACTGTGGGAAACTAGGTCCCGCCAGTAACTCTCACCCTAAAGGTCTGGCTGACCCTTTGAAGGGAATTATGTCACCCCCTCCTTCATTGCCTCCACCTGGTGCCTGAGACTGCCAGCTTCACTCCCTCATTCACTTGGCACCTAGAACTGCTTAGATTAAGGCAGCTTCACCTCCTCCTCCATGTCTCCATTTGGTGCCTGGGACTGTTTATGGCACTTCAAGATAAACTGCATATTGTTTGAAGGCCACCCGGGACTGTTAGGGGGCCTACATTCCCAGATAAGCTACAAGAAGCCTGTAGTCAGCATTTGCCCCAGATGTCCATCCCTTTCTCTGTATTTTATTATGCCCCCTCAACCACACTCTCTTTTCTCTGTGTGTGTGTGTGCTTATAATCAGGGTCCTAGCCTTCATTAAACAGACCTTGACAATTATCTGTTTGGCCTCACTCCCCTTTCTCTGCCTGCTTCTCTTGCAGGCCTCAGTCCTCCTCAACCCACAGAAAAACTAGATCCTGCTGGACGGGACAACAGATACCATTTACTAAAGTTAAATCTGGATCATATTAATGACCTAAACAGTCCCTTATCCCCTAAAGAAATAGAAGCAGTCATTAATAATTTCCCAAAAAAGCCCAAGACCAGATGGGTTTAGTGCAGAGTTCTATCAGACCTTCAAAGAATACCTAATCCCAGTTCTTCACAAATTATTCCATAAAATAGAAACAGAAGGTACTCTACCCAATTCTTTCTATGAAGCCACAGTTATTCTGATACCTAAACCAAAAAAGTCCCAATAAAACAGAGAACTTCAGACCAGTTATGAATATCAAAGCAAAAATACTCAATAAAATCCTCACAAACCAAATTCAAGAATACATGAAAATGATCATTCATCATGCTCAAGTAGGCTTCATTTCTGGGGTGCAGGGATGGTTTAATATATGGAAATCCATCAACATAATCCACTATATAAACAAATTCAATGACAAAAACCACATGATCATTTTGTTAGATGCTCAGAAAGCATTTGACAAAATCCAACACCCATTCATGAGAAAAGTCTTGGAAAGACCAGGAATTCAAGGCCCATACCTAAACATAATAAAAGCAATAAACAGTAAACCAGTAGCCAACATCAAAATAAATGGAGAGAAAATGGAAGCAATCCTACTAAAATCAGGGACTAGACAAGGTTGCCCACTTTCTCCCTACCTATTCAATATAGTATTTGAAGTCCTAGCCAGAGCAATTAGACAACAAAAGGAGATCAAGAGGATACAAATTGGAAAGTAAGAAGTCAAAATATCACTATTTGCAGATGATATGATAGTATAAAAAAGTGACCCTAAAAATTCCACCAGAGAACTCCTAAACCTGATAACAGGTTCAGGGAAATACCTAGATATAAAATTAACTCAAACAAATCTACACAAAGCATAAACAGGCTGAGAAGGAAATGAAGGAAACAACACACTTCACAATAGTCATAAATAATATGAAATACCTTCTAACTAAGGAAGTGAAAGATCTGTATGATAAGATCTTCAAATCTTTGAAGAAAGAAATCAATGAAGATCTCAGAAGATGGAAAGACCTCCCATGCTCATGGATTGGCAGGATTAATATAGTAAAAATTGTTATCTTGCAGAAAGCAATCTACAGATTCAGTGAAATCCCCATCAAAATTCCAACTCAATTCTTCAACAAATTAGAAAGGGCAATATGCAAATTCATCTGGAATAACAAAACACCAAGGATAGCAAAACACTTTTCAATGATAAAAGAATTCTGGTGGTATCATTATGCCTGACCTAAAGCTGTACTACAGAGCAATTGTGATAAAAACTGCATGGTACTGACACAGCAACAGACAGGTAGATCAGTGGAATAGAATAGAAGACCCAGAAATGTACACACATACCTATGGTCACTTAATCTTTGATAAGGAAGCTACAACCATCTAGTGGAAAAAAAAAAACATTTTCAACAAATGTTGCTGGCACAACTGGCAGTTATCATGTAGAAGAATGTGAATTGATCCATTCTTATTTCCTTGCACTAAGGTCAAGTCTACGTGGATCAAGGATCTCCACATAAAACCAGAGACACTGAAACTAATAGAGGAGAAAGTCGGAAAAGCCTCAAAAATAGGGCACAGTGGAAAAATTCCTGAACAGAACAGCAATGGCTTGTGCTAGAATATACAAATGCGACCTCATAATACTGCAAAGCTTCTGTAAGGCAAAGGACACTGTGTATAAGACAAAAAGGCCACCAACAGATTGGGAAAAGGTCTTTACCAATCCTAAATCAGATAGGGGATTAATATCCTTTGTATATAAAGAACTCGAGAAGATGGACTCCAGAAAATCAAATAACTCTATTAAAAATGGGGTGCAGAGCTAAACAAAGACTTCTCAAATGAGGAGTACAGAAGGGCTGATAAGCACCTGAAAAAATGTTCAACATCCTTATTCATCAAGGAAATGCAAATCAAAACAACCCTGAGATTCTACCTCACACTAGTCAGAATGGCTAAGATCAAAAATTCAGGTGACAACAGATGCTGGCAAGGATGTGGAGAAAGAGGGACACTCCTCCAGTTTAGGTGTGATTGCAAGCTAGTACAACCACTCTGGAAATCAGTCTGGTGGTTCCTCTGAAAACTGGACATAGTACTACTGGAAGATCCATCAATTCCTAGCCTGGGCATATACCCAGGAGGTGTTCCAACTTGTAATAAGGACACATGTTCCACTGTGTTCATAGCAGCCTTATTTATCATAGCCAGAAGCTGAAAAGAACTCAGATGTCCCTCTACAGAGGAATGGATCCAGAAAATGTGCTACATTTACACAATGGTGTACTACTCAGCAATTAAAAACAATGAATTCATGCAATTATTAGGCAAATGAATAGATCTGAAAGATATATCCTGAGTGAGGTAACCCTATCCAAAAGAACACACATGATATGCACTCATTGGTAAGCAGATATTAGTCCAGAAACGTAAAATATCCAAGATACAATTTGCAAAAACACATGAAACTCAAGAAGAATGATGACCAAAATGTGGATACTTCGCTCCTTCTTAGAATGGGGAACAAAATACCCATGGGAGGATTTACAGAGACAAAATTTGGAGCTGAGATGGAAGGAAAGACCATCCAGAGACTGCCCGACTAGGGGATCCATCCCATATACAACCACAAAACCCAGACACTATTGTATATGCCAGAAAGATTTTGCTGACCGAACCCTGACTTAGCTTTCTCTTGTGAGTTTATGTCAATTCCTTGCAAATATAGAAGTGGATGCTCACAGTCATCTATTGGATGGAACACAGGGCCCCTAATGAAGGAGCTAGAGAAAGTACCCAAGGAGCTAAAAGGGTCTGCAACCCTATATAGAGGAACAACTTTATAAACTAACCAGTACCAAAAAGAGCTGTGTATTTGCATATGTAGCAGATGATGGCCTAGCTGGCCATCAATGGGAAGAGAGGACCTTGGTCTTATGAAGATCATATGCCCAGTACAGGGGAATGCCAGGGCCAGGAAAGAGGAGTAGGTAGGTTGGGGAGCAGGGCAGGGGGAGGGAATAGGGGGCTTTGGGGATATCATTTGAAATGTAAGGAAAGTATGTAATAAAACAAACAAACAAACAAACAAAAGAATATTGAGTTTTAGCATTTACTTACAAAGCCCCTACCTTAACGAGGAAGCAGAAATAAAGTTTGAATAATTCTATAGTTTTGTATTTTTTATAAAACATAATTTTGTGAAGCAATAATTTTGTGAAATTTAGTTATTATTCAGTTTTCAAATTCTGAATAACAATGTCTTTCAAAAATGGTTAAAACTAAATGAGTGTTTCTGTGATTTTTAATATTATCAACTCAATAATATATAGAATCCTAAATGAAATAAGCCCCTTGGCTGAACCATGAGGCATGTGTACATTAGATTTATTGTGGTTGTAAATCTTACCTGACTATAGCATGACTCCGTGCACTAGGGCCTGGACTGAATAAATAGAAAGATGTATGCTGGACGCTAACATTCTTTCCAATCTGCATTTTGGGTATGAGTACAGTGTGACCTGCTGTTTCTTGTTGCCACATTTTCCTTCCATAAAGACTATTGATTTTGGAACTAAAAGACAAAAATAACTTTTCTTTCTTCAATATTCCTTTTATTGAATATTTTGTCGTAGCAAATAAATAACTCTTAGCAATAGCCAATACTATTATTGAAGTGTAGTACATATACAAACTATTAACAAATTGAAGACAATTTCTTATTAAACCTTTGCAGTTCATATTGAAGTACTCAGATACATAACTAAAGGAATCACATGGATTTTACATGTTTCAATTCCATTCTACCTCAAAAAAGACATATCTGTGTGTAGAGTAAAAAGTTTTCAAAAAATAACTAGAAAACCTACATAAAAATAAGAAATATAACTGCATCCAATTGAATTTGAGAAATCCATATTCCAGTGGCATTTTTAAGAGAGGGGAGTTCAATGATTTGGAAGCCATCATCTGGTTTAAACAAGCAATAAACATGACACGAAAGATGTGTTATCTGGATACTCTATAAACTATTGCTTCTGCAAGAATAATCAAACATGTATATATATATATATATATCTATTTCCTAAAGCATGACTCCCAGAGCCACTTGGAAGATAAATACCAGGATAAAAGTTACCCATATGATCTCAAGAAAACATAAAAATAAATAAGCACGTAAAGGAAATATTACAGCAAAAGAGCCAGCTCCGCTATGAAGACCTCAAGTTATTTACATTAGAACATATATCAAAATTATCTGTATCATTTCTTATTTCCTCATACAACAAATAAAAGAGCATCTGGGTGTGTGGATCACAGGGAGTTGTTTGTACAGTTTGTTTCACTAAAGAAACTGAGCATGGAATCACAAAGAATGCTAAGATGTACATCAAGAAGAAAATTATTAAACTATATTTTTAAAAATTAAGCATTATTTATGATGACTTTTGCAATACATGCTCTAGAACAAAGAATTCTTAGAGTCCATGGAGAGATATGTTTTCACTAGTGATTTCCTATAATCCTATATATTTACATTTTTATGGTCTCAAATCTTATTAGTGAACTATTTAATTGACATGCTACTCATTGGAGAATGTGAAATGAACACACATACATTTTATTTCTTCTTTTTATTATTATTCTGTAATCATTTTTTACAGTCCAGTCTTTCCCCCCCTCCTGGTCTGCCCTTTTATTATTTCTCCCATACCACCTCCCACATCTCCAAGATTATGTCCTTTCCACCCACCCACACCCTACCAGAGCTCCTGCTCTCTGGGGCCTCATGTGTCTTTAAGGATAGGTGCATCTTGTCTGACTGTGGCCAGACCAGGCTGAATATGTGTTGGGGGTCTCATATCGGCTGGTATATGATGCCTGTTAGGTGGTTTAGTGTCTATGAGATTGCAGGGTTCCAAGTTAGTTGAAACTACTGGTCTTCCTATGGGGTCATCCTCCTGAGCTTCTTCCAGCCTTTCCCTAATTCAACCACAGGGGTCTCTGGATTCTGTACATTGGTTGGGTATAAGTATCTGCATCTGACTCTTTCAGCTGCTTGTTGGGTCTCAGAGGGCTCCCATGCTAGGTTTCTGTCTGTAAGCTTACCATAGCATCAGTAATAATGTCGGATGTTGAAGCAACCCCTTAAGATGGATCACAATTTGGACCTGTCACCTGCCTTCCTCTCCTTCAGTCACCTTTCCATTTTTGTTCCTGTAGTTCGTTTTGACAGGAAAAATTCTGGGTCAGAGTTTTTGACTATGGGATGGCAACCCCATCCCTCTACTTTTCTATGGGAGGTGAATTATACAAGTTTCTTCATCCACTGTAGGGTGTTTCATCTAAGGTGCCTCCATTTGAGTCCTGAGTAGTCTCTCACCTCCCAGTTCTCTGGAACATTCTAGAGGGTCCCCCACCTCCTACTTCCTGAGGTTGCCTGTTTAGATTCTTTCTGACGGCCCTCATGGCTTCAGTCCTGCCCCCCCCCCATAACTATCATATTCCTCTTTTCCCCTCCCTGTCCCTTCTCTCACCCAATTCTCTCCCTTCCTCTGCCCTCCATAACTGCTTTCTCTAACCCAAGTGGAATTGAAACACTATCACTTGCGCCCTTTGGCTCCTTAACCTTCTTGACTTCTGTGGATTGTATCCTGGGTATTCTGTACATTTTGGGCTAATATCCATTTACTAGTGAGTACATACCATGCATATCCTTTTGGGTCTGAGTTACCTCATTTGGCATGATATGTTTTAGATCCGTCCATTTGCCTGTAAAACTCAGGATGTCCTCAATCTTAATAGCTGAATAGTATTCCACTGGGTAAATGAAACACACTTTCTGTATCCATTCACTTGTTGTGGGACATCTGGGTTGTTTCTTGATTCTGGATATACAGCTGCTATGAACATAGTGGAATAAGTGCCCCTGTGGCATGGTGTGGCATCCTCTAGATTCATAGTTTCAAAGTTTTCAGATTATAGTTAATTAAAATTATTGTTCTTTAGCCTGTGGTGAACCAAATAATCCAAGTGAAAAGTGCACTGTGGATGAAAGCTGAACATACACAGGTGTGGGGAATCAAAGAGAAGATGAAACAGTTTCATTCCAATGTTCTCATTATAGGAAGAGTCAGTAACTCGCCTTTGGTTTTAGTTACTCTTCTACTGATGTGAAGAGACACAATATCGAAAGTAGCATATAAAAGAAAGCATTTAATTAAGGGTATGTTGACTGTTTCAAACTGTTAGTTTATGGTACAGACAGATAGACATGCATTGCCCAACAGCAGCAGAGGAGAGCTTATTCTCTAATCTATAGGCAAGAGGAAGAAAGAGTATGATACTGGGCCTCCATTTGGTTTAGAAAGCCCATCATGCCAGTGACATACCTGATCCAATAAGATCACATATCCTACAACAAGACCATTGTTCCTAATCCTTCCCAAAAAAATTCCATAAAATTGGGACCAAGAATTCAAGCATGACCCTGTGGGGGCTAAATTCATTCTAACAATCACTTATTCCTTTCTCTAGGACTCACCTTCTAATGGTCCAGCAACTCACACTGATGCTTCAGATGAGCAACTAGACTTGAGCAAATGGGTCTTTAGGAACATTTAATTATGAAACTATAACAGTGAATGATGAAATTGTTTCTTTATGTTTGGAAAATTCTCTCAATTAAGGTAAATAAATAAATGGTAAATTTCTATCAAATATTTAAAAACAAAATTATGTTTTTCTATATGTCTACCATCTTTGTACCCTCTAAAGAAATCTAGTAATATACATGTGGCTTTGATTTATTGTGGGACAAGAACTGCTGCTCTGGAAGCCTCTTCTCAATTGTTTCTACAATCTTCCAAGCTTAGAGTCTTCCAGTTTTTCAGTATTAACAGCCATGTTTAATATTGAGACAGTTTTTCATGGATCTCTCACGTTTCTTTTTTTCTTTTATTATTATTAATCATAATATTTGTTTACATCGCAAATGATATCTCACTTCCCAGTTACCTCCTCCACCAATACCCCATCCCATGATATCCCACTTCCCAGTTAACCCTCCTCCACCTTCTATCCCACATCTGCCCCTCCCCTCTTTTTGCCTGTATGAGAGCACTCCCCCACCCACCCACACTCTCCTGCCTCACCGCTCCAGCATCCTCCTCCTCTGGGGCATCAAACCTCCCTGGGACAAGAGGGCTCCCTTCCTGTTGCTGTCGGTCAAAGTTATCTTCAGCTGTATATGTGTATCTGGAGCCATAGATACCTCCAGGTATACTCCTTGGTTGGTGGTCTAGTCTCTGGGAGAGGTGATCAGGTCAGCCCATGTTGTTCTTTCAATATTTTTGCAACCCCCTCTGGTCCTTCAGTCCTTCTGCCAGCTGCCCTACTGGGTGTCCTCAGTTCAGCATGATGACTGGCACCAAGCATTGGTTAGTTGCTGGCTGAACCTCCCCAGGAGATTCCATACTTGGTTCCTATCTGCAACTTAAAGTTCTTGTCATACAGATTTTTCACTTGCTTGGTTCGAGTCACTCCAAGATATTTTATACTATTTGTGACCATGGCGAAAGATGTTGTTTCCCTAATTTCTTTCTCATCCTTTTTATCCTTTGTGTAGAGGATGGCTACCGATTTGTTTGAGTTAATTTTATAACCAGCCACTTTGGTGAAGATGTTTATCGGCTATTGGATCGGCTGTTGGAGATTCCTGGTAGAATTTTGGGGCTCAATTATGATATTATCATATCATCTGCAAATAGTGATAACTTGACTTCCTCCTTTCCAATGTGTATTCCTTTGTTCTCTTTGTTGTCTAATTTCTCTGGATAGAACTTCAAGTAGTATATTGAATAGGTATGGATAGAGTAGGCAGCCTGGTCTACTCCCTGATTTTGATGGGATTGCTTTGACTTTCTCCCCATTTAGTTTGCTCTTGGCTATTGGTTTGCTGTATATTGCTTTTATTATATTTTGGTATGTACCTTGAAGTCCTGATCACTCTAATACTTTTAAACATGAATGGATGTTGTATTTTGTCAAAGGATTCCTCCACTTCTAATAAGATGATCATGTGGGTTAATTTTTCTTTCAGATTACTTAGATATTGGATTACATTGATGAATTTCTGGATATTGAACCATACCTGAATTGTGGAATGAACCCTACTTGATCAGGATGGATGATTGCTTTGATGTTTTCTTGGATTTGGTCTGTGAGAATTTTATTAAGTATTTTTGCATCAATATTCATAAGGAAATTCATTTGCAGTTCTTTTTTTTTGTTGTGTTTTTGTGGTTTAGGTATAAGTGTAACTGTGGCTTCATAGAAAGAATTGAGTTGTGTTCCTTAAGTATCTATTTAATAGAATAGTTTAAGGAGTATTGGTATTAGATCTTTATTGAAGGTATGATAGAATTCTGCACTGTCCTGGGATTTTTTAGGTTGGGAGACGTTTTGACTGCTTCCATTTCTTTAAAGGTTATAGAACTATTTAGACGGTTTATCTGATCCTGATTTAACTTTGGTACCTGCTATCTATCTAGAAAATAATTCATTTCATCCAGGTTTTTATATTTTTGTTGAGTATAGACTTTTGTAGTTGGATATAAATATTTTTTTAATTTTCTCAGTTTCTGCTGTTATATCTCCCTTTTCATCACTGAATTTGTTAGTTTGGATACTGTCTCTGTGGACACTCATTAGTCTGCCTAAGGGTTTGTCTATCTTGTTGATGTGCTCAAAGAACCAACTTCTAGTTTTGTTGATTCTTTGTATAGTTATTTTTATTTCTACTTGGTTTATTTTAGCCCTAAGTTTGATTATTTCCTTCCTTCTACTCCTGTTTGGTGCATTTGCTTCTTTTTGCTCTAGAGATTTCACATGATCTGTTAAGATGGGAATTTATGCTTTCTCCAGCTTCTGTTTGGAGTCACTTAGAGTTATGAGTTTTCCTCTTAGCTCTGCTTTCACTATGTTCCATAAGTCTGGGTAGATTGTGCCTTCATTTTCATTGAAATATAAAAAGTCTTTAATTTCTGTCTGTATTTCTTCCTTGAACAAGTTATCATTTGGGTAGATAGTTATTCTGCTGCCACATGTATGTGAGCTTTCTCTTGGTTTGCTGCTATTGAAGACCAGACTTAGTCCGTAGTGGCCTGATAGAATACATGGGATTACTTCAATATTCTTGTATCTGTTGAGGTTTGTTTTGTGTCTGAGTATATGGTGGATTTTTGAGAAGGTACCATGAGGTGTTGACAAGAAGGTATATTATTTTGTTTTAGGGTGAAATATTCTGTTGATGTCTGAAGATATCTGATAGTCCATTAAATTCATAACTTCTTTTAGTTTCACTATGCCTCTGTTTAGCTTCTGTTTCCAGAATCTGTCCATTGGTGAGATTGGGTTCTGAAATCTACTATTATTGTGGGGTGCAATGTGTGTTTTGAGCTTTAGTAGTGTTTCTTATATGAATGTGGGTACCCTTGCATTTGGGGCATAAAAGTTCAGAATTGAGAGTTCATCCTCGTAGATTTTTTCCTTTGATGACTATGTAGTGACCTTCCCCATCTTTTTTGATAACTTTTGGTTGAAAGTCTATTTTGGTGGATATTAGAATAGCTACTGCAGCTTGTTTTTTGGGACCATATGCTTAGAAAATTTTTTTCTTATCATTTTACTTTGAGGGAATGTCTGTCTTTGACTCTGAGGTGTGTTCCCTGCATGCAGCAAAATGCTGGATCCTGTTACCCTGTGACTTTTTATTGGGGAACTGCGTTCATTGATATAGAGAGATATTAGGGAACCGGTGATCGTTGCTTCCTGTTATTTTTGTTGGTAGATGTGGAATTATGTTTATGTGTTTCTCTTCTATTTGTTGTGAAAGGATTCATTTTTTGCTTTCTTGGGGGTATAGTTTACCTCCTTCTGGTGGACTTGCCCTTCTATTATTCTCTGTAGGGCTGGATTAGTAGAAAGATATTGTTTAAATTTGGTTTTGTCTTGGAATACTTTGGTTTCTCCATCCATGATAATTGTTGGGTATAGAAGTCAGGGCTGACATTTGTGTTCTCTTATGTTCTGTTTGACATCTGCCTAGGATCTTCTTGCTTATATAATCTCTGGTGACAAATCTAGTATAATTCTGATAGTTATGCCTTTATATGTTACTTGACCTTTTCCCTTACTGCTTTTAATATTATTTCTTTGTTCTGTGCATATGGTGTTTTAATTATTTTATGATGAGAGGAATTTCCATCTGTTTTTTGTTCTTTAGGCTTCTTGTATGTTTGTGGGCTTTTTTAAAAATATTTTTATTAGGTATTTTCCTCATTTACATTTCCAATGCTATCTCAAAAGTCCCCCATACCCTCCCTCCCACTCCCCTACCCACCCACTCCCACTTTTTGGCCCTGTGTTCCCCTGTACTGGGGCATATAAAGTTTGCAAGTCCAATGGGCCTCTCTTTCCAGTGATGGCCGACTAGTCCATTTTTGCTATATATGCAGCTAGAGTCAAGAGCTCCATATATATAGCTGTCTCTTGTGAGACTATGCCGGGGCCTAGCAAACACAGAAGTGGATGCTCACAGTCAGCTATTGGATGGATCACAGGGCTCGCAATGGAGAAGCTAGAGAAAGTACCCAAGGAGCTAAAGGGATCTGCAACCCTATAGGTGGAACAACATTATGAACTAACCAGTTTTTTTTCTTTATGTTGAGAAAGTTTTCTTCTATAAATTTTTTGAAGATGTCTGCTGTCTTTGAGAACCTTCACTCTATTCTATACCTATTATTCTCAGGTTTGATCTTTTCATTGTTTCCTGGATTTCTTGAGTGTTTTAAAGAAGATTGTTGCTTTTTGTATTTTCCTTGCTTGTTGTGTCTATGCCTTGTGTTGTATCTTCTGCCACTGAGATTCTCTTTTCTATCTCTTGTGTTCTATTGGTGATGTGTACATCTGTGACTCCTGTTTTTTTTTTTCCCTAGGTTTTCCATCTCCAGGGCTGTCTCATTTTGAGTTTTCTTTAATGATTCTATTTCCATTTGTAGATCCTGAACAATTTTGTTTAATTCCTTCACTTGCTAGATTGTGTTCTCTTGTATTTCTATAAAGGATTTATGCTTTTCCTCTCTAAGGGATTCTACTTGTTTAACTGCATGCTTCTGTATTTCTTTAAGGGAATTATTTATTTCCTTCTTAATGTCCTCTATCATCTTCATGAAATGAGCTTTTAGAAGCAAATCTTGTTTTAAGTGTGTGTTTGGGTATCCTGGACTGGCTATCGTGGGATAACTGGGTTCTGATGTTGTCAAGTCAAATTGATTTCTTTTACTTATATTCTTATCCTTGCCATCTGGTTATCTCTGGTGTTATCTGGCCTCCCTGTGTCTGGTCGGAACTTGTCCTTCCTGTGATTCTGTGATCTTGGGGAGTGGAGTTGACACTGGTATGTCTGCTGTGTGGGATCAGTTCTCTGCCCAGGGGGAAAAAACAGATGCACTGGGAATCTGTTTCTATGGTCACAATGGTCCTGGTAGGTTTCTGGGTGAGGTTTAAGGTCTCACCTGTGAAACTGGATGTATCTGAATACCTGGGAATCAAGCTGTGACTAGGGTGTGGGATGTGTGGATCTGGTCTTTGCTACTGGCAGGCACAGTTAAGAACCAGAAGGCCAATCTCTCACATTTCTATGGAAGACACTACCCACCGTTCATTCTAGTTGCTTTTATTATAATTCAATAGGAGACTTGTCTGAAGAAACAAGATTCTGCCTTCTTCTGAGACCAAAGACAATCATTCCTATATATTTGTTTTCTGAAGCCCATATATACTTTCAAAAACAAACAAACAAAAAACAAAACAAAAACAAAACCTGTCATTATACTGGTGTTATTTCATCACTTAATTCACAGTAATGTTAGAGGTTGAATATTTTTAATATATTCCGAATACATATATATTTCTGTAAATAATTCATTGCACTTCATCTCTGCCTACAATTCTTGTGCTCTGTCATTATAATTACAATGGAACCACATTAAATTGTTATTTTCTTTTAATTCAGAAAAGTTTCATAAAAAATAAAAACATCTCTACACTTATTGTTATAAGATCATTTTTGAGGGGGTTGGTTGAAAAGATGGAAGACCTAGCAGTTAAGAACACTGGATGGAGTTTCTAATAGCAGGATCCATGTGACAATTAACAATTGGCTATGAGTCCAGTCCTATGAAATCTAGTCCCCTCTTCTGCCTTCTGAGGACACCAGGTATGCATGTTGTATATATATATATATATATATATATATATATATATATATATATATATACCAAACATATATGTGAATTAAAATAATTGAAAACAATAAGGTTAAACTATCTTTAAATGTTAAATAAACTGTTGGTATACTTATTACCTGCTCCTTTGAGGAGATTGATTACAATAGCAAATATCTATGAAAAATTCAAAATATATTATGTATCTAAACACAAACCATTAACACACACTTTTATGTAAATTTCATATTGTTTGTGAAAGATTCCTGCTATGTGGCTCAAGGAACTTTGTCTTCCTTTACCAGCTATCCACAAGCTAATATTCAAGACAGGTATATAAACATTAGCTTAAATATTGTATTTATCAAAATTATTGATTCCCATCTTTCAGTTTTGAGAGGTAGTTTCTACAGTTTCTTGTTTCTTCATGCTTTACAAACAGAGACACTGATTGATTTTGTTTAAGACCTTTTTCTAAATGTTGTTTGCACATTGAAATACCTTGAAAGGTGCAGATATTTACTCCTGTCAGAGCAAAACACAGAAAGCTCTGATTGCCCTTTAGCTCAAAAAGGCACTGGATCTTTTGGGGTGTTTCACTTGTACTCTATTCAGTATAAGTCATTTGAGATTTCCGTACTTCCTCCATGGTACAGCACATCATTGTCGACTCTTCCAAGGGGCCAGATTGTGTATTTTTGTGAACCTGAGCCACACTATACAATGCTTTTATTGAGTAAGAGAGATAAATGTAGGCCTGAACTTGTTTGCTGCAACTTAAGGGTTTCTGACAAAGAAAATCTATTTATCTACTCAGAATCTATGAAACTTTAAAAGGATAAATCAATAGATGGGATGAATGGTAAAATTTACAACCATTATAATTATTGAAAATTATGCAATGCATCAAGATTTATAGTCTTAAATGAATACATCTTTAATCATATCCTGAAATAAATACATTTCTCCTCACATTGAAACAAATGAACTCATTTTTGAGATAGCAAAAATAATTAATTGTCATGGTATTCTCTAAGTAATAAGGATTTAAAGTATAAAATATAAATGTGCTGCAAATAGACTCAAAAGTTATTTTTCAAATCTAGTAAAGTTTTCAAGTACTTAACACTGCAGCTTCTCTTTATCATGTTGCCAATAAATTGACTTAATTTCACTTGTGAGAATGAGCAGCACTTCCTCAGGAAGTATGTTATACTGTTTAGTTTCCTAGTGTTATTATTTATCTTGCTTTTACCAATAAATGGAGAACTATTTTATAACCCTTTCATTTCTTTAAAGTTTCAGCTTGAAACCCTTTATAGCTGATGGCAGAGTATGAATCATTATATTCTCTACTACATTTACATTAATGAATAAGAGTGAATGCAAAGTACCATGCAAGGGCAGGTATTTGCAGTTACCACAGAATGAAATCGAAAGTGATGCCCTTCCTAATGTGTTTTAAAGGGGCACATACTAAAATGGCTCAAAAGGTAACATTATTAGCAATGAAAGAACCTGGTTTGGAAAAATCCTTTCTGGCTTCTAACTTTACTGAAATCACTATATTAATTATGAACTATGGTCACAAAAATAATTGTGTTTTTAATATTTTTCTTAAAAAATGTACCATGTGCATGCCTGGAGTCTGTTGAGTGATAAGAGGACATCAGAGTCACTAGAACTAGAGTTGAGAAGGTTGTAAGTTGTCCTGTGGATAGTAGTAATTGATTCTGGCCCCTCTGCAAGAGTAGCCAATGATGTTAACTGCTGATCTATTTTTCTAGCCACAATAATTTTTAAAAGAATTAATTATGTCTAATTTTATATATTTTATTATTTTAATGCTTAATATTTGTGGGTACTAAAAGGTGGCAGTGGAAGGAGGGGGAGGGAGGATAGCCCACATCTGGCCAGAGTTCCTCCTATACTCTGGGCAGGTAGATACCGGAGGGCTGCCAGATGCTTTCACTCTGCCCCAGGTGGGCATCTAAGCCACTGACCTTACTCAATGGGGGGTGGACAAGGGGCGGCCCCCAACTGGGGGCCCTGGGGGCAACACCCTGTCACCCTGGAGTTACAGGAGAGAGGGCATAGGGAGAGAGGTTCCCACACAGGCGAAAGTAAGTGCAGTGGGCCGTGATGAACAGAAATAGTCTATGGTTTTAGAGCTTTATTGTAGTAAGGTATGGAGAAAGGAGAGAAGGTAAAAGAGAGACAGAGCGACTGGCCATGGCCTAGAGGAGAGAAAGGGGAAATGGAAAGAGAGAAGAAAGGCTAGAGAGTAAGAGGGAGAGATTAAGAGTAAGGGGAGCAAGAGAGTAAGGTGGGGCCAAGCAGCCCCTCTTATGGTATGCTGTTATCTTTACTGTTGCTAGGTAACTGGGGAGGAGTCTAGCCTAAATGTCAGAAGCTTGGGATGTTGTCTAAGTGACTAAAAGCCACACTTCTTCTGTGGGTGCTATGGGGGATGGTAACTTCGACAGGAGCCAGAGTTCCAGGAGACATGAGCGAACTCCTTCTGTCCCATGTAGGTGAATTATCATTAACCCCGGGACTGGATCCCGGGGTTACACACCTCAGCTTGACTGGAGACTAGACTGTCTGTTTATAGCCAAATGCCCCACTAATATTACCTATAGCAAAACATAGGGTTTTTTTGCTGAAAGACACTAAAGATTTTTTTAACCAGTCTGAACTTCATTTATACAATAAAGTGGTAAATAAGTATTAGATCATTTGAACAATTTTCATTTCATCTTCATATCTTTCCTGATAAATTGAATTCAAAATTATACTTTAATCACATGCATGCTTTTGACAGCTATATAGATTTTACATATTGAAAGAGTTGTTTCTCCATGAAATAGAATATTGCTTCAATTGTATGCTATGTAAGTTTCAACAAAATTTAAAACATCTCATTAAGTCCCTGAAAAGTCTATGTTACATTTTTGATGAACCTTTATGTGTAATTATTAAAAAACAAATTTCAAATTCAAAATAAACTCTCCTGGTCAAGGGTAATCCTATTCTTAAAGTTGTGGAACAATTTTAAAAGCCATTATACTATTATCTATAAATCATTTTCTTAATTCATTAAATTACCTCTTGTAGGTCATTGACTTTCACTCCACAGTAAAATATGAATGGGTAGCATTTTGATCATTTGTTATTTAAGTCACAGTTTGAGATTTTTTAAAGTCACTAAGAAAATCAAGTACAGTGTGGAGCCACATCAAAATGTCCAGTGTTTTTTCCATCACTAGTCTAAATGTGGAACCTCATTGACACAACTAAAAAGGAACAAGACACTAAATACCTATATTCCAAAAGAGAGAACCCTCTGTCTTCATTTGTAGTGAATTTCATTTATAAAATTGTCTTTAGGTGTACATACATAAAAATGAGGAAATTCTCTAGCTTGTAAAGGCCAAACATAACTCATTCAATGTCCTCAGAGAATCCTTTTGTAGTGTACCTTTCCTAATACTAAAATGAATACATGTATCAGTTACTTTTAGCTATATTACAAGACAAAGTTATATTGGTTTAAAGAGGCTACAACCCAGAATCTGATAGCTGGAGTACAGAATGAGATAAATAGATCTTTGGGCTCCTGACTCATACATTTAACTATGTTTGCCACCTGGTACTATACAGATGTGCTTGTTAAACTTGATGTAGTCCACATGTAATGATATCCACTTTGAAGGAAAAATAGACAAGGCAAGAGCTCTTGATTTTCTGGCAGAGCACTCAAATATTCTGTTTTCCATGTTGTCTATTAATAGAAACAAGTTAAAATAAAATTCCAACTTCAAAAAAGGAACAGTTTGATGTTACCTTTTCAGATAAGGATGAGAAGATACTCATTGCAATGTTCCTGGCTGTAAGAGTAGAGGAGAACATTAGCTATATTTCTATTGAAACATACCAAATGGTAGTGGAAAGATTTCATGAATTTAATATCTGAGTGTTAACCTTGAAGTTGCTTAATGAAAAATTATTGCTATTTTAATGAGCATATGGTCACCAATATAAATGATTTCTTCTGTGTATTTAACTGTGTATATGGCTCTGTGTGTCTTTGTGTGTGAATGTGTATGTGTTATATTGGGGATGAAAAGACAATGAAAAGTCATAAAATCATCATTTGGTAAAATGTACCCAATTAAGAAGTTATCTTACACATGTATTTTAGCAAACTGATAAACCATAGAGTGCCTTCTGATGAATTATAGACCACTTTGGCTAAGACTGTCAGATCAGCTAAGTTAAGCCTTGGTGGGAAACCATATGTTCTGTTAGTAACATAAATAGGTATGAGAACATTCTATGAACTCATTCTATTCACTTCTTGTGTCCCATGTAGACTAACATGCTTTGGTTTCACATCATTCCCTGATTCTCATGAGGTAAGACACCTTCTGCCTGCTTCTGCTGAGATTATAAATGCAGTCTGTAAATATATACAACTTACAGGACACCGCACAGCTTGCTTTGCACTGTCATGCAGTCCCTTTTGTTTTAGTATTACCTCCTTTGTTGCCTGGGATAAATACTGCAATACTTCTTTCCTCTGGCTTCTCTGGCTATGTGAGTAGTAAACTGTCTGTTTCAAAAAGAGCCTCGTTGCATTTTCTTGGCTGAATTCATCAGACATTGGCTTTGGCCTTGTTCATTGCTGTGTGCTTGACAGGGATATATTTAGAAGCATGTCTGTAGCCTTTCCCATTTTGGCTGTTCTTTTACCATTACAAACACCTGAAAAACACAAGTAGGGTTTTTTATTATTATTATGGTTTGATAGTATATTATATTGAGATTCTCTGAATATAATTAGCCTGGTTTTTTGATCCCTGCATTGTGGCAGAAATGGATCTCATTAGTGCTGTTTAAACTCATATTAATAATACTGCCTTAAATCAATCTTCAGAAGGATCCTTCCTCATCAGCTAGGAATCTCTATCATCAGAAATCTAAATCTTAACTGTTTCCCTCTTATTTATTGTATAATCTCAGTATTCTTCCTTGTAGATAAGAGAAATATAAATTTAGTCAAGGGAAAGCAATAAAGAGGACATTTATAAAGATATTTATGATGAACATATCCAAAACCACCTATCTGTCATTCTCTACATCCTTGCATATAATTAGACCTAGTCTGAAATCTAAGGCACAGACATAGGTCTTTCTTATTCATCTTTTCATTATATATGTGAGTAGCCTTTATTTGTTGTATAGTGATAAATAGACTTAATTTTTTTCATGAGTTCATTAATTTATTCATTTTACATCCCTCTTCCCTAAGAATTTTAAGACTGGTTGTTACTTGCAAAAGTGCTGCAATTTCACCAAGAGAAAGTGTCAGAATAAGGCATTTCGAAGAAATACAATTAGATTCCAGGGTCCCCAGTAATTTTCACTAGCACCATGATTGAACAGAATGTAATCCAAAAATAGGTACATGACACTATAGCTCCCAAAGCACATCTATTATATAAAAACTTTTGCATTTGGTAATAATTTAGGATTTTTGGTATTTAAATACATGTATAAATTTCAAAATGTTCATAGTTTTGCAATGTGTCATAAATGTGGTTAGAATATGCCAGAAACCTTGTTTTATTGAACATTTTCAGATGTAGTTCTTTTTAAAATTATTTTATTTTTATCTATCTATCTATCTATCTATCTATCTATCTATCTATCTATCTATCTATCTATCATCTATCTATCTATCATCTATCTATCTATCTATCTATCTATCTATCTATCTATCTATCTATCTATCTATCTATCTATTTATATCCCAAATATTCCCCCTCTCCAGCCACCCCCAAAGGGTTTCTGCAAACTCCCTCCCCTTTGCCTCTGAGAAGGCAGCACCCATGTATATCCCCACCATAGTGCATCAAGTCTCTGCAGGGTTAGATGCATTCTTTCCCACTAAGGCCAGATGTGGCAGCTTTCTGCTATAAATGTGTCAGGATCCTTGGACCAGTCCAAGTATGTTCTTTTGTTGGTATTTAAGTCTCCTGGATCTCCAAGGAGTCCAGGTCACTTGACACTGTTCGTCTTCCTGTGGAGTTACCATCACCTTGAGATCCTTCAATCTTTCCCTAAATCTTCTACGGGGTCCCCACTAGGGTCCAATGTTTGTCTGTGAGTACCTCTTTCTGTCTCAGTCAGCTCTGGAGTAAAGACTCTCCAAATGCTGCTATGCTAGGCTCCTATCTTCAAGCACAATCTAGCATCATTAATAGTGTGAGGGATTGGGAGGCACTTTGAAAGAGGAGCTTGGGTGGGTGAGGAGAGAGTGAGCAGAATAGAGGGGCAGGATCAGGCATGGGGAAAGGCAGGAGAGATTCCAAAAGAGTCATAAGAATAAATGGAAATGTGTTTGCTAGGCCCCTTTCTCACAGTCAGCTATTGGATGGATCACAGGGCCCCCAATGGAGGAGCTAGAGAAAATACCCAAGGAGCTAAAGGAATCTGCAACCCTATAGGTGGAACAACAATATGAACTACCCAGTACCCCACAGAGCTAGTGTCTCTAGCTGCATATGTAGCACCAGATCGCCTAGTGGGCCATCAGTGGAAAGAGAGGCCCATTGGTCGTGCAAACTTTATCTGCCTCAATAAAGGGGAATGCCAGGGTCAAAAAGTGGGAGTGGGTGGGTGCGGGAGTGGGGGGGGAGGGTATGGGGAACTTTTGGAATAGCATTGGAAATGTAATTGAGGAAAATACGTAATAAAAAAAAGAAAAGAAAAGAAAAGACTGAAAAAAAAAGAAAAAAAAAGAATAAATGGAAATAAGCAGCTTCCAGTGGTCAGAGATGGTAAGATTCTCTAGGAAGTTCCAGATACCTGAGATGAAGGACGCTTCTAGGAGTCAGTGAAGGTGATGTGAGCAGAAATCTTCAACCGTTGGGATATGGAACCTGAAGAGACCATCTCCACGAGCAAGACAGAAACCCCAGTGGAGTGACTATAACATCAACCCATCTACAAAACTTTTAACCCCAAATTGGTCCTGTCTAAAAGAAATGTATGTGGAGCAGAGACTAAAGGAATGGGTCACCAGTGACTGGCCCATTTTGAGACCCATCCCAAGGGCAGGCACCAATCCTTCATTTATTGTTTTTAACATGTTTTTTTTTTTTAATAAGTAAAGTTTCCATAGTAACAAAGCCTTTTGAATTTGTGATAAAATGTTAGTAGTGATTGTAATTAACATAAGAAGTAAGTATATATTGGATGGATCACAGGGACCCCAATGGAGGAGCTAGGGAAAGTACTCAAGGAGCTGAAGGGATCTGCAATCCTATAGGTGGAACAACAATATGAACTAACCAATACCCCACCCCACCCCAGAGCTCGTGTCTCTAGCTACATATGAATCAGAAGATGGCCTAGTTGGCCATCAGTGGAAAGAGAGGCCCATTGGTCGTGCAAACTTTATATGCCTCAGTACAGGGGAATGCCAGGGCCAAGAAGTGGGAGTGGGGGGGTAGGGGAGTGGGAGGGGGAGCGTGTGGGGGACTTTTGGGATAGCATTGGAAATGTAAATGAAATAAATACCCAATTAAAAAATATGAAAAAAAAAAGAAGTAAGTATAGGTCGGGGTAGATTGCTCTGTTAGAAAGGACATATCACATGGAGTTGACTTCAATTCTCATAACACCAGTGAACAAAACAACAAAAACAAAAACAAAAACAAAACAAAACAAAACAAAAACAACAACAGCAAACCCAAAACCAGAGTATGTTTGCACATGCAGTAGTAATCCCAGAGCAGGGAAGGTAGAGACAGCAGAATTTCTGGGAATGTCTAGCCAGCCACTTTAGCCTACTTCTCAATTAGTGAAAGATAGGTGAAGTGTATGTGGAGAGAAATGCGTGAGCTTGTTCCCTGTCCTCCACATCTACTTTAACCCACTCTACACTCCTGCACACCTTCATGCACATACATGAAAACAACCTACATAATACTATACCTTGCTCTATTCTTTGAACAGCTCTTAAAATAAGAATATGTGTATTTACTGAGAATTTGAAAATCAAGGGTGTTTTGTATTTTATGTTTAATAAACTATGGCTAGGTTTCACCAGCTTATTATAGTTTAGATGACAGTTCTGTATAAGATTAACCACAGAGAGCAGCAGATCACAATGAAGTACTTTAGATTTACATTACGTACATGTCTGTCAAGTTTTATTTCTTCCAGAAGAATTAGAAAATTTTGACAGGTATGCATTATAGCAATGATAAACTGTCCTAAGTTACAGAAATTCACCTTTATCTTTAAACTTAGGCATGCCTGGTTCTAGGACAACACTGAAATTTTCAGTGTTTCAAATTTGACTCTCCAGAAAAAATGACTTTCAAAAGAGAAAAAATACCATTTTCTTTAGAAATTCTGTCCAAAAAGGACACAATACTATATAAGAAAATGGGAAGAATGGATTAAAAACAATCTTATTTACATTAAAGAGAAAGATCAGAAAATATAAAAAGTTAAATATGAAGGTATTTATTATAGAGCAATTTAAACACAAAATTGGTGATTATAATGGTCAATTTAAGGCATATGTGTTTGTTGTGGACTATAGTCTCAAGCAGCATAAGAAGTGAACCAGACTATGTATCAAGAAGAAAAGGAGAAGAAAGAAGGAGGAGGAAGAGCAGAGAACAACTCATCAAGAAGCCAGCAGGATCAGAGAAATCAGTAAAGTCTATAATAAGAAAATGCAAAATCACAAGTTAATATCATTTAAGTTATTGGTGGCAAAAGGATCTTATTAAAATATCTTTGGAAATAGAGCTTACATGATTAAAGTTAAAGATACATGTTCATAATTACTATACATATCGAATATTTTTATTTTCTGTGAATAGGGATAGACAATGTTGAAAGAGCTATATATTTAAACAAAAGATTGTGTAGACATAGAGGAAATTTGTTGTCATAGAAAGTTTATCTTCTACTTCCATGTCATACATGACTTTTACAGGATATTTGATCACATTGTGAAACTGAAGATGGTATACCGCAAAAACTTGTCTCTAGTTATCTTGTGACTCATCCCTAGTACACACCTTAAATCCAAGAGTGTTACAGGATATTTTACGATACTGTGAGATTGTGTACTGGAAATACATGTATCTGGTTGTGATGTAGCTCAGTCCTAGCACACATCTTTACAAAAAGCTTTCTGTTTATTGTAAACAAGATTGAACATAGTCAGTCATAAATCAAGAGGTGGAGAAAGCAACCAGTTGTCTGGGTAGAGAGACAATTTGGAAGTAGAAAGAATTGATATTCAAATTGAAAGACTTTTTAAGACAGTATGGAGAACAGGCTCTTTTCTACTGAGACACTGGTTGAAGAGGAAGGTCAGCTAGTTGCTTTATTGGACTCTTTGAGCTAGTAGAGTAGGCTTTCATCCAAGCATCTGACTCTTTGTTTAAAATTGAATGATTGGGATTGTTTTTTAAAACAACACATCATTTTACATATTTATTTACATACACAATGATTTCATTCATATCTATTTACAACTCTTTAGCTGATATAATTATTGTAAACACTTGTCCTTGTGATGCAGGAGCCCTTTGAAAATGCATGAGTGCTGTAACTGGTTTACATGACCAGATCTAATTTTTTAATATATTTTTTTATTACATATTTTCCTCAATTACATTTCCAATGCTATCCCAAAAGTCCCCCATACCCCCCGACCACTTCCCTACCCACCCATTCCCATTTTTGGCCCTGGCGTTCCCCTGTACTGGGGCATATAAAGTTTGCCTGTCCAATGGGCCTCTCTTTCCAGTGATGGCCAACTAGGCCATCTTTTGATACATATGCAGCTAGAGTCAAGAGCTCTGGGATACTGGTTAGTTCATAATGTTGTTGCACCTACAGGGTTGCAGATCTCTTTAGCTCCTTGGATACTTTCTCTAGCTCCTCCACTGGTGGCCCTGTGATCCATCCAATAGCTGACTGTGAGCATCCACTTATGTGTTTGCTAGGCCCCGGCATAGTCTCACAAGAGACAGCTATATCAGGTCCTTCCAGCAAACGCTTGCTAGTTTATGCAATGGTGTCATCATTTGGAGGCTAATTATGGGATGGATCCCTGGATATCTAATTTTAGTTATTTGAGCAACCTTCATACTGACTGTTCTTGCTGGACTAGTTTAAATTCCCACCATCAGAACATAATCTTCTCTTTTGTCCACAAGTTTAACAGCCTGTATTTCCTGCCACCTGACTGGAGTGAGGTGAAATTACAATGTAATTTGATTTGTAGTTCTCAAATGGTTAGTGAAGTTGAGCATTTTACTTTCATATGTATATAGGCTATTTGTACTTCATGCTTTGCAATGTATCTGATGTATCTGTTTACTTTAGTAGGTCATTTGTTGAGTTAATTGAGTACATAGAAATGTATCTAATTTTTCAGAGTTCTTCATATATCCTATATGGTAATCACCAGTCAGCTGTACAATTAACATAGGCTTTTTTACATCCTGCAAGTTGTCTCTCCACTCTGCTAACCATTTCTTTTGAAGAGTGGAAGCTTTTTAATTTCATACTGTTCCATGCAACAATATTGTCATTATTCCCAAGTTACTAGAGACTTATTCTAAAGTATGTAGTTTTCATTATTCCTCAATGTTTAACATTTTCAGAAAGTTTAGAAATTCATAAATCAACATTTATCAAACCATTTAAATGCATTGATCAGATAATATCAATTTTTAATGGAGAAAATATACTTTATTCAAAATTAGTGCAAGTTATTCTTACATACATAATAGGAGATTTTCATAGTTAAGATCAATTACTTTAAATCCAGAGTTACTTTTCACCCAATTTCTCACACACACACACACACACACACACACACGAAAATATATGTGACTCTAATTTGACATAATCGTTTTTACTCTTTGTTTTTAGTTTTTCTTCTTTTTTTAAAGGATTTATCTTTAGTGGTACAGCCACATTCTTCTGACAGATATAAAATATATTCAATTAATTTATAAATAGTGATGCATCATTTGGAAACCTTAATTACAGTTTATCAATATCCCAGTTTTCAGAATAATGATTTTTTCTACTCATTAACAACTTAGTTCCCCACGTTATGTATCTGTAGTTCCACATGTAAATACACATGAAGTTACTTCTCTGATTCAAAGTGACTCCCCTGGCTATTACAATATATACAAAACTCCTCAAAAACATCTTCAAGTTCTCAATGTGATTTTCCTTTTCCTCAGTCAGAAATATTTCATCATACCAGAACCTTGTCCAGTAAACAATGAGCTGGGTACACACTCTTATCTCTTATAGCATCTCATCAATCTGGAAAAAATAAGTCATATGAACATCATAGGACCAGGAGCTCTTCATTCATCGGAGTATATGTTCTATGAGGGGTTTATTGTGATAGGGCTGTCTATAAAAATAATGACTCTTTTCCTAATCCATAGTGGTACAGAAACTGTGCCTTATATTTCATGTGTGATAATAACATTCATAAAAAATCTTATTAGATATTTTCTTTATTTACATTTCAAATGTTACCCCCTTTCCTGGTTTTCCACCCTGAAAACCCCCTATCCATTCTCTCTCACCCTGCTCACCAACCCATCCACTCCTGCTTCCTGGCCACGGCATTCACCTACACTGGGGCATAGAGCCTTCACAGGACCAAAGGCCTCTCCTCCCACTAATGACTGACTAGGCCATCCTCTGCTACATATGTAACTGGAGCCATATGTACTCTTTGCTTGGTGGTTTTGTTGCTGGGAGCTCTGGGGGTACTGGTTACTTTATATTGTTGTTCTTTCTATGGGTCTGCAAACCCCTTCAGCTACTTGGCTTTTTTCTCTAGCTCCATCATTGGGGATCCTGTGCTCAGTCCAATGGATGGTTAAAAAATTAAAAATTAAAAACTATGTATTAGTGATTAACTCAAAGTTAGCAATAATGTATCAGTGTTTCAGTAAGGAAGGAAATAAAAGTACTTCCTCCAGAAGTTATTTAACCAAGGGGGTTAAAAAAAACAGCTTAGAAATCTATAGCCATCAATCTGTCAAAATACACAGTTTAAGTGCACAAGGTTTACAATTAAAACAATCAAATTTTGTGTTATAAATATGTTATCAATTTAATGCAAACAAAAGAGGACATAACAAAGATATTTAACAATAGCCTTTCAAATACCCAGTGTACTTATCCTTCTAAATAACAACATAGAGTATATAAATTTATTTTGTAATTTGCTAAGACTTTTGAAATATTTGTTCTGACATTTTAGACACTGTTTTAATTGTCCAAAATTTCAACTAATTGGAGTATGAGTTAGTATTATTTTTTTCGCTTGATTTAGCTAAGTAATTATCTTAATTTTCTGCTTCATTATCTGTATGCCAATACATGCATGGGCTGTTTCTTTAAGAAGTTATTTGACATAGTGTGACTTTTCTTTTCCTTTTAATATAGAATGTTCCACATTTGGGTTTTCTCTGTAAGTGATGTGAAGCATTAAGGATTAGGCAGTTTAATGTAAGTTTCATAAGTATAATTAGTCAAGCTGGGTAATTGATGAATTTCCATTTTATATTATTACAATTCAATAGTGCTCGCTTTAGCAATTTGTGCATTAAACATTAGGTGTTCTTGTGAATATTTTTTTCTTCCTTGATAATAACTACTTGCTGCAGCATAAGTTAAAGGATGTTAAATGTAATACTAAATACTTTTATATATTAATTTACTTTTTTCTTTTAAATTTAAGATCCATACGAACTAACATGTGAATAATACTTTCCAAGCAGTATCATGCTTAGCAACTTAAAATTATACTTTCACTTTCTGCTTAGGTGAATAAATAATGCTGATGGTTTTTAAATTTGGAACGTCCTCCTTACTTCTAGGCATAATGCTAAATTGAAAGGAAGTGTTCCTTTCCCCAACTTTTTGGTCTTTCCATGCTTTTGAAGCTCTACATTTAGATCTATGCCATGTAATATGGTACAGCTCCTGTTTATTGTAGACACATAATGCTTACTGATTTCATAATATAAATGACTGATTTGTCCTGGATAGTGTCAAACACTGAGCTGAAATAGAAACTTTAGATATTCTTTGGCAATTTATTTTGGTCCATCTCTACCTGTATCATTCTACACAGAAAAGTGCACCATGTACTGCAATATCAAAATTAAATATGCAGAGTAGAATCCTACCAGGTTCACTGTCTAGAGCCAGTTTCAACCTGTCTTCTCCTTAAACATTAAGTAAATAAAGATTTGTTGTCTTATTTTCATTTGCTATTGTTGTTACTCATCAGAAAGAGTTCATTTGGTTCACAATTGCAGGTTATAATTATAGGAAAGCCAAGATGTCAGAACCTTGAACAAATATCATAATTTATTTCTCTACTCAAATGCAAAGCAGGATACCTGCCCAGGAACTAATGATATATAAAGTGGGCTAATTTCTCCACTCAATTAAAATAATCAAAATACTCTATCATTGACAGTGAGGCCAACTGTGATGGTTTGTATATGCTCGTCCTAGGGAGTGGCACTATTAAAAGGTGATGCCTTGTTAGAGTAGGGGTGCCACTGTGGGTGTGGGCTTTAAGACACTCATGCTAGCTGCCTGGTAGTCTTCTCTTAGCAGCCTTCAGAAGAAGATGAAGAACTCTCAGTTCTGTTTGTAGCATGCCTGTCTGGATGCTGCCATGGTCTCACCTTGATGATAATGGACTGAACCTCTGAACTTTTTCCCCCAATTTTTATTAGGTATTTTCTTCATTTACATTTGAAATGCTATCACAAAAGTTCCCTATACCCACCCCCACCCCTGCTTCCTTACCCACCCACTCCCACTTCTTGGCCCTGGTGTTCCCCTGTACTGGGGCATATAAAGTTTGTAAGACCAAGGGGCCTCTCTTCCCAATGATGGCCAATTAGGCCATCTTCTGCTACATATGTAGCTAGAGACATGAGCTCTGTGGGTACTGGTTAGTTCATTTTGTTGTTCCACCTATGGGGTTGCAGACTCCTTCAGTTTCTTGGGTACTTTCTCCAACTCCTCCATTGGGGGCCTTGTGTTCCACCCAAGAGCTGTAAGCATCCACTTCTGTGTTTGCCAGACACTGGCATAGCCTCACAAGAGACAGCTATATCAGGGTCTTTTCAGCAAAATCTTGCTGGTGTATGTAATAGTGGCTGAGTTTGGTGGCTGATTATGGGATGGATCCCTGAGTGGGGCAGTCTGTGGATGGTCCATACTTTCATCTCAGCTCCAACATCCCTGGAAGGAGTTACAGAACCTCTGAATTTTTAAGCTAGCCCCAATTAAATGTTGTCCTTATAAGACCTGCCCCAGTGGGAGTGGAGGCTCGATGCACCAGTGTAGGGGAATTTGAGGATAGGGAGGCAGGAGATGGTGGGAGGGTGGGGGAACACCCTCATAGAAGCAGTGGGAGTGGTTGGGATAGGGGGTCTCAGGTGGCGTGAGGGAAAACCGGGGAAGGGTATAACACTTGAAATGTAAATAAAGATAATATCCAACTTAAACAAACAAACAAAGAAACAAACAAAACAAAACAGAGTTGCCCTGTTCATGGTGTCTGTTCACAGCAGAAAATCCATAAATAAGACAGAAGTTGGTAGTACTGACTGGAGTATTGCTCTGATAGGCCTGACTATGCTTTTGTTTGGAAAAATGTGGATTCTGTGACTTTGAATTTGGAACGCAGTAGAATGCTTTAAGTGGGGATTAATGGACTATGCTAGGAGGAATATGGGAGACTTCGTTCCTGAGAGTAATTTGAACTGTGGAAGCCTGGCAGTAGAAGTTTCAGAGGAGAAGAATTTTAATATGTGGCCAAGAGACTGTTCATGTGATCTTTTGGTGAAGAATATGGCTGCTTTGTGTTCTTGTCTCAAGAGTCTACCAGAAGCTAAAATAAAAAGATTTATATTAATTGCATTGGCAAAGGAAGTCTCCAAAAACCCCAAGAGAGAGATTGTTTTCTGGATAAGTTTCCTGAGGAGTGTTTTAAACAGACATAGCAAAATTAGAAGGGAAAAATACAAAATATATGGTTTGAGTATTAAAGGGGCACCAACAAATAAAATGGAGATGAATCCTGTGTTCAAGGATAGTAAATTCAATTAAGAGAATAGTGATATTGAGGCAATATACTACTCAACTAAGTTTACATCCAGGAATGGTAGGTAGTACAAGCTTTTAATCCCAGGAGGCAAAGGCAATCAGATCTCTGAGTTCAAGGCCACCCTAGGACAGACCAGGTTCTAGGTGAAGAAAAGCTTAAGCCCATGTGTGATGGTACACACCTTTAATCCCAGAATACAGGAGACAAAGCCCTGCAAATCTGAGTTCAAAATCAATATACAGAGCATGTTCCAAAACAGCTAAGCTTAGGCAGTAAAGAAATTCAAAAACAGGAAGCTGTTAATAGACTAAGAGGGATCATATTTCAGTCCCCTAAGCAGCATAACTTGGCAGCTTTAGCCATGTGGCTCTGGCCTTAGAGTCCAGAATAGAAGGTACTACTGAGGTAATTGATGCTGGTTAGCTGGAGCTAATAAATTAGCATTGATTAAGACGAGACCAGTTATCACTGAAGTAAAATCTGGAAAGTGTTTTCTATGAGTACAAAGAAGTTCCAGAGATAGCCAAGGTTGTGCCTTGTGCTGTACCTATACTTGGTAATGTGAAAGAGTCACCCATGTAGTACTAGTTTTGGAGGCATGAAAGAGTCATGAAGACCAAATGAGGCTTGGAACTGTGTGAGGATATGGAAACCATTGTTGAAGGTGCAGCCTCAGTTGCAGTTGATGGACGAGGACTGAAGGGATGGTGCAATAAAATGAGGCTTGGCACTATGAAGAGAGTCTATTGGAACAATTAGTGAAGCCTAGATGCAGTGGAAGACCCTCATTGTATTAGAAATGCCAGTACCATGGGATAATTACCAAGATCAGCAGCAGCAGTGAAGTAGTATCAATGAGATCCTAGAGTGTGTAACAAAGGGCAGAGCTGGAGATGTGACCCATGATGTTTGGGGCAGCCCAGAAAATTATGTATGCACCCAAGGTTTTGTAATGTTGAAGTTGCCTTGTAGATTCCAAGATGTTCAAAATGCCAGAACAATGGGATATCTTCTGAGGAAATCTGCTAAAAGGGAATAGAACCAACTCAGGAGAAAGAAGTTTGTTGCAGTCAACAAAGATGAAAAAGGAGTTGGAGAACTGAAGACTGCCTCAACATCAGACATGGAGGTTCAGAGTTTGGAGTTTGCCCATCTGGTTTCCTGTCTTGCTTTGGGATTATATGTAAGTGATTCAATGAATCTCAGAAGAGACTGACCTTTGGACTTTTAACATTGTTGAGACTGCTATAGACAACTGTGACTTTGGAAGTTGGGCTAGTTTTATTTTTGGTTGTTGTTGTTGTAATGCTATGGCTATATGTGGTCCCCATGTATTTGAAGAAGCCTATGTGGACCAGGGAGTAGAATGTGATGACTTGTATATTATTGACCTAGAGAATGTCACTATTTGGAGGTGAGGCCTTATTGAAGTAGGTATGGCCTTATTGAAGTAGGTGTGTCACTGTCAGTTTGGGCTTTAAGACCCTCATCTTGGTTGCCTGGGATTCAGTCTTCTTGAGGCCTTCAGATAAAGATGTAGAGCTGTCAGTTCTGCCTGCAGCATGCCTGTCCAGATGCAGCCATGGTCTCACCTTGATGATAGTAGACTAAACCTCTGAAACGTTAAGCCAGCCCCAATTAAATGTACCCTTATAAGAGTTGCCTTGGTCACAGTGTCTGTACACAGCAGTAAAACTCTAATTAAGACACCAACCTAAATTGGAAATTTTTCATGGAGATTTCCTTTAGATATTACCAAATTGATAATTAAAATCAAATGCAGTGGAAAATCCCTGGAATCTTTGTGAATGACTCTAGCATAAATGCCTACAATGGGAAATACAGAGTCTGAACTGGCCATCTTCTATAACCAAGAAAGGATGACAGCAATGGGAATAAGACGTATCCAGACACAAAATTATTGAAATACATAAAATCTGCCTTGCCTTCAAGGTATGCAAGGTAATGGTGGCAAGGAATTTGTAGGAATGGCCAATCAATGACTAGTCCAAATTGAGGCCTGTGCCATGAGAGGAAACACACGTAGGCCATTGCTTTAATAACAAAGAAGCAGAGGCCGAACAGCCAAGATACCCAGAATAGAATTAATCAGTGTCTAAGATAGCTATCATCAAAGGAATCATCAAAAACTGATAGAAACAGATGTAGAAACCTATACCCAAACACTGGGTATAGCCATGGAACCTTATAGTAGAAAAGGGGTGAAAGATGGCAGGAGCCAAAAGGGTCAAGGACACTATAAGACACATCCCACAGAATAGGCTAAGAAGTGTTAACATAAGTGATAATCACTTACCCTGTATGTGTCTGAGATAAGTCCTCTGCATATACATCATGGTTATGAGCCTTGATGTTCTTGTGGGACTCCTAACAACTGGAGACTGAAGTATCTCTGACTTGTTGTCTGTTGCTGGGACAATTTTCCTCCCACTGGATTACCTCATCCAACATAGAGATATGAGGGTTTGTACCTACTCTTATTAACACTTATGCTATGTTTGATTGAAATCCTTGGTAGGCCTGATTATTTTTTGGAGGAAAATGGAGGAGTAGATCTAGGGTTGATGAAAGGTCAAGGAGAGGATCAGGAAGATTGAAGGTAGATAAAACTCAGGTAATGTGTGAGAGAAAAACAAAAACAAACAGATAAACAAAAATACAACATCAACAACAAAAACCTAATCATTGTTATCACTCTTGACTGTTACAACCGCCCAAGTCAGGCACTATTTAGAAACTGTGAGACAGACTTAGTTGTAGGCAGAAAGATAGAGGAGCCCTGGTTTCATAGTAAAAGCGACAAATTTCCATGATGCCTAAATTCTTTCTCACCTACCTGCCTTAGACAAAATCTGGCAGCTTATAGCAATGCCTTTGTCTATGTTTTCCAACTTTCTAACCCCTGCTGATAGATGTATCAACAGTCTATATAACTACTACCATTTCTGTTGTCTAAAGTCCTATTAGTATAAACAAATAAGCTTTGCTTATGATGTTAAATAAGTTTTATAGTCTAACATCTCTATTCTTCCAATATTTTCAATAAACTATTATGGAGAACCCATCAGATATCACTACCCAAACATAATTTATAACCAATTGGAAGTCTTGATTCCAGTTAGCTGGAACTATAATAAAGTATTTGTAGCCCAAGAATACTGTCAAATAATTTGGACAGAGGGGTTAAAAACAAAAATCACATCCTTCCATTTTTCTCTGCTGCACCAAGGGAAGTTTTGAGGAAGATAGAAATGCAATAGAGGCTAAGATAAATAGTTATCTGAAGTGTACATTTCACACAAACAGGCAATTTAATAGAAGACAATTAGCTGAAGCTTCTTGAAATTATAAAATTTTATGGATTCTTTTGAAATTTGACTTAGGGAATTTTGAATCATGATATATCCATGAGACTACAGGTGCTAGGGAGTAGAATGTTATCCTTTCAATAAGATGTCTGCCATAATCTAGGTTATTTGAATACTTTATTCTCTGTGGGTAGGAGTTTGGGCAGGAATAGGAGGTGTAGTTGTGTTGGAGGAGGTATGTTTCTGGAACATGGTCTTTGAGGGTTCAAAAGACAGTGTCAGTACCACTGTCCCTGGCCTCTTACTTAAGAATTATATGGAAGCTAATCTTGTCACCATCCTTTTACTCTGCCTTTAGGAACTATATCTAAAACCATAAGGCACAAATTAAACACTTGCTTTTATTAGTTGCCTTAAACATGTTGATTTATCACAGCAGTAGAAAAGTGTTGAAGACTGGATTTCAGTGGGAATATACGTGCTTTCAGGACCATTTCTGTTTCTTCAACTGGCTGTTCTAGAGATAAACATCTCACTTCAAATGGGAATTAGTATCCATAATGAACAAAACAAAAAGCCAATTCTGTGGTTTAGGGGTCACATAATAAACCAAGGTCAAAGATCATCTGTTCATTGTAAAGTAATAAAAATCGCGATAGGGCTGGTGAGATGGCTCAATGGGTAGGAGCACCCGACTGCTCTTCTGAAGGTCCAGAGTTCTAATCCCAGCAACCACATGGTGGCTCACAACCATCCGTAACGAGATCTGGCGCCCTCTTCTGGAGTGTCTGAAGACAGCTACAGTGTACCTACATATAATAAATAAATAAATCTTAAAAAAATCGCGATAAAAATAAAACAAGTTTTATAAAAAGAAAGATCTACTTGAATGAATACTTATATAATGAAAACTTCTGCTACGTAAGAACTTAAGTAAAATATACTTTTCACTCTAAATACAATGAGACCTCAGTAATTTACATACAAGCTACTAAAAACAGATTTTTATAGAGGGAGAGAATTGGACTCATATTCTTCAAGACCTAAAAAAAATTAGCATGGTTACTAATTCTTTTATTTCTCTTTACATTTCTTGAAGTTTGAAAACTTTTCCTAGAGAATAAATACAAACATATCACAAATGCACCTATAGTTGATTACATCTGTAATTACCAGCCCAGAGATGGTCCCATCCACAAGGGGCCCTTCCCCCTTGATCACTAATTGAGAAAACGTCCCACAGCTGGATTTTATGGAGGCACTTCTCCAACTGAAGCTCCTTTCTCTGTGATAACTCCAGCCTGGGTCCAATTGACACACAAACCCAGCCAGTACAACATCAAAACTATAAAATATCTTGATATTTTAGCATCCAAAACTGAAAAAAAAAAAAAAAGGTAAATATGAGGTTTTTTAAATTAGAGCCGGGCGTGGTGGCACACGCCTTTAATCCCAGCACTCGGGAGGCAGAGGCAGACGGATTTCTGAGTTCGAGGCCAGCCTGGTCTACAAAGTGAGTGCCAGGACAGCCAGGGCTACACAGAGAAACCCTGTCTCGAAAAACCAAAAAAAAAAAAAAAACAAACAAACAAAAAAAAAACCAACCCTTTACTAAGAACAAAAAACAAAACAAACATAAATTAGCTAGTCTGTGGTACATTTTGCTTTTAATTATACCCATAACAAACACGTAAACATAAAATCTACTAGTTATTGACATGCACAATTTAAAACAAAACTTACAAATTAAAAAGGCAAATCTTAATCCATTGGGTTTTCCATGTTTATATTTATGTAATATTTTTGAAATGAAAATAAAATTGAAGAGTAGTTTTGCTTATCCCAGGAATAAAGAGAGTAAATAGTGGTGAAAAAGCAAGTGAGGAGATGAGAAGTCAGCTTGAAGACATTCTGAGGTGTTAAAAATGTTATATACATGTATCCCATAGGTTCTCCAGGTATTTTTCAGCAGGTCAACTGGCTAGAGTAACCCAGGTGTTGATATTGTCACATGAAAGTAAATGGAAATAAATATTATTTACAAAAAAAATAAGGCTTTTTATAGTGCCCTGAGAGCATACTCACCGTGAATATCCTTACAGAAGAATGATTATATCTAATCATATATGCAGACACACACACATACTCACTCATACACACATGTGCATACATACATATAAAGCTTTACAATAATTTAAAATACCAACATTACAGAACCAGTACGCAGGAGTAAGTACTAGAAGAAGGCACACCCAGATATTTAAAGTTATACGCAAGAGAAAAATATTAAAAAATAAAATTAAATAAATTTTCAAGTTTTCCAAAGTGTAGGATAAAGCTGTTGAAGAGACTATAGGAAATTCAGCTGAAAGATGTAACTGTCCATTTAGGATATAAAACATTCAATTACTAGCAGTCCCAGAGACTGTTAATGGAGAAAATGGAAAGGAGACTGTTGCCAAAGGGAGGAAAAAGTAATTTACAGAAGTTGAAAAGAGATGAGTTTCCAAATTACTTTTCTATAATATAGCAGAATAATAAATTTTTAAAAAAATAAGTAGATAAATTATCCACACATATTCAATACAAGGAAAATTTCAGATCCATGAAAACAGACTTTTAAAAAATTGTTGACAGGAAGATAAGTACAGTTTCCTACATAGTTCTGAAATCTACTTAGCATTAGAATTATCATCAGCCAATATTGAACAGTGAGAAGGAATGAAATATCTTTAGGCTTATGATGGAAAATAATTCTTTAGTGTAAAATTCCTTACCCTGCATCACAATAAATTATGAGGCCAGAATAACTATAGTTTTAGCACACTGACAAACTCAAGGAGTATAACTTGTCATGTGCTTCTGAAAATATATTTTGAAGTATCAATTTATCCAGGCTACAAATCTAGAATTGCTTAGCCCTTCACCCATGTGATCATGTGTTATATTTTTATAGATGTAAGTCCATCACCTACTCACTTGGCTTTAAGTGAGAGAGATTATTTTGGGTAACTGGATTTGCCAAATTAAGCCAGCTAAAGGAGCACAACTAGCATCAGGCTCCCCTGACAGAGAGTTAATTCTACTTATGGACAATAGTTTCTGCCAGAACCCAGGCTATGAACCTAGAACATCCTCTTGAGAAATCGGGTTTACATTGATCACTGTGATAATTCTTTATAAGAATTTTCTCTATTTCTCACATACAATCCCTTCATTTTCAGTTTCATTCGTATTTATAGAAACCTGTCTATCAAATTAGCAAAAAATATAGCTTAACAGAGGGCATAACTTAATTTTACCTGTTTGTGTGAAATGTGTTACAGAAGAGATTACAGAAATTAATATTTGTTTTGGTTCATAGTTTCTTATTTATATATGTTTGACAACTTTGAAAATGTTGTAATCACATAATTTCTCTCCTTATTTTCCTGTCTTGCATGTCTTATCCTTTTCAAATTCAGGGCCTATTATTTTGAAATTAAAATATATTAATTTAATAATGAATACACACACACATATATATGTACATATATATCCTGCTAGGTTAATTTAGAATTGATTATATGCATATTTATTTTAAATTGACCAATTAGGTTTAGAGTACCCATCAGGTTCTAAACCCTGGAACAGGGATCATCTTCTGTCAGATATCATTAATCCTCTTTAGTTCTTAAACTATGGGTGGGGACTTGTGAGATTTCCTTTATCCAGACAGGCATGTCAAATGGGTGACTTATTGTGCAGATGTTGTTTAGTCCAACTATATTCTTAGAATTTCATAAATAAAACCTCCTGTTTGTTGGAAATACTGTCTTGCTGCATGTGTCCTGTTCCTCCAACTTTTACAGTCTTTTCCCCACCTCTTCTGTGTTCTCTGAGTCTTTGGAGTAGCCATTATATTGTGAGTTTATCAATTGCAACTGAGCATCCTAGAGTCTCCGCATTTTGATCAGTTGTGTCTCTGTGTAGTAGTTTCAATCTTCTGGGAAAACTGTGGACCACGAGGTTAAACCTCCTATTGTCCACAACTACATAAAACAGTGTGATCAGCTGGAGAACAAGTATTTAAAATATGAAAATTTATGGCTGTGGGGGTGGGCAGTTGTTAATGTTAAACATGAGAACAGGAAACAGGAGAAAAATAACAAAGAAAATATGATTAGAGTTCTCTTGGTAACAGAGAATAACTACTTCAGAAAGCAAAAGCAATAATAGCACTAAGAAAACATCTGGAGTTTTTGTGAAGAAAGATTACTTCTGTAAAATGATGTAGTTGTTAGAGGAGAGAATCTAAATGCTATGGTACAGCTAGAAAATGCAAGAAATAAGGTTCCAGGACTCCTCCTAAAAGTAGTCTGCACAGGTGAGAGTGTGCACACAGAAGCTGACAGTTTCTGGGACAGGCAGGAGCTAAAGAGCTTCTGAGGCAGCGCCTTTTTGGGGGCTCCAGACATCCGACCACCTCTCCGGCCAGAGGACAGGTGTCCTCCCGGCCATGAAGGCTTTTTCCTCAGGAACAGCTAGAGCCATCTTGGTACCTGGACTCCGCCAAAAAGTAGTCTGCACAGGTGAGAGTGTGCACACAGAAACAGACAGCTTCTGGGAGAGGAGGGAGCCACAGAGCTTCTGAAGCAGCGCCCTTTTCAGGCTCCAGACATCCAAACACATTCCTGTCCACTACAGTACCAGGGTTCCTGGCCTGGGGAGTCTCCGGACACCCGCAAGGACCCACACAGGATCCCCCATGGGATCCTAAGACCTCTGGTGAGTGGAACACAGCATCTGCTCCAATCCAATCACACAGGACCTGAGAATGCATTAACTAGGGAAGCAGATAACCCGGCCTGATTAGGGGCAAAAGTCCCTTCAGTCCACTCCTGCACCAGGGTTCCTTGTGCACTGAGTTTCTGGACACCCCCAAGTTCCTCACAGGACCCTCCACGGGATCTTAAGACCTCTGGTGAGTGGAACACAGCATCTGCTCCAATCCAATCACACAGGACCTGAGAATGCATTAACTAGGGAAGCAGATAACCCGGCCTGATTAGGGGCAAAAGTCCCTTCAGTCCACTCCTGCACCAGGGTTCCTTGTGCACTGAGTTTCTGGACACCCCCAAGTTCCTCACAGGACCCTCCACGGGATCTTAAGACCTCTGGTGAGTGGAACTCAACTTCTGCCAGGAGGCAGGTTCGAACACCAGATATTTGGGCACGTTCCCTGCAAGAGGAGAGCTTGCCTGCTGAGAGTACTCTGACCACTGAAAGTAAGGATAGAGCTAGTCTCCCATGTCTGCTGATAGAGGCTAACATAATCACCTGAGGAACAAGCTCTAACCAGAGACAAGTATAACAACTAACTCAAGAGATTATCAGATGGCGAAAGGCAAATGTAAGAATCCTACTAACAGTAATCAAGACCACTCACCATCATCAGAACGCAGCACTCCCACCCCACCTAGTCCTGGGCACCCCAACACAACCGAAAAGCTACACCCGGATTTAAAAGCATATCTCATGATGATGGTAGAGGAAATCAAGAAGGACTTTAATAACTCACTTAAAGAAATACAGGAGAACACTGATAAAGAGTTATAAGTCCTTAAAGAAAAACAGGAAAACACAACCAAACAGGTAGAAGTCCTCAAAGAAAAACAGGAAAACACATCCAAACAGATGATGGAAATGAACAAAACCATACTAGACCTAAAAAGGGAAGTAGACACAATAAAGAAAGCACAAAATGAGGCAACGCTGGAGATAGAATACCTAGGAAAGAAATCTGGACCATAGACGCGAGCATCAGCAACAGAATAGAAGAGATGGAAGAGAGAATTTCAGGTGCAGAAGATTCCATAGAGAACATCGGAACAACAATCAAAGAAAATACAAAACGAAAAGGGATCCTAACTCAAAACATCCAGGAAATACAGGACACAATGAGAAGACCAAACCTATGGATAGTAGGAGTTGATGAGAATGAAGATTTTTAACTTAAAGGGCCAGCAAATATCTTCAACAAAATTATAGAAGAAAATTTCCCAAACCTAAAGAATGATATGCCCATGAACATACAAGAAGCCTACAGAACCCAAATAGACTGGACCAGAAAAGAAATTCCTCCCAACACATAATAATCAGAACAACAAATGCACTAAATAAAGATAGAATAATAAAAGCAGTAAGGGAGAAAGGTCAAGTAACATATAAAGGCAGGCCTATCAGAATTACACCAGACTTTTCATCAGAGACTATGAAAGCCAGAAGAGCCTGAACATATGTTATACAGACACTAAGAGAACACAAATGCCAGCCCAGGCTACTATATCCAGTCAAACTCTCAATTACCATAGATGGAGAAACCAAAGTATTCCATGACAAAACCAAATTCACACATTATCTTTCCAGGAATCCAGCCCTTCAAAGGATAATAACAGAAAAAAAATCAATACAAGGACAGAAATCACTCCCTAGAAAAAACAAGAAAGTAATCCCTCAACAAACCAAAAAGAAGACAGCCACAAGAACAGAATGCCAACTCTAACAACAAAAATAAAAGGAAGCAACAATTACTTTTCCTTAATATCTCTTAATATCAATGGACTCAATTCCCCAATAAAAAGACATAGTCTAACAGACTGGATACACAAACAGGACCCAAGATTCTGCTAGTTACAGGAAACCCATCTCAGGGAAAAAGACAGACACTACCTCAGAGAGAAGGCTGGAAAACAATTTTCCAAGCAAATGGTCTGAAGAAACAAGCTGGAGTAGCCATTGTAATATCTAATAAAATCGACTTCCAACCCAAAGTCTTCAAAAAAGACAAGGAAGGGCACTTCATACTCATCAAAGGTAAAATCCTCCAAGAGGAGCTACCAATTCTGAATATCTATGCTCCAAATACAAGGGCAGCCACATTCATTAAAGATACTTTAGTAAAGCTCAAAGCACACATTGCACCTCACACAATAATAGTGGGAGACTTCAACACACCACTTTCATCAATGGACATATCAGGGAAACAGAAACTAAACAGGGACACAGTGAAACTAACAGAAGTTATGAAACAAATGGACTTAACAGATATCTACAGAACATTTTATCCTAAAACAAAAGGATATACCTTCTTCTCAGCACCCCATGGTACCTTCTCCAAAATTGACCATATAATTGGTCACAAAACAGGCCTCAACAGATACAAAAATATGAAAATTATCCCATGCATCCTATCAGACCACCATGGACTAAGGCTGATCTTCAATAACAACATAAATAATGGAAAGCCAACATTCACTTGGAAACTGAACAACACTCTTCTCATCATACCTTGGTCAAGGAAGGAATAAAGAAAGAAATTAAAGACTTTTTAGAGTTTAATGAAAATGAAGCCACAACATATACAAACTATGGGAAACAATGAAAGCATTTCTAAGAGGGAAACTCATAGCTCTGAATGCCTCCAAGAAGAAACTGGAGAAAGCACACACTAGCAGCTTGACAACACATCTAAAAGCTCTAGAAATAAAAGAAGAAAATTCACCCAAGAGGAGTAGACGGTAGGAAATAATCAAACTCAGGGGTGAAATCAACCAAGTGGAAACAAGTAGAACTATTCAAAGAATTAACCAAACTCGGAGTTGGTTTGGCTGCCCAAGGCTGCCCACTTTCTCCCTACCTATTCAACATTGTACTTGGAGTCCTAGCCAGAGCAATTCGACAACAAAAGGAGATCATGGGGATACAAATTGGAAAAGATGAAGTCAAAATATCACTTTTTGCAGATGATATGATATGATAAACGACCCTAAAATTCCACCAGAGAACTCCTAAACCTGATAAACAGCTTCGGTGAAGTCGCTGAATATAATATTAACTCAAACAAGTCAATGGCCTTTCTCTACACAAAGAATAAACAGGCTGAAAAAGAAATTAGGGAAACAACACCCTTCTCAATAATCACAAATAATATAAAATATCTTGGCATGACTCTAACTAAAGAAGTGAAAGATCTGTATGATAAAAACTTCAAGTCTCTGAAGAAAGAAATTAAAGAAGATCTCAGAAGATGGAAAGATCTCCCATGCTCATGGATTGGCAGGATAAACATTGTAAAAATGGCTATTTTGTCAAAAGCAATCTACAGGTTCAATGCAATCCCCATCAAAATTCCAACTCAATTCTTCAACGAATTAGAAAGAGCAATCTGCAAATTCATCTGGAATAACAAAAAACCTAGGACAGCAAAAACTCTTCTCAAGGATAAAAGTACCTCTGGTGGAATCACCATGCCTGACCTAAAGCCTTACTACAGAGAAATTGTGATTAAAAACTGCATGGTACTGGTATTGTGACAGACAAGTAGACCAATGGAATTGAATTGAAGACCCAGAAATGAACCCACACACCTATGGTCACTTGATCTTCGACGAGGGAGCTAAAACCATCCAGTTGAAGAAAGACAGCATTTTCAACAAATGGTGCTGGCACAACTGGTTGTTATCATGTAGAAGAATGCAAATTGATCCATTCCTATCTCCTTGTATTAAGGTCAAATATAAGTGGATCAATGAACTTCACATAAAACCAGAGACACTGAAACTTATAGAGGAGAAAGTGTGGAAAAGCCTCGAAGATATGGGCACAGAGGAAAATTTCCTGATTAGAACAGCAATGGCTTGTGCTGTAAGATTGAGGATTGACAAATGGGACCTGATGAAACTCCAATGCTTCTGCAAGGCAAAAGACACTGTCAATAAGACAAAAAGGCCACCAACAGATTGGGAAAGGATATTTACCTATCTTAAATCAGATAGGGACTAATACCCAATATATATAAAGAACTCAAGAGGGTGGACTCCAGAAAATCAAATAACCTTATGAAAAAATGGGGCTCAGAGCTAAACAATGAATTCTTACCTGAGGAATACCAAATGGCTGAGAAACACCTGAAAAAATGTTCAACATCCTTAATCATCAGAGAAATGCAAATAAAAACAACCCTGAGATTCCATCTCACACCAGTCAGAATAGCTAAGATCAAAAATTCAGGTGACAGCAGATGCTGGCAAGTATGTGGTGAAAGAGGAACACTCCTCCATTTTTGGTGGGATTGCAAGCTGGTACAACCACTCTGGAAATCAGTCTGGCGGTTCCTCAGAAAATTGGACATAGTACTACTGGAGGATGCCACAATACCTCTCCTGGGCATATATCCAGAAGATGTCCCAACTGGTAAGAAGGACACATGCTCCACTATGTTCATAGCAGCCGTATTTATAATAGCCAGAAGCTGGAAAGAACCCAGATGTCCCTCAACAGAGGAATGGATACAAAAAATGTGGTACATTTATACAATGGAGTACTACTCAGCTATTAAAAAGAATGAATTTATGAAATTCCTAGGCAAATGGTTGGATCTTGAGGGCATCAAACTGAGTGAGGTAACACAATCACAAAGGAACTCAAATGATATATACTCACTAATAAGTGGATATTAGCCCAGAAACTTAGTATACCCGAGATATAAGAGACAATTTGTAAAACACATGAAACTGAAGAAGAAAGAAGACCAAAGTGTGGACACTTTGCCCCTTCTTAGAATTGGAAACAATCACCAATGGAAGGAGTTACAGAGACAAAGTTTGGAGCTGAGACAAAAGGATGGACCTTCTAGAGACTGCTATATCCAGGGATCCATCCCATAATTAGCCTCCAAACGATGACACCATTGCATACACTAGCAAGCTTTTGCTGAAAGGACCCAAATATAGCTGTCTCTTGTGAGACTAGGCTGAGGCCTAGCAAACACAGAAGTGCATCCTCACAGTCAACTATTGGATTGATCACAGGGCCCCCTATGGAGGAGCTAGAGAAAGTATACAAGGAGATAAAAAGATCTGCAACCCTGTAGGTGCAACAACATTATTAACTATCCAGTACCCCGGAGCTCTTGACTTTAGCTGCATATGTATCAAAAGATGGCCTATTCGGCCTTCACTAGAAAGAGAGGCCCATTGGACATGCAAACTTTATATGCCCCAGTACAGGGGAACGCCAAGGCCAAAAAATGGGAATGGGTGGGTAGGGAAGTGGGGGGCAGGGTATGGGGGACTTTTGGGATAGCATTGGAAATGTAATTGAGGAAAATACATAATAAAAAATATTTAAAAAAAAAGAAAATTCAAGAAATAATTGGAAATAATAATTCCAAAGTTTATTGGAATTTCTAGTAATCAGAAAATTAATGATATACAATAAGTACAAAATATATATAAAGTATAAAATTCTACTCCAAACATTATTTTTATAGTGCCTTTGCAAAATCTACTAGTTTTGACACCAAATATTAAATGTAAGAATGTGTGATAAACTGTTAAATATTAGACATATAAAGTAAGCACACAGAAATTCCTTCATAAATTTAAGCCAAAGTTACTTTAAATAAAATGAAGGTGAACTCCAAATATTATATAAACATAATTTATCAATATGTATTATATATAAAATATTCTTCAAGTTAGAGATTGACATTATGCAGTAATTCATTCTGTTGGAAACAGGAATCCTGTTTTGAATGATACCACTAGCATTGATAAAATACTGAAAAGAACATTATCATTGAATAGTTCTCTGGCCTACATTATACAATAGATAGTGTCTATGCATCAGTGAAGAAGAAATATTTATATGTACTCATGGATTTTCCAATACATAGTGTTGCAATTTTGGATCTTTAGAATTCCTTCATTCATTTAAATGTTATTGAGGACCTCAAAACATACTTTCATATGGGTTATATATTTTAATCTTGAATAAGATATATTTAACATTTTTTAATTAAAAATTTCTACCTATATAATATATTCCATAGTACATATAACCCATTGCCTTCTCTTGTATCTCTCACTTTCATTGAATGTCTTCATAACAAGCTCCTTCTTTACTTTCATCATATGTGTGTCTCTTACGCATGTGTGTCTATGTGAGCATGTATGCATATTTGTGTATACGTGTGTGTGTGTGTGTGTGTGTGCTTATGTGACAATGTGTATGTGCATGTCAATTTGTCTGTGCCTGGTTGTGTGAGTGTGCATGTGTGTGTGCATCATGCATGTGTGTGTTTATGTGTATCTATGGGTGTGATTGTGTGTTTGTGTGTGCATGTGTCTCTGTATGTGTGCATATATATATATATATATATATATACACACACACACACACATATATATATATATGTATATATGTATGTTTGTGTGTGTGCATGTGTTTGTAGTTGTGTGTTAATGTTTGTGTGTTTGTACGTGTGTGTGTGTGAGAGTGAATGGTGTCATGTGTGTGAATGTGTGTGTGTGTGCATGTATGTATGAGTTTAATTAAGATTAATGGCATAAGCCTGTGTAGAATGATTATATGTATATAAGATTATAGACCATAAACTGGCTACATCACTGAAGGAAATGACTAACCATACCCCAAACAGCATTGACTTCTAAGGGCATTTCAGGGAAAGGAATGAGTTAGCCAGTTCAAGGCCACTCTGTCAGAGAATATTGATGTATCCCATTTAATATAGATAAACACATATAATATGAACAAATCTTATAGCTACATTATGTTTAGAAGACATTAATTCATAAAATATATCTCTTTCTATGTTCTCTGTATCACTGTCTTTGTCTTTCTCAGTTTCTCTGTCTCATTGTATCTGTCTCTGTTTCTGTCTCTCTCTTTGTCTCTCTTTCTTTCTCTCATGTTTGGTTATATGAGGATGTGTTCATGTGTGAAAAACCCTTTCTTCTTGAATATATTGTAAATATCAATTAATTAATATTCCTTGTGGGTCCTGAGCAGACCTGGGCACAGGCTCTGACCCAGTCCCACGACACCCAGAGGGAGCTGGACTCCCAGATGCTCTAACATGCCCAGGATAACAGTTAGGGAGGCTACAGTATCTGCCCCAACACTCAGAGTATTTGGAAGCTATGGGTTCCAGGGACCCAGGAACCCTCACTCTGCCAGTGGTATGGGTTCCATCCAGTTTGAACCTGCACGCAGAGCAGACTTGGAATGGTGGCTCTGCATCCACTCTTAAAATACCCAGAAGGAGCCCGATTCTCAGGTGCTCTGAAATGCCCAGGATCGCAGGATCGCAGAAAAACATAGGATGCTCGAGTCCCAGGAGAATGGACACACCCAGGAGCACTGGAGCTCTGACACACTCAAGATCACATTTGACATCACAAAAATCTTTCCCAACACCCAGTGTAACTGAGACACCCACAGGAACAAGGGAAACACAAACCCCACAACCAGCCAGAGTCAGGGATTCCTTCCAGCTTGAACCTCTGCCTAAAAAAGAAGCCAGAGCTCTGGCTCCCCACTCACCCCTGCAACACCCAGAGAAAGCGTGACTCCCATGAGCACAAAAATAATAGGATCTTGGGAGCTTGGCCACACCAGCATTTCAGGATCACAGACGCAGCTTGAAATCCCAGGAGCTCTGAAACACCCAGGATCTCAGGATTACAGGATCCCAGAATCACAGGATCACAAAGACAGGTGGACTCTGAGAAGTTCTGACGAAAACCTGCTGGATGGAACAGAAAGGCAAGATTCAGATTGGAATTGCATCTCATGATGATGATAGAGGATTTTAAGAAGGTCATAAATAATGCCCTTAAAGAAATACAAGAGAACACAGGTAAACAGAGAGACACCCTTAAAGAAGAAACACTAAAGTCCCTTAAAGAATTACAGGAAAACACAAACAAACAGGTGAAGGAATTGAGCAAAAACCATTCAGGATCTAAAAATGGAAAGAGAAATAATAAGGAAATCACAAAGGGAGACAACCCTGGCAATAGAAAGCCTAGGAAAGATATCAGGAGTCACATATGCAGGCATCACTAACAGAATAGAAGAGATAGAAGAGAGAATCTCAGGTGCAAGAAGATACCATAGAAAACATTGACACAACAAAGAAAAGCGAAAAGCAAAAAGCTCCAAACCTAAAACATCCAGGAATTCCAGGACACAATGAATAGACCAAATCTAAGGATAATAAGTAAAGAAGGGAATGAAAATTCCCAAGGGCCAGTAAGTATCTTCAACAAAATTATAGAAGAAAACTTCCTTAACCTAAAGAATGAGATACCCATAAACATACAGAACCCCAAATAGATTGAACCAGAAAAGAAATTCCTCCTGTCACATAATCAAAACACCAAATGAACTAAACAAAGAAAGAATAGTAAAAGTAGTAAGGGATAAAGGTCAAGCAACACATAAAGGCAGACCTATCACTATTACACCAGACCTCTCACCAGAGACTATGAAAACTAGAAGATTCTGGGCAAATGTCATACAGACCCTAAGTGAACCAAGCAAGTGAAAGATCTGTATAACAAGAACTTCAAGTCTCTGAAGAAAGAAATCACAGAAGATCTTAGAAGATGGAAAGATTCCCCCATGCTAATGGATCAGCAAGCTTAATACAGTAAAAGTGGCTATCTTGCTGAAAGCAATCTACAGAGTCAATGCAGTCCTCATCACAATGCCAATTCATTTCTTCCTAAATTTAGAAAGCAATTTGCAAATCCATTTGGAATAACAAAAAACCCAGGATAGTCAAAACTATTCTCAACAATAAAAAGAACTGGAAGAATCAGCATCCCTGACTTCAATCTTTATTACAGAGCAATAGTGATTTAAAAACAAACAAACAAACAAACAAATGAAAAACCCCAAAAACGTCTATGGTATTGGTACAGAGACAGATAGATCAATGGAATATAATTGAAGATCCACAAAGCTATGGTCACTTGACCTTTGATAAAGGAGCTAAAACCATCCACTGGAAAAAAAAAAGACAACATTTTTGACAAATGGTGCTGGTTCAACAGATGGTCAGCATGTAGAAGAATGAAAATCGTTCCAATATTGTCTCTTGTACAAAGCTCAAGTCCAAGTGGATCAAGGACCTCCACATAAAACCAAATACACTGAAACTTATAGAAGAGAAAATGGGGAAGCTCCACAAATATATGTGCACAGAGGGCAATTTCTTGAACATAACACCAATGGCTTATGCTCTAAGATCATCAATAGACAAATGGGACCTCATGAAGTTACAAAAGTTCTGTAATGCAAAGGACAGTAATGCAATGTCCTGTAATCAATAGGACAAAATGGCACCCAATAGAATGGGAAAAGATCTACATCTGGTAGAGGGCTAATATAAAATACATGCAAAGAACTCAAGAAGTTAGACTCCAGAGAATCAAATAACCCTATTAAACATGGGGTATATATCTAAATGAAGAATTCTCAGCTGAGGAATATAGAATGACTGGGAAGCACCTAAAGAAATGTTCAACATACTTAGTCATCAGGGAAAACAAAGTCAAGACATCTCTGAGAATCTACCTCATATAAGTGAGAACTGCTAAGATAAAAAACTCAGGCCATTGCAGATGCTTGAGAGGATGAGGAGAAAGAAGAACACACCTCCATTCTTGGTGGGATTGCAAGCTGATTTAATCACTCTATAAATCAGTCTGGTGTTTACTCAGAAAACTGGACAAAGTGCTATCTGAGGACCCAACTTTACCATTCCTGGGCATATACCCAAAAGATCCTCTAACATATAATAAGGACACGTGTTCCACTATGTTTATAGCAGCCTTATTCATAATAACCAGAAGGTGGAAATAACCCAGTTGTCCCTTTTTTTTAATATTTTTTATTATGTATTTTCCTCAATTACATTTCCAATGCTATCCCAAAAGTCCCCCATACCCTCCCCCCCACTCCCCTACCCACCCATTCCCACTTTTTGGTCCTGGCATTCCCCTGTACTGGGGCATACAAACTTTGCGTGTCCCATGGGCCTCTCTTTCCAGTGATGACCGACTAGGCCATCTTTTGATACATATGCAGCTAGAGTCAAGAGCTCCGGGGTACTGTTTAGTTCATAATGTTGTTGCACCCAGTTATCCTTCAACATAGGAATGAATACAGAAAATGTGGTGCATTTACACAAGGGAATACTACCCAGCTATTAAAAGCAATGACTTCATGAAATTCTTAGGCAAATCCTAAGTGAGGTAACACAGACACAAAAGAACACACATCATATGCAATCACTTATAAGTGGATACTAGCCCTGAAGCTTGGAATAACCAAGATACAATTCACAGACCACATGAAGCTCAAAATGAAGGAACAGCAAAGTGTGGATACTTTTATTCTTCTTAGCACGGGGAATCAAATTCTCACAGGAGGAAATTCAGAGACAAAGTATGGAGCAGACTGAAGAAAAGGACATCCAGAGACTGACCTACCTGGGAATCCATTCCACATACAGTCACCAAATCCAGACAGTAATTTATATGGTTGTTTTTAATCTACATTTCAAAGATATACTCAAAATTTTATTAAAACATTGTGCTTGATCTTTCCATCAAATCAGTAAAAAAAATTCATAAATGCTATCAAATGCTCAGTAAGAATAATGACTCTTTTCCCCATTTTTATATTTCATTGATATTTGGGTCAATAGATTATAGTAGAATATATCACCCCTGTCTCCTAATTCAACCTGCTCTTTGTTCTTAGGTACAATGAAAGTACACAAAGAACATTTGGATACACAAAGACTTATTGTTTAAAAAGAAATGATAAATATCCTTATGTTGATGGTCCTTTTTCATTATACAATTACTATCAATTCCTCAAATTGTTGTTGTAAGTAAGATACTGAAAGGAAATCATTGTATTCCTTTGTGATTATAATATCTATTGATAAATCATGGACTAAATAATCATTCTCAAATGCATGATTTTGCACACACACACACACCCACACACACAAAAATAAGTCACTGAAATATGTCCTTCCAAATAAAAGTATGCATAGTCATGCATTATTTCACATAAACAGTAATCTCATTTGGTGGGAATAGTGTGTAGATATCATTGGACGATACTTTTCAGCTTTTTACACTTAAAATAAACAAAAGGAGAGGTGAAGGGGTGTTTAAAACCTTCGTGTCCAAAGTGAAGAAAGAAGAAAATAACTCTATAATTGTTGCAGTCAAACTGAAGCTTTATGAAGATTTTGTAAAGCTCCACAGAAAGTTGCAGTGAATTTACCAATGTAAATCAAAGTATCATCCAGAAAAATAATTCTTTATTTGTTCTCTGACTTAGAGTAATTATTCTAACGAATGCATACTATGACTACATGTCAAAATTACAATGAAAAACAATTACTAGCAAGTAATTTATAAAACAGTAACAAATATTTAGAAAAGATAGCCAATGAAACTGGTTTTACAATAAGTTATATTTTTAAAATAATGTCCCAAAATTAACTTGTGCTAAAAATACAAAAACAAAGTTGATATTTCAAATTATTCTTCTCAATAATTTAATGTATCTGAAATAGTTATAGAAATAGAATACAATTTATCTCTCCAGTGATTCTCTAAGTTGGATCCACTTGGAAGTGAACAAGCCACAGAAGTGGCAGAGTTTCTGGGACAGGGTCCTTCAGATGTATTTCTATGGCCAGGCAGTGGAGCTGATCATCTGGTCATCTGTACACCTTCCCTGATGGAGGAGAGCTTGCCTCTGGGGAGAGCTCTGACCCGGGGACTTGGGGTGATTTCCATTTTCTCTTCAGTGACTATCTAAGGTGAGTCCACTGAGGAGTGCACAGGCTTCAGGAGCAGCAGAACAACTGAGACAGGGACCTTCAGGCCTACTTCAACAGCCAGGATGTGGAGCTGTGCCACAGCCCTCTATGCGCTGGTCTTGCCAGGAGACAGTTGGTCTCCCAGGAGTGCTGACACAAGGTTATAGACTCACAGGAGGAATAAGCTCCAGCCAAAGACAGGAAGAACATTTAACACCAGAAATTACCAGATGATGAAAGGCAAATGTAAGAATCTTACCAACAGGAACAACGACTACAGGGCATTATATGAAGCCAGTACTCCCAACACAGCAAGCCCTGGATACCCCAATACACCAGAAAAACAAACTTTGGATTTAAAATCATATCTCCTGATGCTGGTAGGGGATTTTAAGAAGGACAATAATGACTCCCTTAAAGAAATACAGGAGAACACAGCTAAACAGGTGGAAGCCCTTAAAGAGGAAACACAAAATTTCCTTAAAGAATTACAGGAGAACACAGGTAAATGGGTAGAAGCCTTAAAGAAAAAAACACAAAAATCCTTTAAAGAATTACAGGAAAACACAACCAAACAGGTGAAACCATCCAGAATCAAAAAATGGAAGTAGAAACAACAACAACAACAACAAAAAACTACAAAGGGAGACAAATCTGGAGATAGAAATCCTAGGAAAGAAATCTGGAACCATAGATACGAGCATCAGCAATAGAATACAAGAGATGGAAGAGAGAATCTCAAGTGCAGAAGATTCCATAGAAAATATGGACAGACAATCAAAGGAAATGCAAAAGGATCCTAACTCAAAACATCCAAGAAATTCAGGACACAATGAGAAGACCAAACCTACAGATAATAGGAGTAGATGAGAGTGAAGATTTTCAACTTAAGGAGCCAGCAAATATCTTCAACAAAATTATAGAAGAAAACTTCCCATGCTTAAAGATAGAGATGCCCATGAACATACAAGAAGCCTACAGAACTCCAAAAAGAATGGACCTGAAAAGATATTCATCACCACATATAATCATCAGAACAACAAATGCACCAATTAAAGACAGAATATTAAAAGCAGTAAGGGAAAAGGTCAAGTAACATATAAAGGCAGGCCTATTAGAATTACTCCAGACTTCTCACCAGAGATTATGAAATCCAGAAGATCCTGGACAGATGTTATGCAGACACTAAGAGAAAACAAATGCCAGCCCAGGCTACTATACCAAGCAAAAATCTCAATTACAATAGATGGAGAAACCAAAGTATTCCATGACATAACCAAATTTAGGCAATATCTTTCCATGAATCCAGCCCTTCAAAGGATAATAAAGGGAAAACAACAAGACAAGGAGGGAAACTACACCCTAGAAAAAGCAAGAAAAGAATATTTAAACAAACATAAAAGAAGATAGCCACATGAACAGAATTCCAACTCTAACAACAAAAATAACAGGAAGCAACAATTGTTTTTCTTTAATATCTCTTAATATCAGTGGAATCAATTCCCAAATAAAAAGACAAAGACTAACAAAATGGCTACCTAAACAGGAGCCAATGTTTTGCTGTATACAGAATACTCATGGACAAAGACAGATACTTCTTCAGAGTAAAAGGTTGGAACACAATTTTCCAAGCAAATGGTCCCAAGAAACAGGCTGGAGTAGCCATTCTAATATCGAATAAAACTGACTTTCAACCTAAAGTTATCAAAAGAGACAAAGAAAGACACTTCATACTCATCAAAGATAAAATCTACCAAGATAAATTCTAAATTCTTAAAAAAATCTACCCTCCAAATGCAAGGATATCCACATTCATTAAAGACATTTTAGTAAAGCTGAAAGCACACATTACACCATACATAATAATAGTAGAAGACTTCAACACCCACTTTCATAAATGGAGAGATCCTAGAAACAGAAACTAAACAGAGACACAGAGAAACTAACAGAAGTTATGAAACAAATGGATCTAACAGATATCTACAGAACATTTTATCCTAAAACAAAAGGATATTCCTTTTGCTCAGCAACTCAAAACTGACCATAAAATTGGTCACAGAAGAGGCCTCAACAGATATAAAATATTGAAATAATCCCATGCATCCTATCAGATCACCACAGACTAAGGCTGCTCTTCAAGAAAAACAAATAATATAAAACTGATGTTGATGTGTAAGTTCAACAACACTCTACTCAATGGACTAGACAAGGCTGCCCACCCTCTCCCTATCTATTCAATATAATACTTGAAGTCCTTGCCAGAGCAACTAGAAAACAAATGGAGATCTAAGGGACATAAATTTTAAAGAAGTCAAATTATCATTATTTGCAAATGATATGATAGTGTACATAAGTGATCCTAAAACTCCACCAGAGGACTCCTAAGCCTGATAAATTACTTCAGTGAATTACTTGGGTATAATATAAACTCAAACAAATCAGTGGCCTTTCTCTACACAAAGGATAAACAGGCTGAGAAAGAAATTAAGGAAACAACACCCTTCACAATAGTCACAAATAATATACAATACCTTGGTGTGACTCATACTAAGCAAATGAAACATTTGTATGATATGAACTTCAAGTCTCTGAAGAAAGAAATCAAAGATCTCAGAAGATGGAAAAATCTCTCATGCTCATAGATTGACAGGATTAATATAGTAAAAATGGCTATCTTGCTGAAAGCAATCTACAGATAAAGACATTCCCATCACAATTCCAATTCAATTCTTCACAGAGTTAGAAAGGGCAATTTGAAAATTCGTCTGGAATAGCCAAAAAACCTAGAATAACAACAACAACAACCACAAAAATACTCATCAATAAAAGAATCTCTGGTGTAATCACCATACATGACCTAAATCTGTATTACAGGGCAATTGTGATAAAAATTGCATGGTATTGATACAGCAACAGGTAGATCAATGGAATAGAATTGAAGACCCAGAAATGAACCCACATACCAATGGTCTCTTGATCTTTGTCAAAGGAGCTAAAACCATCCAGTGGAAAAAAGACAACACTGTTAACAAATGGTGCTGGCTCAACTGGCAGTTATCATGTAGAAGAATGCAAATTGATCCATTGTAATCTCCTTGTACAAAGCTCAAGTCTAAGTGGATCAAGGAACTCCACATAAAGCCAGAGACACTGAAAATTATAGAGGAGAAAATGGGGAAGAGCCTCAAAGATATGGGTACAGGGGAAAAATTCCTGAACAGAACACCAATGGCATGTGCTGTAAGATCAAGATTCAACAAATGGGACTTCATAAAATTGCAAAACTTCTGTAATTCAGAAGACACTGTCAGTCAGAAAAAAATGCAACCAACAGTTTGGGTAAGGATCTTTACCAATCCTAAATCCATTGGGGGCTAGTATCCAATATATACAAAGAACTCAAGAAGTTGGACTCCAGAAAACCAAAAAAAAAAAAATATTAAAAATGGGGTACAGAGCTAAACAAAGAATTCTCAACTGGGGAATACTGAATGGCTGAGAAGCACCTAAAATGTTCAACGTCCTTAATCATCTGGGAAATGCAAATCAAAACAATCCTGAGATTGCCAGAAGATGAAAATAACACAGATGTCCCTCAAAAGAGGAATGGATACAGAAAAGGTTATACATTTACACAATCGAGTACTATGCAGCTATTAAAACAATGGATTCATGAAATTCTTAGACAAATGGATGGATCTGGAGGCTATCATCCTGAGTGAAGTAACCCAATCATAAAAAGAACACACATGATATGCACTCATTGATAAGTGGATACTAACCCAGAAGCTCAGAACACTCATGATTCAATTTGCAAAACACATGAAACTCAAGAAGAACAAAGACCAAAGATTCAATACTTTGATCTTTCTTAGAAAGGGGGAACAAAATACCCATGGAAGCAGTTACAAAGTTCAGAGCAGAGACTGAAGGAATTATCATTCAGAAACTGCCCCACCTGAGGATCCATCACATAAACAACCACTAAACTCAGACACTATTGTAGATACCAACAAGAGCTTGCTGACAGGAACCTGATAAAGCTGTCTCCTGAGAGGCTCTGCCAGTGCCTGACAAACATAGAATTGGACTCACAGCTATCCATTGGTCAAAGCACAGGGTTCCCAATGAAGGAATTAGAGAAAGTACCCAATGAGTAGAAAGGGTTTGCTGCCCCGTAGGAGGAACAACAATATGAACTTACTAGTACACCATAGGTTCCTTGGAGTAAACCACCAATCAAAGAAAACACATCATGGAACTCATGGCTCTAGCTGCATATGTAGAAGAGAATGGCTTAGTCAGTCATCATTGGGAGGAAAGGTCCTTGGTCCTGTGACTAATACAGAAGCAGATACAGAAGCAGTAACAGTTGTCTGAAATTGAGGATCCCTGCGATTGAATTAGGGAATAACTAGAAGAAGTTGAGGAGGACGAGGACCCCATAGGAAGATCATTAGTCTTAACAAACCTGGACCTCTTAGATCTCTCAGACACTGATCCACCAACCAGGCAATATACAATAACTAGTCTGAGACGCTGACCTATATACACCAAAGGAATCCCTGGTTTGACTTCAGTGAGAGAAGACACACCTAACACTTGAAAGACTTGAGGCCCCAGGGTATGTGGAGACCTGGCAGGGGTTTGGAGATGGGGTGGGATATCCTCTTAGAGACAAGAGAGGAGGAAGAGGATGAGGAACTGTTGGAGGGGAGAATTGGAGAGGAAGAAATAGGGAGAGGAAGAAGAAGAAGGAAGAAGGAAGAGGAGAAGAAGAAGAAGAAGAAGAAGAAGAAGAAGAAGAAGAAGAAGAAGAAGAAGAAGAAGAAGAAGAAGAAGAAGAAAAAGAAGAAGAAGAAGGAGGAGGAGGAGGAGGAGGAGGAGGAGGAGGAGGAGGAGGAGGAGGAGGAGGAGGAGGAGGAGCAAAATGTGGATGCTTCATTCTGCTTCTAAGGGGTTACAAAATAATCACAGGAGATAGAGGGAGGGAGGGACCTAGAATACATATTTTTATTTAAATCACACATTAATTAAAATTTGTTTCTTGATTTCAAAAAGTCAAATATTTCTAATTTTTTAATTTTAGAAGGCAGCACTCAAAGTGGCAGGATATTTTATCACAGTGGGAAACCAGCCATTGTATTATTTACAGAAAAAAAAATCAGTTTTTAGTTGTAGTGTCACTCAGCCCTTAGCTCATAACTTTAATCCCTCTGCCTGGAATACAGACCCTCAGTACACATTTTAACAAAACACAATGAAGGTAAAGGTAGTTTATAGAAGTAATCACCCATGTTTCTAAGTGATGCCTAATTGAGTGGCAGACACAGTGACAAATCCAATAAAGATTTACAGAAATAAGAAATGCCCAACTCTCACAAGAAGAGAATGGAAATTGAGGCTACTTAAGGGGCAGAACAGAAGGAGAGAGGAGGCAATTTTACCCTGAAAATTATAGTGAAACAGGTTGCAGAAAGAGAATGAGCTAGGCACAGGTGATGACAGAATGATCCTGAGAATGAGCCAGAAGATTAGAACAGATTGCCAGAGCTAGTGTGTGGTCAAGCAGAACAATTCAGTAAGAATCCCAGTTTGAATCAGTCAGCTTGGAGCAGAGTTTGAGACAACAGCCGAGTTAAACTAGCCAACAGAGTTTAGAAAGAATAAGAAAGGAAGAGCTTATTCAGAAATCTCAGAGGCTGGAAAAATTCTAGGCCTAAATATGATTATATGGAGGGTAGAAACTTCCAGGACTATGGCCTAGGTTAGCAGAATGAGGCAATAAACCTTGGAGATGACAGTTACTACAGGAGAATAAAAATTACATTTACAACCAAATCTAGATGGTAAATGTTTTGTCGATCTACATATAATTTTCTATTCATATTATATATCATTCAGCATTATATGAATGTAATTTTACAATAGCAAATACAAAATGTAATATTACCCAGCCATTCTCTTAACTGTTGAGCTACATATATAGTCAGAACTAAATGTCACATCTGGGTAAGACTGATGATGATTTTTTTCTTCCTAGAGAACATCTGTAGTCTCTTGTAGCATTATAAAAGATATTCAGGAGAAATGCAGCCTGCAGGATGGAACTCGCTTGACATCTCCATTCCTATGACTCAGATATGAGGTATTCTTATGTATGTGCCCATGTATGTCTCTTTTGTGTTTACATATATGGGTGATAGTGTGTTCTAAGGTCTAATGCATGCATATGTGTACATGCTTGCATACATGCTTGAGTTTGTATATGTGTTTGAGGGAGAGAGAGAGAGAGAGAGAGAGAGAGAGAGAGAGAGAGAGAGAGAGAGAGAGAGAGAGAATACATTGTATATAGAGTCTAGAAATAAAACAATCAATATCATGTGTCATCCTTGGGAATTCTATTTACAGTCTGTCAAAGAGGGTCTCTCATATCGCTCATGGGTTCACATCTCATTTATTAAGCTAGACTGACTTCAGGGCTCTTGCTCTCCTACTTTAAGACTGAAGTGAGGAGAACATTCCACCCAGTTACTACATGGATTTTGGAAATTGACCTCAGTTCCTCATAATTACAAAGAAAGGACTTTCTAATTGAGCTCTCTTCTTAGCTATGTATTAATCAGTGTTAAATATTATATATAATTAAATTAATTATTGAGGCAGGAAGATAGGTTTTTTATTTTGTAAGTTGGTACTATTCCCAGTCATGATTATCTACCTATATTTAAAGAATCTAAAGAGATAAATGATCAATCACAAAATTAATTTTCTAATTTATTTGGCATAGATTCATAGTATATTAGAAATTAATGCCAAAACTTCAAATGCTGTTCATATCTACTAATTCATTCCAGGTTTTCATTGACTGCGTTAGGATACTCACTCTGTCTTAAATATTACAGGATGTGTGGGCAAGTTGAACATTTAATATTTAATAAATAGCCTATGATGAATTTTCTTTCTTCAGGCCTTTATCTTCTTGAATTTTATAATTATAATAGGACATGATAATTTCATCATTTTCACAAACTGTTTCACTTCTGTTAACCTTTACTCAGCATACATAATTTATTGTTTAGATTCTTTCATTACCATGAAATAATTATTTTGATTGTTTTTCTAATGATAATTAAAATCATACTTAATCCATTAATACAAGTCTATTATAGTAATTCTTAGCTAAACAATAAAGGCTTGTACAATGGATAATTTAATTATAATTGTTAAATACTTAACTTTCTCAGTTAAAAGTGTAATTTCATGAATATAAAAGTAGTTGTTGAACATGTCATGATTATTCCCTAACAGTTTCTGTGAAAAGTTCTTTGTTGTAATTTTCCTTTTGTTTTGTGTTTCTTTTTGCTCTGGACTTCTCATTCACAGCTCTTTTTTTTTCTTTCTTATGCATGCCTTTTTTTCAGACTCATTTTTATTCCTGTTTTTCTGTGATTCTGAAATACAAATATAAATGTGGAAATGTGAAAGACATTACACATAAAAACAACTAGAGTCTGAGTAATTTTAAACATACACAATAAGTTAATAATATTGTATCTCTTATTTATTTCTTGTTTAAGCTGAGGGCACATGCTTTCTGCTGTGTCTATAGAGGAATATACTAATCTTAATATGTTACTAAGGCTGGGCTGGATGCAGATTCATGATATGGTAGCAGATGAGATTCAGCGCCTAGATTTGTGTTGCTGACACTGACAAGAATGTGAGTTTTTCTGGTCTGCAGTTAGTTTTGCAGATGCTAAGACAGTTACCAGGTGTGTAGAAAAGTGTGGATCCTACTGGATTTCTTCATTGTTTTCTGAGTGGTCAAGATTAGCTTCAAGGTAATTCTGAGAGAGATTATAACAAAATCATAAAAGTGCTTCATGTTCCAGCTGGACACAAAGAATTCTATATGGTTTGGGGAGACAGTTACAAGTCCTTTTCAAGAAATGACACAGTAGCATAGACTCTAAGATGGTTCGTCAGTGGTGAACATCACTGCTAATAATTCTTGATAGACATCAGTAACAGCACTTCTTATGTCTATAGAATAAAAGGCTCATATAATCCTTTACAAAGCATTTTTCATAATTACTAAATTTTGTTTAAAGTATATTTCTGCCTCTCTCCTTTTTATAAAATCTCAATGAAGCTAATACAAGTCTGTCACTTTATTCTCAAATTTCCACCAGTGAGTCGTTTATGTAAACATATATAACAATATCTTAGCTTAGCATGTATAGGTCCAAATATGACAGTAAAACCTACTATTTTACAACATGAACAGCTATAGATAATATAATAATAAATATGTGTGGATATGTACAAATATAACTTAAATTATTAAAACAGCAGGAAACTGACTTGGCCTCTGAATTTAGTCTGTTAACATACATGCCTTACCCAGTGCTTGACTGCTTAAATTCAGACAATAAGTTTGGGCTTTCCTCTCTAAGGCATAATCACAGTACCAGCATAGATGTTCCTTTTTTGTTGTATTTAGTTGTATAGGAACCTTTCCTCTTTAAGTGCTACACAGGAATTCGTTTAAGTACTGGAAACCAATATAGTCTTAATGCAATCTTTGTTTACCTCTTTGTGATGTACCAGTGCATTCCATACACTGGTATCTTGGTAGAAATCTATACTGGACTAATTTTTCCACCTATTTGATGTTCAAATTTGCTCTCTCCCATTAAAGAAGCACAGAAGAATTGAGAAGGATCATATGTTCATATACTTTAGCAGAGTACTCGATAGATTACCCCTATCTTTACTCAAGGCTTTCCCTGGTCTCTGGTTAAAAAAAAAAGAGTATTCATTTTATTTCATCTTATTTTAAATTTTAGCTGCATAAGTTATCACTGTGTTGAAAAATATTTTCACTATATTGGAATAAAATATGCAAGATAAAATAGAGAAAACGGAGGAAGCCTTCTCTTTGTTTTATTTTTGTATGTCTAGATTGTAACTCACATGCTAAATGTAACCCTTTCCTTTGCTACATTTTTAAAAACCCTATATGTTTAGTCAAAATGCTTTTTAAAAGTATATATTCTTACATATAACTAACAGTAGGAAATTGACAATAGTGGACTTCTTACATGTTTACAAGATCTAGAAAACCAATTAATTATTAAGGATCCAAGTTTGACTTCTTACCACCATAAGTAACGTTAATAAACACCTTTGTGACTGGTAGCTTTATATTCAGATATTCTGTCATTTGGCAGCTCCTGTTTATCTTGATATGTAGAGCATTTGACTAAACTAAGGCATATATTGACCTATGACATAAGAGCAGAAAGCTATTTAGTGGAATATTTTTTTCAGTCAAGCTTTCTTATTTGTACAGAAAACCCCACATAAAGTAGAATACAGCATAGATGAGGTCATTCTCAGGAAATATCATATGAGCTGGAAAGGTGCTTGGGTTCTCTTTAATGAATGCTTATCACACAGCATATATGCTAAACTGCTCTTATTTTAATGTAAGTATTAAAAATAGGTTCTGTGTTAAGATGGAAGGAATGTTTACTCTCACTAGGAGATTCTTGTCCATTTTTCTTGATAAAGTATGACAAGTTTCTATGAAAAGGGAAAGATGATGTATTCACAGCTTGTTCTGAATCAATCAGGTCAGAAACAGTGAGTGGGCTCCCATTCTAATATTCAAGAATCCTATGAAACTATGTGTGAGCTGTTAATACATGTTCATGACTATCTAGTTATCAGAGGATGTACCCCAATGAAATTTCCTGATAAAATTGAAAGCAATTATAATTTTCTTTATTGATCAAAGACATGTTAAAATAAAATTTTAAATGTTAAAAAAGAAAAAGAATGTTAAAAACATTAGTCATCAGGAAAATGCAAATCAAAAAATTACAGCGATTCCACCTTACACCATTAAAAATGGCTAACCTAAAAACTTCACGTTACAAAACATACTGGCAAGGATGTAGTGAAAGAAGAAAATTCCTCCATTGCTGGTGGAACTGAAAACTGGCACAACCACTCTTAATCTGATTGTTTCTCAGAAAACTGGAAATAGTTTTTCTTGAACTCCCATCTACACCACTCCTGGGAATATACCCAAAAGATGTTCCATCATACCACAAAGGCATGTGCTCCACTATGTTCATAGCAGCCTTATTTGTAATAGCCAGAAGCTGGAAATAACCCATATGTCACTCAACCAAAGAATGGATGAAGAAAATGTGGAATGCTATTCAGCTATTATAAACGAGGACATAATGAATTTTGCAGTCAAGTGGATAAAACCAGAAAATATCATCTCAAAAGGACATGAATGATATGTACTCACTGATAAGTGGATATTAGCCCAAAACTACAGGACACAACCCACAGACCATAAGAAGTTAACAATAAGGAAGGCCCAAGAGATGACGTTTCTATCTCACTTAGAAGGAGGAACAAAATAAGGAGGGAGGGAATAACATAGGAGAGGGGAGGGAGCATGGGGAACAGGACTGGGTATGGGGGATGGGACAGGCCAGAAGGCCAGATGAATGAATGGAAATGTGTAGCTTCTCTGGGTGGGAGGTAGGGGGCCCCTCTAGAAAGTCCCAGAGACCTGGGATGTGAGAGATTTCCAGGATTCATTGGGATGACCTTAGGTAAAATGCCCAAGAGTGGGAAGAGGTAACTCAAAGAGTCCACCTCCAGTAAATAGAGCCCCAAATAGAGGAACAGGATTACCAACCCACAGTCAAAATTTCTGACCCCAGAGTTTTTCCTGTCGAAAACTGCTGCAGGGGCAAAAATGGAGAAGAGACGGAAAGAAAGGCTATCCAGTGACCTGCCTAAGTTAGGGGAAGAAAGGCTATCCAGTGACCTGCCTAAGTTGGGGGGCCGGGGGGATGGCGCATGGATGGTGGCATGACACCAATGCCTGACACTATTACTGATGGTATGGCGTGGTTACAGAGAGAAGCCCAGCATGGCTGTGCTCTGAGAGGCCATACCAGCAGCTGGCTGAGACAGATGCAAATACTTAGACCCAACAAATTGGACTAAAGTCCGAGATACCTATAGAGGTAGGGAAAGAATTGAAGAAGCTGAAGGGGATAGCAACCCCATAGGAAGAACAGCAGTCTCTACTAGCAAGTACCCTGGGAGCTCCCAGAGCCTGACCAAGAGACAGCAAACACAGGCTCTTCTTAGGCACCCAGCCCATATTTAGCAGAGGACTGTCTTTTCTGGCCTCACTGGGAGAAGATAAGCGTAATCCTTGAGAGATTTGAAACCCCAGAGAAGGGGGAATCTCTGGTATAGGAAGCACCCTTTTGGAGATAAGGGAGGGGAATGGGATGAGGATCTCTGGGAGAAGGAACCTAGAGGTCAGGTCAATGTCTGGAAGGTAAAAAATTAAAAGAATTAATTAAAAAAAGATATTGCCTGCCTCCTCCCAGAGAAACAAAACCATATATTAATATTTGTTAGTAAAGCTTCAGAAATTGAAATCAAATACTTTTCTCTTAATATGTTTTCATAAAACAACAAAATCAGAAATAATAAAGCAATATTTTATGTATATTTTTCAATGCATATCTAAAATGAGAACAAAATTACAGAAGATATTTTGGAAGGGATCTAACAAAATGTGCACTGGACATTTGTGTACAGACAAGAGAAATAATGCTTGAAATTTTTTTTTTTTTTAAACCACATGGTCATCTCGTTAGATGCGGAAAAAGCATTTGACAAGATCCAACACCCATTCATGATAAAAGTCTTGGAAAGATCAGGAATTCAAGGCCCATACCTAAACATGATAAAAGCAATCTACAGCAAACCAGTAGCCAACATCAAAGTAAATGGTGAGAAGCTTGAAGCAATCCCTCTAAAATCAGGGACTAGACAAGGCTGTCCACTTTCTCCATACCTATTCAACATTGTACTTGAAGTCCTAGCCAGAGCAATTCGACAACAAAAGGAGATCAAAGGGATACAAATTGGAAAAGATGAAGTCAAAATATCACTCTTTGCAGATGATATGATAGTATATATAAGTGACCCTAAAAATTCCACCAGAGAACTCCTAAGCCTGATAAACAGCTTCGGTGAAGTAGCTGGATATAAAATTAACTCAAACAAATCAATGGCCTTTCTCTACAAAAAGAATAAACAGGCTGAGAAAGAAATTAGGGAAACAACACCCTTCTCAATAGTCACAAATAATATAAAATATCTTGGCGTGACTCTAACTAAGGAAGTGAAAGATCTGTATAATAAAAACTTCAAGTCTCTGAAGAAAGAAATTATAGAAGATCTCAGAAGATGGAAAGATCTCCCATGCTCATGGATTGGCAGGATCAACATTGTAAAAATGGCTATCTTGCCAAAAGCAATCTACAGATTCAATGCAATCCCCATCAAAATTCCAACTCAATTCTTCAACGAATTAGAAAGTGCAATCTGCAAATTCATCTGGAATAACAAAAAACCTAGGATAGCAAAAACTCTTCTCAAGGATAAAAGAACCTCTGGTGGAATCACCATGCCGGACCTAAAGCTCTACTACAGAGCAATTGTGATAAAAACTGCATGGTACTGGTATAGTGACAGACAAATAGACCAATGGAATAGAATTGAAGACCCAGAAATGAACCCACACACCTATGGTCACTTGATCTTCGACAAGGGAGCTAAAAACATCCAGTGGAAGAAAGACAGCATTTTCAACAAATGGTGCTGGCACAACTGGTTGTTAACATGTAGAAGAATGCGAATCGATCCATTCCTATCTCCTTGTACTAAGGTCAAGTCTAAGTGGATCAAGGAACTTCACATAAAACCAGAGACACTGAAACTTATAGAGGAGAAAGTGGGGAAAAGCCTTGAAGATATGGGCACAGGGGAAAAATTCCTGAATAGAACAGTAATGGCTTGTGCTGTAAGATCGAGAATTGACAAATGGGACCTCATGAAACTACAAAGCTTCTGCAAGGCTAAAGAAACCATCAATAAGACAAAAAAAACCACCAACAGATTGGGAAAGGATCTTCACCTATCCTAAATCAGACAAGGGACTAATATCCAATATATATAAAGAACTCAAGAAGGTGCACTCTAGAAAGTCAAATAACCCCATTAAAAAATGGGGCTCAGAACTGAACAAAGAATTCTCACCTGAGGAATACCGAATGGCAGAGAAGCACCTGAAAAAATGTTCAACATCCTTAATCATCAGGGAAATGCAAATCAAAACAACCCTGAGATTCCACCTCACACCAGTCAGAATGGCTAAGATCAAAAATTCAGGTGACAGCAGATGCTGGCGAGGATGTGGAGAAAGAGGAACACTTCTCCATTGTTGGTGGGATTGCAAGCTTGTACAACCACTCTGGAAATCAGTCTGGCGGTTCCTCAGAAAATTGGACATAGTACTACCGGAGGATCCAGCAATACCTCTTCTGGGCATATATCCAGAAGATGTCCCAACTGGTAAGAAGGACACATGCTCCACTATGTTCATAACAGCCCTATTTACAATAGCCAGAAGCTGGAAAGAACCCAGATGTCCCTCAACAGAGGAATGGATACAGAAATTATGGTACATTTACACAATGGAGCTATTAAAAAGAATGAATTTATGAAATTCCTAGCCAAATGGATGGACCTGGAGGGCATCATCTTGAGTGAGGTAACACAATCACAAAGGAACTCACACAATATGTATTCACTGATAAGTGGATATTAGCCCAAAACTTAGGATACCCAAGATATAAGATACAATTTGCTAAACGCATGAAACTCAAGAAGAATGAAGACCAAAATGTGGACACTGTGCCCCTTCTTAGAATTGGGAACAAAACACCCAGGGAAGGAGTTACAGAGACAAAGTTTGTAGCTGTGATGAAAGGATGGACCATCTAGAGACTGCCGTATCCAGGGATCCATCCCATAATCAGCTTCTAAACGCTGACACCATTGCATACACTAGCAAGATTTTGCTGAAAGGACCCAAAGATAGCTGTCTCTTGTGAGACGATGCAGGGGCCTAGCAAACACAGGAGTGGATGCTCACAGTCAGCTATTGGTTGGATCACAGGGCTCCCAATGGAGAAGCTAGAGAAAGTACCCAAGGAGCTAAAGGGATCTGCAACCCTATAGTTGGAACAACATGATGAACTAACCAGTACCCCGGAGCTCTTGTCTCTAGCTGCATATGTATTGAAAGATGGCCTAGTCGGCCATCACTGGAAAGGGAGGCCCATTGGACTTGCAAACTTTATATGCCCCAATATAGGGGAATGCCAGGGCCAAAAGAATGGGAATGGGAGGGTAGGGAATTGGGGGGGGCGGTATGGGGGACTTTTGGGATAGCATTGGAAATGTAATTGAGGCAAATATGTAATAAAAAAAACAGTGAAAAAAAAAAAGATAGGCATCTAATAGAAATATATCGGGTTCCCTTTAGTGGATTAATGATTTATATAATCAGATTGGCTATTCATTGCAACTGGCTTTGAAAATGCATGGTGAAGGTATTTTACTATATAAGAACGTATTAAAATATTAAGCTAAAAAAAATGCTTGAAATATTTTAAAGACAACCCAAAAAAGGAAATTTATCCTTTTTAAAGGCTTAATCAATGTGAGGTAATTTTTTTCCTGACTTAGGTTAGGGTTTAATATAAAAAGCAATAAAAGCCTCAAGAGTACTATTATTTTTAAAGAGAATGGCTAAAGTTAAATCTATGGGATCTTGTATATTGTAAACATTTAGGAAAAAATTAACGTGGAATAAATAAGTATATTTGAGTTTGCAGTATTATAGTTTAAAATAATGAATTATGTTGCTATTTGTGAAATAGTCAACATCAAAAAGAGACTGGAATCTGAGATACAGAATATTATATATGTATTCCATAAAATTTTGCTAGAACCACTAAATTAAGAAAAAAAATTTTCATAAACATTTTTGAAACAGATGATTATTGTTATGAGAAAACATATTCATATCTTCTAATCTCTTAAGTAACACAAATATATATTCAAATTAATCATAGCCTTAAGAATAAGAATTAAAATAATAAATATTGTAAAAAAATGAAAATTTAACCCTGGTTATTACTTATTATTCTAGTTTAACCATCATAAATATAAAGAAAGCAAGTTATTCAAACAGTGCAGAAATAAACTAGAGAGGATATCAATACAAGGAATCAATGAAAAGAAGAGTTGGTAATATGAGAAAATTTAAAAAACAAACCATAAGAAAACCTAATCTTAACTAACTAAAATGACTAGAGAGAAGAGAATATCAAAGTAAACAAAACCAGAAACAAAAATGTGGGGGGGGGCATAACAAGAGACAAAGGGAAAAAAATACAGAGATTCATAAAGAGAAACTTGGGATACCTGTTCTTCACCTAATTGGAAAATCTAAAAGAAATGGTTACATTTCACAACATCTACCACTTACCGAAGTTTAAAACGGAACAGAAAATCAATTTATATAGACCCATAATCTCTAGGGAAATAGAAGAGATCATTTAAAATACTTTCCACATACAACATAGTCCAGGACCAGAGAGTATTAAGCTAGAATTGTACTAGACTATTGTTATGAGTAATAATATTTATATTTGATATGCAGGATATCTGACATGTGACCACTATGTAAGGGACTTCAAATTATATACTAGTTTGCAGGCAGCAAGTTATAGAACAACTGTCAGTTGCACACACATAAACACATACAAAATCACACATACATCTACCTTGCATCCTTCCTTGCCTGCTGCTTCGGAACTGTTGTGATGGCTGAATCCTGCAAAAAAATGTTCTCATTGCCAAGTCTTCCATGTCACCCTGAAGGACGTAAGCACATTAAAAATGAACTGGAACAAATCTCTCCCTTGTATTGTTCCTTCTAGGAATCTTTTTTAGCATTACAAAAATAACAAACCTAAAGACAGAGCAATCTCAGTTTTGCTCTCTCATGATTTTTATCTTTAAAGTTCTCAATGTGTAACAGATTTAAAGCTATAATGGTCTTTTAAATATATAGTTATGCAATGCATTTAATTTTTCTTTTTAAAAATTATCTATCATCTGTTTATTAAAATTATTTTTAAAAATGTAATTATCTTAAACATATGGTAATATTTTTATATTTTTAATGTGTTTAACCACATTGGCCAAAAAAACACATTCAAAACTTAGTTTGAATAAGTTCTTCTTGCTGACAAAAAGAGATGAGAAAACTGCCTTTAAAACTCTGAGATCTTCTGACTTAAGAAGAAAGTCAACCCAAAGTACCCACCCTTAAGATCCTTAAAATTCTTGTTTTACAAGGATCTCATTTTACCAAAGGTTGCAATGAATATAACTAAAGTGACACCCTAGACCCTGATGTCATGTTTTACTGGGCATGTCCATAGTTTGCATATTTTCTCTGAGGCCACTATAATCATGAACAGCATATTTATGTATTAAAACCCATCTATATTCCAAAGAAAGACAAGAAAATGAAATGATTTATAGAACTCTGAGTGAGAAAGACAAGGAACACAGAAAATAACACTTTTTAAAGTTAGAAATATCAAAAAATGAATTTGTACATTTTTCAAGGTTTTAAAAAACAATATTTTACTACTGTAATTAAATTATTTTAATTTTCTAGGTACTGAATTTTGTTAATATCTATTCCTCAGTCAACAAAAAAGGAGATTTTATGAGTTGTCACTTTTCCAAGTTATTGTTAGCATACTTATCTCTACTAGTATCATATTTATCTAATAATCAAAAATATATACATTTTATTACTGTAGCAACTACTTACACAAATCTCAAATATAAACCTATCTAATCTCTTCAAAATATAATTGTATTAACTTATACTACATTTAGTTCTGTTTATTTTCAAATTTAATTATGGGAACTTTAATTCAATATTTTGTAAATTTTCCAAAGCTTTGCATGATTATTTAATTCTATATTTTTTAATTATAGCTTAGTCAAAAGTGAAGCCACATACTACAAGTTCCTTTCTTCAAGTAGTTCAAATATAACACTTCATTTTTTTTAACATTGTAGCTTTGTTGGCATGTAATTGAATGGCACCGGGATCACTAAATACTCTTCAGTGGCAATGAACTATTATCTATAAACCACATAGTGTCTACAAACTCACTATTGCATCTAAAGAGACCTAATACACAACCTAAGTAATGATCTTCTCAACAGAAATAAAATGAAAACAATAGCACTGAGGACAGAAATGATTCTTCACTGTCTGAGCCTCCAGGTGACTGTTGCCCTGGTAATTGTCACTTAGACTGCAGGGATGTCAGAACTCTGAAGCAAAGAACCCAGCTAAGGCATGGTCCAACTCCAAGATGAAGACCCAATAGATTTAAGGCAAAGATCATGTCATCAGTCTTCATTTCCATTTGTTATGATGTAATAGATAATTAGAATAGACACATTTCCAACCAGTGTCCTTCAGCAATAAAGCATGTGGGAACAAAATATTCATGTGCCTCATTCCCAGTGCTAGTTGCAGATTGGTTTTACTATATTTATTTTGTGGGTAAGATTAGAAAGTGAATCTTTTTGAATGGAATCTTGCCTTAAATTACATTTTCTATTGTTTTTATTTAGTACATCATTACAGTAATAATTAACCTATGAAAAAACTAAGACTACAGCCATTGTATATTGTTTTAGAAAGTCCCTTTCTTCATTTTTTCTAAGAAATTATTATAATTTTTTCATAACCTCAAAATTGTACTTTTTAAAAACTGAAATTTATGAATATATTTGACATTTTTTTCTTGTATGTTTATAACATATAATGGTCAGTTAATATTCACAAAGCTACCATAACTGTATATTAACATTTTCTAAATGGATATTTAATAGTACAGTGGTTTGAATATGACTACTCTCTGCCTCTGCCATAGGCTCATGTATTAGAATGTTTAGTCATCAGGGAGTAGCACTATTTGACAGGATTAGAAAGATTGGAAAAAGTTGGAATAGGTGTGTTCTTGTTGGAATAAGTCCCATCTCTACTCTTCATCTCTGTCTGGGTGTATTAAGGTTTTCTAGAGTTATAGAACATATGGGTAATCTCTATATAATAAGGGAATTTGTGGATGACTAACAGTCTGTAGTCCAACTCCCTAACAATGTTCAGCAACAGCTGCAGATGGAAGTCTAAGGATCTAGCAGTTGCTTAGTTCCACAAGGCAAGCAAGCAAAGAAGAGAGAGTCAGTCTTTCTTCTTCCAAAGTCCTTATGTAGGTCTCCAGCAGAAAGTGTGGCCCAGATTAAAGGTGTATGTCACCACCCCTGGATGTGGAACTTACTTTCCCCAGATGACCTTGAATTTAGAGATCTCTCTGTCTTAATCTTTTGGGATTCTTAGCCACTATGTCTCAAGATCTCCAAGCCAAGATCAAAGTTCATTCCAGATATAGTCAAGTTGACAACCAGGAATAGCCACTACAATCCATCCACTTGTCAACTTGAAACAAATAATATCTCATGTTCACATAAAACAATAACAAGGTCATGAATATACCTAATATGATATAACTACTCCTCATATAATCGCAAATGAATTTGTAAATTTACAATGCGGTAATGTCCCTTTGGAACATTCTTTTAATACCTCAACTTAAATATCAACTGATGTTAAAGAAATTGGAAGACAAATGTATTCTTAACAAAATAAGACAGAAGCATTTATATTACTTTATAATCTTTGTTTCTGCAACTGGTTAAGTGGCCTTAGCTGGTATTTACAACTATCTTCATCTACTATCCATTCTGTATTTCCTTCACCCTCAGAAAGCACCTCAGCAGGTCTTGTGTCTTGTTTTGGAGGACTGACCCATTCTTTCATTCCTGATATAGAGACTACCCAGACATTCTGTGACTCTAGAGAACTCTAACTAATACACTGAGGATGATGTATCTTTCAGCTACTGCTCCAGCACCATCTGTGCTGCCATGCCTCCTACCACCACAGTGATAATGAACTAGACACCTGAAATTGTAAGCCAATCACATTTAAATACTTTTTGTTTTTTAAATTATAAGTTGCCTTGGTCGTGGTTTATCTTCACAACAATAGAACAATGAATAAGACAAACAATATGTGAAAGAAAAGAACACCCCCCAAAATATATATAAAATATGTCTTAGAGCCCTTTCATTGACAGTGCAATGTTCATTTTAATCTTAGATAGAATCCCCCATAATAAAAAAGCAAAATTTAATATATCTATAAAATATGCACAAAGCTTACAAGTAAGGTAATGGAGTACAAATATGATCACCTCTCCTTTTTTTTTTAGTTTTTTCAAAAATTTACATAAGCAATATAAAAGAGTTTATTATTTTGTGAAAAACCGACAAAGACAACAAAAGACAATTGGTAAGAGTTTAGATTTTACATAGCACTAAATAAGCTGGCAAAATGCATAGTGAAATTACTAATGACAGTAGGCTGGGAAGAAGAAAAACACAAGATATATTAAAGTGCTAATTTGGAGTCATTGTAACTTTCCTGAAGAGTAGAAGATCATAAAATGATATCTACAAATTTTTAAACTTGTAGGCATTCCAAATATATTTAATTACTATTTGTATATCTAAATTTCAATTTTTAAAATCTGTGATTCTTAATTATTTCTTATCCTTGAACAGAGTTTTTGCTATCCTAGGTTTTTTGTTATTCCAGATAAATTTGCAGATTGTTCTTTCTAATTCGTTGAAGAATTGAGTTGGAATTTTGATGGGGATTGCATTGAATATGTAGATTGCTTTTGGCAAGATAGCCATTTTTACTATATTGATCTTGCCAGTCCATGAGCATGGGAAATCTTTCCATCTTCTGAGTTCTTCTTTAATTTCTTTCTTCAGAGACGTGACGTTATTATCATACAGATCTTTCACTTCCTGAGTTACAGTTATGCCAAGGTATTTTATATTATTTGTGACTATTGAGAAGGGTGTTGTTTCCCTAATTTCTTTCTCAGCCTGTTTATCCTTTGTGTAGAGAAAGGCAATTGACTTGTTTGAGTTAATTTTATATCCAGCAACTTCACTGAAGCTGTTTATCAGGTTTAGGAGTTCTCTGGTGGAATTTTTAGGGTCACTTACATATACTATCATATCATCTGCAAAAAGTGATATTTTGACTTCTTCCTTTCCAATTTGTATCCCCTTGATCTCCTTTGTTGTCTAATTGCTCTGGCTACAACTTCAAGTACAATGTTAAATAGGTAGGGAGAAAGTGGGCAGCCTTGTCTAGTCCCTGATTTTAGTGGGATGGCTTCCAGCTTCTCACCATTTACCTTGATGTTGGCTACTGGTTTGCTGTAGATTGCTTTTATCATGTTTAGGTATGGGCCTTGAATTCGTGATCTTTCCAGGACTTTTATCATGAATGGGTGTTGGATTTTGTTAAATGCTTTCTCCATATCTAAGGAAATGATCATATGGTTTTGGCCTTTGAGTTTATTTATATACTGGATTATGTTGATGGATTTCCATATATTGAACCATCACTGCATCCCTGGAATGAATCGTACTTGGTCAGGATGGATGATAATTTTGATGTGTTCTTGGATTCGTTTAGCGAGAACTTTATTGAGGATTTTTGCATCGATATTCATAAGGGAAATTGGTCTGAAGTTCTCTATCTTTATTGGGTCTTTCTGTGGATTATGTATCAGAGTAATTGTGGCTTCATAGAATGAGTTGGGTAGAATATCTTCTGCTTCTATTTTGTGGAATAGTTTGTGAAGAACTGGGATCAGAACTTCTTTGATGATCTGATAGAACTCTGCACTAAATGTATCTGGCGTTTTTTGGTTGAGAGACTATTAATGACTGCTTCTATTTCTTTAGGGGATATAGGACTGTTTAGATCATTAATTAACCTGATCTTGATTTAACTTTGGTACCTGATATCTATCTAGAAACTTGTCCATTTCATCCAGGTTTTCCAGTTTTGTTGAGTATAGCCTTTTGTAGAAGAATCTGATGGTGTTTTTGATTTCTTCGGTATCTGTTGTTATGTCTCCCTTTTCATTTCTGATTTTGATATTTAGGGTGCTTTCCCTGTACCCTCTAGTGAGTCTGGCTAAGGGTTTATCTATCTTGTTGATTTTCTCAAAGAACCAGCTCCTCGTTTGGTTGGTTCTTTGAATAATTCTTCTTATTTCTTCTTATTTCTACTTGATTGATTTTGCCCCGGAGTTTGATTATTTCCTGCCATCCAGAAAAGAACCCACACACCTATGGTGACTTGATCTTTGACAAGGGAGCAAAAACCATCCAGTGGAAAAAAAGACAGCATTTTCAACAAATGGTGCTGGCACAATTGGCTGTTATAATGTAGAAAAATGCGAATTGATCCACTCCTATCTCCTTGTACTAAGTAAGGTCAAGTCTAAGTGGATTAAGGAACTCCACATAAAACCAGAGTCACTGAAACTTATAGAAGAGAAAGTAGGAAAAAGTCTCGAAGATATGGGTACAAGGGAAAAATTCCTGAATAGAAGAGCAATGGCTTGTGCTGTAAGATCGAGAATCAACAAATGGGACCTCATAAAACTGCAAGGCTTCTGCAAGGCAATAGACACAGTAAAAAAGACAAAAAGGCCACCAACAGATTGGGAATGGATCTTTACGTATCCTAAATCAGATAGGGGACTAATATCCAATATATATAATGAACTCAAGAAGGTGGACCCCAGAAAAACAATTAACCTCATTAAAAAATGGAGCTCAGAGCTAAACAAAGAAATCTCACCTGAGGAATACTGAATGGCTGAGAAGTACCTAAAAAATGTTCAACATCCTTAATCATCAGGGAAATGCAAATCAAAACAACCCTGAGATTCCACCTCACACCAGTCAGAATGGCTAAGTTCAAAAATTCAGGTGACAGCAGATACTGGCAAGGATGTGGAGAACGAGGAACACTCCTCCATTGTTGGTGGGATTGCAAGCTTGTACAACCACTCTGGAAATCAGTCTGGCGGTTCCTCAGAAAATTGGACATAATACTACCAGTGGATCCCGCAATAACTCTCCTGGGCATATATCCAAAAGATGTTCCAACCGGTAAGAAGGATACATGCTCCACTATGTTCATAGCAGCCTTATTTATAATAGCCAGAAACTGGAATGAACCGAGATGTCCCTCAACAGAGGAATGGATACAGAAAATGTGGTACATTTACAAATGGAGTACTACTCAGCTATTAAAACAATGAATTTATGAAATTCCTAGGCAAATGGATGGACCTGGAGAGCATCTTTCTGAGTGAGGTAATTCTATCACAAAAGAAATCACACAGTATGTACTCACTGATAAATGGATATTAGTCCAGAAACTTAGAATACCCAAGATATAAGATACAATTTGCAAAATATAGGAAACTCAAGAAGAACAAAGACCAAAGTGTGGATACTTTGCCCCTTTTTAGAATTGGGAACAAAACACCCATGGGAGGAGTTACAGAGACAAAGTTTGGAGCTGAGATGAAAGGATGGACCATCTAGAAACTGCCATATCCGGGGTTCCATCCCATAATCAGCTTCCAAACGCTGACACCATTGCAAGATTTTGCTGAAAGGACCCAGATATAGCTGTCTCTTGTGAGACTATGCCAGATCCTAACAAACACAGAAGTGGATACTCACAGTCAGTTATTGGATGGATGACAGGGCCCCCAATGGAGGAGCTAGAGAAAGTACCCAAGGAGCTAAACCCTATAGGTGGAACAACAATATGAACTAACCAGTACCCCCCCCCCCCGAGCCTGTGTCTCTAGCTGCATATTTATCAGAAGATGGCCTAGTCAGCCATCAGTGGAAAGAGAGGCCCATTGGTCGTTCAAACTTTATATGCTTCAGTATAGGGTAATGCCAGGGACAAGAAGTGGGAGTGGGTGGGTGGGGGAGTGGGCGGGGGAGCGTGTGTGGGACTTTTGGGATAGCATTGGAAATGTAAATGAAATAAATACCTAATAAAACAGATTTCTTAAAATTGGTAATGAAAGTCTGCAAAATATTAAGAAACAAGAATTTGCTTAATAAGAAATTCTACCTTTCAAATGTCCCAAGTATAAAATAGGAAATAAAACTCCAAATAATAATCTTAAGAAATAAATTCAATATGAAAATATGTGACAATAATGTTACACATAGTGGAACATTTTATTAAAATCAGACCTCACCTTAGAATTCAGACACTGAAAAAGATGCATTTATAATTTTTGAGATATATCATATTTTTGAGACCCAAGATTTATGTATTTCTTGATTTCTGTATAAATAACATTATACTCATTTGTATAATGATACATTAATATATAAATAACATATATAAAATTCAGAAGCTAGGTATTAAAACAGAGCCTGTGACATCTCACTTACTAATCTTTATGATTGTAATGGAGGCAAAAGTATTTGTTCTTTGGGGTTTTTTTTTGTTGTTTGTTTTCAGAAATGCACTATTTTGTTATCTAATTAAAATGCATACATACACATATATACATACATATATAAAAAGGGGGTTTGAGCATAAATGCATTGCATTGATATACAATATTGCTTCCAGGGACATTGGCTATTAAATAAAAAAAGCTCAATGCTGGTATAGAATTTTTGTTCAGAGTGTCTCAAGAATTATTTATACTTAACACTTTGACCAGTCACAAGTCTCTGGACTAATCACTAACAACCACAATAAGAAGTTTCTAGGGTGAGTTAAACACTGCATCTTTAGTGGGTGGCAGCAAACAGCAGAGAAGAGCTGCCCTGCTTTCCTGCAGCTTGCTAGATTACTTCTTTTATGATTGTCTTGAGCATCATTTGCATTATCATTATTTTGTTTATATTGTCTCCGTTTTATAGAATTTTTTATTTGATATTTTCTTAATTTACATTTGAAATGCTCTCCAGAAAGTCTCCTATACCCTCCCCTTGCCCTGCTTCCCTACCCACCCATTCCTGTTTCCTGGCTCTGGCATTCGCCTGTACTGAGGCATATGATCATCATAAGACCACTGGCCTCTCCTCCCATCAATGGCCAACTAGGCCATCCTCTGTTACATATGTAGCTAGAGACATGAGCTATGGGGGTACTAGTTAGCTCATATTGTTGTTCCTCCTATAGGGTTGCAGATCCCTTTAGCTCCTTAGGTACTTTCTCTAGTTCTTAGTTTCTTGGATCCTTCATTAGGAGCCCTGTGTTCCATCCAATAGATGACTGTGAGCATCCACTTTTGTATTTGCCAAGCACTGACATAGCCTCACAAGAGAGAGCTATATCAGGGTCCTGTCAGCAAAATATTTCTGGCATATGCAGTAGCATTTGGGTTTGGTGGTTGTATATGGGATGGATCCCCCGATGGGGCAGTCTCTGGATGGTATTTCCTTCTGTCTCAGCTCTGAACTCTGTCTCTGTAACTCCCTACATGGGTATTTTGTTCCCCATTCTAAGAAGGAGTGAAGTATCCACACTTTGGTGATCCTTCTTCTTCTTTTTTTTTTTTTTTTTTTTTATGTTTGGGTTTGTTTTATTTTTTTTAATTTTTAATATTTTTATTACATATTTCCTCAACTACATTTCCAATGTTATCCCAAAAGTCCCCCATAGCGCCCCCCACTTCCCTACCCCCCCATTCCCATTCTTTTGGCCCTGGCATTCCCCTATATTGGGGCATATAAAGTTTGCAAGTCCAATGGGCCTCTCTTTCCAGTGATGGCCGACTAGGCCATCTTTCGATACATATGCAGCTAGAGACAAGAGCTCCAGGGTACTGGTTAGTACATCATGTTATTCCAACAATAGGGTTGCAGATCCCTTTAGCTCCTTGGGTACTTTCTCTAGCTCCTCCATTGGGGGCCCTGTGATACATCCAATAGCTGACTGTGAGCATCCACTTCTGTGTTTGCTAGGCCCCGGCATAGTCTCACAAGAGACAGCTATATCTGGGTCCTTTCAGCAAAATCTTGCTAGTGTATGCAATGGTGTCAGCGTTGAGAAGCTGATTATAGGATGGATCCCTGGATACGGCAGTCTCTAAATGGTCCATCCTTTCATCACAGCTACAAACTTTGTCTCTGTAACTCCTTCCCTGGGTGTTTTGTTCCCAATACTAAGAAGGGGCACAGTGTCCACCCTTTGGTCTTCATTCTTCTTGAGTTTCATGCGTTTAGCAAATTGTATCTTATATCTTGGGTATCCTAAGTTTTGGGCTAATATCCACTTATCAGTGAATACATATTGTGTGAGTTCCTTTGTGATTGTGTTACCGCACTCAAGATGATGCCCTCCAGGTCCATCCATTTGGCTAGGAATTTCATAAATTCGTTCTTTTTAATAGCTGAGTAGTACTCCATTGTGTAAATGTACCATAATTTCTGTATCCATTCCTCTGTTAAGGGACATCTGGGTTCTTTCCAGCTTCAGGCTATTATATAGGGCTGCTATGAACATAGTGGAGCATGTGTCCTATTTACCGGTTGGGATATCTTCTGGATATATGCCCAGGAGAGGTATTGCTGGATCCTCCAGTAGTCCTATGTCCAATTTTCTGAGGATCCGCCAGACTGATTTCCAGAGTGGTTGTACAAGCTTGCAATCCCACCAACAATGGAGGAGTGTTCCTCTTTCTCCACATCCTCGCCAGCATCTGCTGTCACCTGAATTTTTGATCTTAGCCATTCTGACTGGTGTGATGTGGAATCTCAGGGTTGTTTTGATTTGCATTTCCCTGATGATTAAGGATGTTGAACATTTTTTCAGGTGTTTCTCTGCCATTCGGTATTCCTCAGGTGAGAATTCTTTGTTCAGTTCTGAGCCCCATTTTTTAATAGGTTATTTTACTTTCTGGAGTCCACCTTTTGAGTTTTTTATATATATTGCATATTAGTCCCTTATCTGATTTAGGATAGGTGAAGATCCTTTCCCAATCTGTTGGTGGTTTTTTTGTCTTATTGATGGTGTCTTTTGCCTTGCAGAAGCTTTGCAGTTTCATGAGGTCCCACTTGTCAATTCTCGATCTTACAGCACAAGCCATTGCTGTTCTATACAAGAATTTTTCCCCTGTGCCCATATCTTCAAGGCTTTTCCCCACTTTCTCCTCTATAAGTTTCAGTGTCTCTGGTTTTATGTGAAGTTCCTTGATCCACTTAGACTTGACCTTAGTACAAGGAGATAGGAATGGATCGATTCGCATTCTTCTACATGTTAACAACCAGTTGTGCCAGCACCATTTGTTGAAAATGCTGTCTTTCTTCCACTGGATGGTTTTAGCTCCCTTGTCGAAGATCAAGTAACCATAGGTATGTGGGTTCATTTCTGGGTTTTCAATTCTATTCCATTGGTCTATTTGTCTGTCACTATACCAGTACCACGCAGTTTTTATCACAATTGCTCTGTAGTAAAGCTTTAGGTCCCACATGGTGATTCCACCAGAGGTTCTTTTATCCTTGAGAAGAGTTTTTGCTATCCTAGGTTTTTTGTTATTCCAGATGAATTTGCAGATTGCACTTTCTAATTCGTTGAAGAATTGAGTTGGAATTTTGATGGGGATTGCATTGAATCTGTAGATTGCTTTTGGCAAGATAGCCATTTTTACAATGTTGATCCTGCCAATCCATGAGCATGGGAGATCTTTCCATCTTCTGAGATCTTCTATAATTTCTTTCTTCAGAGACTTGAAGTTTTTATTATACAGAACTTTCACTTCCTTAGTTAGAGTCACGCCAAGATATTTTATATTATTTGTGACTATTGAGAAGGGTGTTGTTTCCCTAATTTCTTTCTCAGCCTGTTTATTCTTTGTGTAGAGAAAGGCCATTGATTTGTTTGAGTTAATTTTATATCCAGCTACTTCACCGAAGCTGTTTATCAGGTTTAGGAGTTCTCTGGTGGAATTTTTAGGGTCACTTATATATACTATCATATCATCTGCAAAAAGTGATATTTTGACTTCATCTTTTCCAATTTGTATCCCTTTAATCTCCTTTTGTTGTCGAATTGCTCTGGCTAGGACTTCAAGTACAATGTTGAATAGGTATGGAGAAAGTGGACAGCCTTGTCTAGTCCCTGATTTTAGAGGGATTGCTTCAAGCTTCTCACCATTTACTTTGATGTTGGCTACTGGTTTGCTGTCGATTGCTTTTATCATGTTTAGGTATGGGCCTTGAATTCCTGATCTTTCCAAGACTTTTATCATGAATGGGTGTTGGATCTTGTCAAATGCTTTTTCCGCATCTAACGAGATGACCATGTGGTTTTTGTCTTTGAGTTTGTTTATATACTGGATTACGTTGATGGATTTCCATATATTGAAACATCCCTGCATCCCTGGGATGAAACCTACTTGGTCAGGATGGATGATTGTTTTTATGTGTTCTTGGATTCTGTTAGCAAGAACTTTATTGAGGATTTTTGCATCAATATTCATAAGGGATATTGGTCTGAAATTTTCTATCTTTGTTGGGTCTTTTTGTGGTTTAGGTATCAGAGTAATTGTGGCTTCATAGAATGAGTTGGGTAGAGCACCTTCTGTTTCTATTTTGTGGAATAGTTTGTGAAGAACTGGGATTAGATCTTCTTTGAAGGTCTGATAGAACTCTGCACTAAATCCATCTGGTCCTGGGCTTTTTTTAGTTGGGAGACTATTAATGACTGCTTCTATTTCTTTCGGGGATATAGGGCTGTTTAGATCATTAACCTGATCTTGATTCAACTTTGGTACCTGGTATCTGTCTAGGAACTTCTCCATTTCATCCAGGTTCTCCAGTTTTATTGAGTATAGCCTTTGGTAGAAGGATCTGATGGTGTTTTGGATGTCTTCAGGATCCGTTGTTATGTCTCCTTTTTCATTTCTGATTTTGTTAATTAGGATGCTTTCCCTTTGCCCTCTAGTGAGTGTGGCTAAGGGTTTATCTATCTTGTTGATTTTCTCAAAGAACCAGCTCCTTGATTGGTTGATTCTTTGAATAGTTCTTCTTGTTTCCACTTGGTTGATTTCGCCCCTGAGTTTGATTATTTCCTGCAGTCTACTCCTCTTGGGTGAATTTGCTTCCTTTTTTTCTAGTGCTTTTAGGTATGTTGTCAAGCTGCTAATGTGTGCTCTCTCTAGTTTCCTTTTGGAGGCACTCAGAGCTATGAGTTTTCCTCTTAGAAATGCTTTCATTGCGTCCCATAAGTTTGGGTATGTTGTAGCTTCATTTTCATTGAACTCTAAAAAGTCTTTAATTTCTTTCTTTATTCCTTCCTTGACCAAGGTATCATTGAGAAGAGTGTTGTTCAGTTTCCACGTGAATGTTGGCTTTCTATTATTTATTTTGTTGTTGAAGATCAGCCTTAGTCCATGGTGATCTGATAGGATGCATGGGACAATTTCAATATTTTTGTATCTGTTGAGGCCTGTTTTGTGACCAATTATGTGGTCAATTTTGGAGAAGGTACCATGAGGTGCTGAAAAGAAGGTATATCCTTTTGTTTTAGGATAGAATGTTCTGTAGATATCTGCCAGATCCATTTGATTCATAATTTCTGTTAGTTTCACTGTGTCCCTGTTTAGTTTCTGTTTCCATGATCTGTCCATTGGTGAAAGTGGTGTGTTGAAGGCTCCCACTATTATTGTATGAGGTGCAATGTGTGCTTTGAGCTTTACTAAAGTTTCTTTAATGAATGTGGCGCCCTTGTATTTGGAGCATATATATTCAGAATTGAGAGTTCCTCTTGGAGGATTTTAACTTTGATGAGTATGAAGTGCCCCTCCTTGTCTTTTTTGATTATTTTGGGTTGGAAGTCGATTTTGTTAGATATTAAAATGGCTACTCCAGCTTGTTTCTTCATACCATTTGCTTGGAAAATTGTTTTCCAGCCTTTCATTCTGAAGTAGTGTCTATCTTTTTCTCTGAGATGAGTTTCCTGTAAGCAGCAAAATGTTGGGTCTTGTTTGTGTAGCCAGTTTGTTAGTCTATGTCTTTTTATCGGGGAGTTGAGTCCATTGATATTAAGAGATATTAAGGAAAAATAATTGTTGTTTCCTGATATTTTTGTTGTTAAAGTTGGCATTCTGTTCTTGTGGCTGTCTTCTTTTAGGTTTGTTGAGAGATTACTTTCTTGTTGTTTCTAGGGCGTGGTTCCTGTCCTTGTATTGGTTTTTTTCTGTTATTATCCTTTGAAAGGCTGGATTCGTGGAGAGATAATGTGTGAATTTGGTTTTGTTGTGGAATACCTTGGTTTCTCCATCTATGTTAATTGAGAGTTTGGCTGGGTATAGTAGCCTGGGCTGGAATTTGTGTTCTTTTAGTGTCTGTATAACATCTGTCCAGGATCTTCTGGCTTTCATAGTCTCTGGTGAAAAATCTGGTGTAATTCTGATAGGCTTGCCTTTATATGTTACTTGGCCTTTTCTCTTACTGCGTTTAGTATTCTATCTTTATTTAGAGCATTTGTTGTTCTGATTATTATGTGTCAGGAGGTATTTCTTTTCTGGTCCAGTCTATTTGGAGTTCTGTAGGCTTCTTGTATGTTCATGGGCATCTCTTTCTTTAGATTTGGGAAGTTTTCTTCTATAATTTTGTTGAAGATGTTTGCTGGTCCTTTGAGTTGAAAATCTTCATTCTCATCCACTCCCATTATCCGTAGGTTTGGTCTTCTCATTGTGTCCTGTATTTCTTGGATGTTTTGAGTTAGGATCTTTTTGGGTTTTACATTTTCCTTGATTTTTGTGCCGATGTTCTCTATGGAATCTTCTGCACCTGAGATTCTCTCTTCCTTCTCTTGTTTTCTGTTGCTGATGCTCATATCTATGGTTCCAGATTTCTTTCCTAGGGTTTCTATCTCCAGTGTTGCCTCATTTTGGGTTTTCTTTATTGTGTCTACTTCCCTTTTTAGGTCTAGTATGGTTTTGTTCATTTCCATCATCTGTTTGGATGTGTTTTCCTGTTTTTCTTTAAGGACTTCTACCTGTTTGATTATGTTATCCTGTTTTTCTTTAAGGATTTGTAACTCTTTAGCAGTGTTCTCCTGCAATTCTTTAAGGGATTTTTGTGCTTCCTCTTTAATGTCTTCTACCTGTTTACCAGTGTTCCTTTGTATTTCTTTAAGTGTGTTATTAAAGTCCTTCTTGAAGTCCTCTACCATCATCATGAGATATGCTTTTAGATCTGTGTCTAGCTTTTCTGGTGTGTTGGGGTGCCCTGGACTGGGCGAAGTGGGAGTGCTAGGTTCTGATGATGGTGAGTGGTCTTGGTTTCTGTTAGTAAGATTATTACGTTTACCTTTCGCCATCTGGTAATCTCTGGGGTTAGTTGTTGTCGTTGTCACTGTTTAAAGATTGGAGCAGAAGCTGTGTTCCACTCACCAGAAGTCTCAAAATCCTGTGGCGGGGGTCGTGGGTAGCTGGCGGGTGTCAGTGGACCCTGAGCTCTAGCTACCCAGGTGCTGTTCAGGCAGGAAGAGGCCTGTGGCCCTACTCAGGCAGGTTTTCTGTTTCCCTAATTAATGCAGTCTCAGGTCCCGTGCGCAATTGGATTGGAGCAGAAGCTGTGTTCCACTCACCAGAAGTCTTAAGATCCTGTGGCGGGTGTTGTGGGTAGCTGGCGAGTGTCAGCCGACCCTGCGCCCTAGCTACCAAGGTGCTTATCTGACCGGAAGAGGCTTGTGGCCCTACTCAGGCCGGATTTCTGCCTCCCCAACCAAAGCAGTCTCAGGTCCCCCATGATTGGACTGGAGCAGAAGCTGTGTTCCACTCACCAGCAGTCTCAAAATCCTGTGGCGGGGGTCCTGGGTAGCTGGCGGGTGTCAGCCGACCCTGTGCTCTAGCTACCCCGGTGCTGGTCCAGCCGGAAGAGTGTGATCCTTCTTCTTGAGTTTCATGTGTTTTGGACATTATACCTTGGATATTCTAAGTTTCTAGGCTAATATCTGCATATGAGTGAGTGCATATCATGTGTGTTCTTTTGTGATTGGGTTACCTCACTCAGGATGATAGCCTCCAGATCCATCCATTTGTCTAAGAATTTCATGAATCCATTGTTTTAATAGTTGCATAGTACTCAATTGTGTAAATGTATAACATTTTCTATATCCATTCCTCTGTTGAGGGACATCTTGGTTCTTTCTAGCTGCTGGCTATTATAAATAAGGCAGCTATGAACATAGTGTAGTATGTGTCCTTATTACAAGTTGGAACATCTTCTGGGTATATGCCCAGGAGAGGAATTGCTGGATCTTCCAGCAGTACTGTGTCCAATTTTCTGAGGAACCGCCAGACTGATTTCCAGAGTGGTTGTATAAACTTGCAATCCCACCAACAATGGAGGAGTGTCCCTCTTTCTCCACATCCTCACCAGCATCTACTGTCACTTTAATTTTTGATCTTAGCCATTCTGATTGGTGTGAGGTGGTATCTCAGTGTTGTTTTGCTTTGTATTTCCCTGATAATTAAGGATGTTGAACATTTTTTCAGGTGCTTCTCAGACATTTGGTGTTCCTGCCAAAACTATTTTTTATTTAATGTTTGTCATTGCTATGCTTAGAGAAGTTATACACCTATGTATTCATGAAAACATTTAAACTTCTTTTATTTTATGTTTTTTATGAAAATTCCATGGTACTTTCTGCTTTCTTTTTAAGATTATATTTATAATTGATGTGTAACCACCTTCATTTCTGAAAATAGCCTTATTCTATACATTTTTATTATATTTTGTCTTTACCCTAACTTGTTATTTTCCTGTTTACTAAATGCTTACAATATATGGTTCTCTCTCTCTCTCTCTCTCTCCATATATATATATATATATATATATATATATATATATATACATAAAATCACACACACACACACACACACACCTCCTTCTTGTGTTCATCATTAACCTGCTGATTTTCTTTAACAACATGGAATGCAACTAATCCATTTGACCAGGCTCCAAGCTGCTTACATGTTTAATCAATTTTTAGTAAATTCAAATTATTTCTCAAGGTGGTCATTCAAGTTATACTTCCTTTAGGAATTGTTTAATCTTCTGGTTTTTTTATTTGTTTGTTTGTTTGTTTTTGTTTTTTTACCATGTCTATGCTTTGACTATGGCCTAACTAGTTTTCATCAAATATCTTTCATTATAGTTAATATACACTCTAACGATCATTAATGGAATATAATTTATTTGACAGTTTTAGTTAACACATATTTTGTGGTGGTTACCATATCTATTTCCTAATTTTTAAACAATAATTTAGTTTTGAGTTATTTAACAAATATAAAATGAAGTAGTTTTCATATAACATTAAGATATACAGCCTCTAAAAGATAACTTGATCCACTTATAAATGATAACAGTTTACAATAAAAAAATTCTAGAAAAATGTTTCAGTTAAAAGTTCTTCTCTTTCATGTTTAAAGATGAACTGTAATTTCAACGCAAGTTAATAGGATTTCTCTTTTGTATACTTTGTAAAGGATACTGTTCATTTGTATAAAAATTCATGTTGCATAGGAAATGTGTTTCACTATAAAGACATAGTAAAATGTGAATCTTTTCATTGCTAACTCACTGTCTGTACAGTTGTTACTTTAGACAGGATGTATACTGTTATATTACCAGCCACATGCTCCCACTTAAAGAAAAATCTATAAGCTCCATTTCCTGCTCTCCTGGCAGTCTATTATCCACTGTGATAGCTGTGTCTGGTACTGGAGGCAACACCACTTGGCTGCCTTAGCAAGAAATTATATCCTGGAGTCAGCATCTGTTTCAAAAGCATGGTAGAAGCTTCAAATTTAATCCTAGACGGAGTGTTAAATCAAAGTAATTTGGAGACTCCTACTATTGAGAAACATAATTTTAATGTACAGAGAGCAAGTGCTTATAATACTGTTGTAAAGTCTGATGGGTAAATATCTGAAAAATAATCCACACTGCAGCAATGTTTGTGCAGTCATTTGTTTGTCTCTTTAAGAGTGATTTGCAGCTGCAATAAAATTTAAATTGGTTATTTGGTCTCCAAAACAACCCAGGTAATAATTGAGTTAGACCATTAACAAGATGTGTCATCAGTCATCCATCTCCCATGTGCACTGTATACTTTGTAAGAATCTAATTGCAGTGTTGGGAACCCTAACCAACACACGTAACTGTGAAAGCTTATTGCAACTGAATCTTTCGACCCTCCTCCATCTGGCATATTAGTACAAAATAGCTATATTCATAAAATATATCATGTTTCCCCTTAAAATACCCATCTTCTATTTTTGCCATAGTAAATTTATTAGTAAAAGACACCTTCCTCTGGAGGCATGGCTATTTAGAGTGAGATTAAGAATTACACTCGGAAGAGAGGAATTTCCCATATATAAGAGAAATAAAAAATAAGTTCTTCTGACAGAAAGCTTTATTCAGATGATGGCATTGCTTCTATTGAAAACAGGAGATTCATGACTACAATAAACAAATCTTAGACTTGTAAGCATAAATAAAGTATAAGGGTAGTGGCACTTTATTTTAACGCATTTTTTTTTTCTCAACTTTCCCCTGTTGATCTGAAACATCCTATGGAGCTTGTTGATTTTGTGCTCAGACAATAGGCTCATTTCATTTCTTCTATAAGAAGAATTGTTATTAGGAATGTTGCTAATTGTTCTGATAAATCACACTCACTGGAAAATAACATGCATTTTTTAATTAATTAGGCCCCTCCTCATAATTAGATATGCATATGATTGTTGCAAAAATGCTTGGAGGTTGCTTTAAAAGAAAAATTTATCACTTTTCATGTCATCGCTAGTACTATGAAAAACATTGCTAAAAAAGTATTTCAGTTGTAGTGGATGCTTATGTGGTTGTGCTGTGCTACCAAAAAGAGTAAAGATTCTAATCTCCCTTGTACTAGCTATGAAATTCAGTAAAGACATTAATGTGAAGAGCTATTAATACATTCATGGAAAAATAATTTAAAACAGAGAATTTCTAAAGCAAAAGGCAGCTACTGAGGTCACGCTGCAACTTGTTATGGGATTTCTTCTGAGGGGAACAAAAATGTTCAAATATTGATTTTTAGCAATGGTTCAGAACTCTGAATCTACAAAATCCCATTAAATCACATACTCGCAAATAGCAAGCTGAATGGTATGATATCTATGTCTCTTCCTTTGACCTATCTATCATCTCTCCTTATCCTGTTTTAATATCTCACTACTGGAAAACACAGTGATAGCACAATAACAGTCATAATAACATAACAAAATGCTACTTTTGATATACCTTATAATTTTATGGCTTTATACAACCTAGAGGAAAACGAATAGCGTCAGGTAAGATAACAACATGGGAAAACAGTTTCATGAAAGAAACAGGCACTATTTAGATGTAATAGAACTTTAGTTAATTGGCCATAGTAAGTCTTCAAATGGCACATAAAACTTGGATCATAAACATTGCTTACATCCAAATTGCTTACAATCATTCTCTTATCAAATTATCATTGATCTATCTTGAAAAATGTATTCAATACTCAAGTGCTGAGAGACTTGCCTAAGATATATCATTTTTATAGATTGAAAAATAGAAAAGATATCAGAAATCAATCTATGTGGTTAACATGCAATCATTAAAATAAATTAAAATGGGAAAAGTACGTATAAAGGAAAATTACAAAAGAAAATAGAGGCCCAAAGCTTTGTGTAATCCTATAAGGTCTCACACATATAGGCACAAATTTAAAAATGGTGTCAAATATTACTTTATTATATACTTTACCTATTGTGGTACATTAAAATAGTAATTTGTTGAATTTTATGTGTTACATCTAGAGTTTTATAACATACAGGGCCTTTTTTAACATTTGTAATATGAGTTCAATCATTTAGCACAAAATATTTACACCTTTTTATTTTCCTGAAAATCTTTAACACTTTTTTTATTTTCTACTTCAAAGCAGTAGTTCTCAACTGTGGGACCATGAAATGTAATGGTTGAGCTAAGCCTTGAAACCCCGGTGATTCTGAAGGGACTGTAGGCACTTTGCTTTTTCCTGGGCACAAGCCACAAGCCTCCATAGATTTGTGGACATCAGTCACATAAGGGCAATACCCCAGCTCCTCCACATGTAGAAGACATGACCATAGGTCACATAGGCTCAGGACAGATCTCCATTTTAATGAGATACTTAAAGGCTTGGAGACTCGGTTACCAAGCTTTCCTTCCCAGACACTCCTCTGTGACTGGAAGAGGTATTTAACTTCAGGTTACTCTGAGAAGGGGGGTATGGTTTCACTCATCCATTTTCTGACACGGCAATAAGTGTCTTAAAATCATGGACTGCCTCTTTTCATCAGAATCTGCTGTGAAGAGCCATGGAGAAGGCCTTCACTTATAGAACCACCGTCTAATCTCCAGTAGAAGGCCTCTCTGTGGTCCCACCCACGGTCATCACCAAGCAAAGGACTCTTCCCATGGGACCAGCCAGAGCTCTCCTCTTTTCCCTCTCAGCGCCCCCCCCCAACCCCGGCCAAATCCAGCCCATGGCCCCCACTCTCTTCTCAGCTCTTCTGTGGCTTCCAACAGCACCTGGGTGTCTGAGACCCAGAGAACCAGACAGCCCCAGCCTCCTTGCAGGCCCAGGGACCCTCAAGCCAGTTCTGGTGGTCTGATACCTCAAACTGTGCTTCCCCACCCCAAGAGCTATGTCCTGAGGCTTCCCTATAGCCCAACACCCAGTTCCAAGACAACCAGGGCTATACAGAGAAACCCTGTCTCGAAATAAACAAACAACAACCACAACAACAAAAATCAGAATAGGATAAGCACAGTCAATCTTTCTGTGTCCTGCCTCTCCAAGTGGTCAAGACCTGTGGCAGAGCAGACACAGGACCCCATAAACCTACAATAACCTCTGGGTTGTGACTCCTTTGTAGGTTAAATGACCCTTTCAAAGCAGTCACATGTCAGATATTCTTCATATCACATATTTATATTATAATTCTTGACATTGGCAAAATTTGCAGTTATGAAGTATCCACTAAATGATTTTATAGTTGGGGTCAGTATAACATGAGGAACTATACTAAAGGGTCACAATCTTAGGAAAATTGAAAATCACTGTTAATCAACTTTAAAAGATATGACCGAAGCCGGGCATGGTGGCGCACCCCTTTAATCCCACCACTGGGGAGGCAGAGGCAGGCGGATTTCTGAGTTCGAGGTCAGCCTGGTCTACAAAGTGAGTTCCAGGACAGTCAGGGCTATACAGAGAAACCCTGTCTCTAACCCCCCCCCCAAAAAAAAAGATATGACCACAAATATCAGTAATATGGTTTACTTATACATACATACATACACACACACACACACACACACACACACACACACACAACCACCCCACATTTGGAAAAAAAGAATATTGTATCCAGATGAGATATATTCCTAAATGATTCCATCCTAATGGGTCAAAATATTGTGATGCAATACATGTGCTCTGTGTCCCTTTGTACTGTGGACACACTGAGGTTTTCATAAGGAGTTTCCTTCATCCTTAGGAAACACTCAGGAAAGAATGCCAAATACTCTTGTCTGGAATTAGTAAACACTAGCATCTCAAAACTATTGGATGATGTCAGGGATTTGGTGCCCACCAATGGGATAGATCCCAAGTTGGGCCTGTAACTGGATGCCCTTTCTTTCTGTCTCTGCTCCATTTTTTTCCCTACATTTCCTTTAGACAGGGACAATTCTGAGTCAAAAATTTTGAAGATGAGTGCATGGTTCCATTTCTCCACTGATGGCCCTGTCTATCTCCAGGAGAACTCTTCAGGTTTCATCTCCCCACAGTTGGTTATTTTCTCTACATTCTAATCACCTACTCATTCTTCTTTCTTGTGCTTGTCATGTCTACCTCCCTTTACTCTCACTCCCATATACATGACTTGCTGTCCTGTCCTGTAACTCATCTACTTTAGCCAGGGGAATGTATGTTACTGGATATGGTCCTGTCAACTAGAACCAGAAACAATCAGTGATCACACATCAAATAAACGTTTATGTACAAATTGACTTTAACAAGATAAAACAGAAGATAGGAAGAAATGGTAAATGAATGAGAATATTAAAAATGATTAACTATCTTAGTTTTTTCTGGATATTTGTAAAAAACATATTGAAGCTAACTAAAACAGTAAGTGCTAGTAAATATAATTCAAATTTGGCTTCAATAAAACAAGTATTTATTAATAAAAGTCATTAATGTATGTGAATCTAGAAATGGAATTTAAAAGACATAATCTAGAAATTAAAGTTAGAGCTTTAAATATTTAGTTAGATATTAAATCAACCTTAATTAGCTAATTAAATATACTGCATATATTGTGTGTTTACTTTTGAAATAATTACATTAAAACATATTGGAAAATTGGATTGCAAGCTTGTACAACCACTCTGGAAATTACTCTGGCGGTACCTCAGAAAATTGGACATAGTACTAACGGATGATCCCGCAATACCTCTCCTGGGCATACATCCAGAAGATGTTCAACTGGTAAGAAGGACACATGCTCCACTATGTTCATAGAAGCCTTATTTATAATAGCCAGAAGCTGGAAAGAACCCAGATGCCCCTCAACAGAGGAATGGATACAGAAATTGTAGTACATTTACACAATGGAGTACTACTCAGCTATTAAAAAGAATGAATTTATGAAATTCTTAGGCAAATAGATGGACCTGGAGGGCATCATCCTGAGTGAGGTAACCCAATCACAAAAGAATTCACACAATATGTATGCACTGATAAGTGGATATTAGTCCAGAAACTTAGAATACCCAAGATATAAGATACAATTTGCAAAATATAGGAAACTCAAGAAGAACGAAGAACAAAGTGTGAATACTTTGCCCCTTCTTAGAATTGGGAACAAAAAACCCATGGAAGGAGTTACAGAGATGAAGTTTGGAGCTGAGACGAAAGGATGGACCGTCTAGAAACTGCCATAACCGGGGATCCATCCCATAATCAGCTTCCAAACACTGACACCATTGCATACACTAGCAAGATTTTGCTGTAAGGACCCAGATATAGCTGTCTCTTGTGAGACTATGCCGGGGCCTAGCAAACACAGAAGTGGATTCTCACAATCAGCTATTGAATGGATCACAGGGCCTCCAATGGAGGAACTAGAGAAAGTAACCAAGGAGCTAAAGGTATCTGCAACCCTATAGGTGGAACAACAATATGAACTAACCAGTACCCCCGGAGCTTGTTTCTCTAGCTGCATATGTATCAGCAGATGGCCTAGTCAGCCATCAGTGGAAAGAGAGGCCCATTGATAGTGCAAACTTTATATGCCTCAGTACAGGGGAAGGCCAGGGCCAAGAAGTGGGAATGGTTGGGGGTGGGGGAGAGTGTGTGTGGGACTTTTGTGATAGCAATGTAAATGTAAATGAAATAAATACCTAATAGAGAAATTGGAATACATTTCAAAATTGGTCAATTGTAACATTATTGATGTCGGCCCCATCATCTTTTGCTATGTATTTATTACTACAATTATGGAAATTGACATTTTTAAAATAATATAAATAAGATATTATTTTGTCTTATGATACATCTCTATTCTTGTGAGTAATTTGAAGTTTTGTTTCCTTTTGTTGATGGAGGTTCTTTTTGCTAAACATAACCTGGTTTGGGTTTTAAAATAAGCATATCTCATTTTAGAATAAACCATGTGTAAATACTTGCTTTATTAAATACTGTGAATGTTTACACAATTTTCTATTGAATTATGGTATTATCATCATCACATTTCAAGTATTGATTGCCATTTAACTAGCGCTAGCAAAATAATTTTTTAAGAAATTATTTCAATTTTTTAGAATTCCTAAGTTTAAATTTTACTATATAATTTTTAAGGGTCTTCATATCACATTAAGACATGGCATTCATTTTTAGATAGTCAGTTTAATGATCAAGGTTAATGTTAGACTTCACTGCTATTCAAAATTCCTCCAAGAATGAATTTCAGGGACAGTGGGAAACATCTACCAATGCTTGATAGGTTACCACAGTGAATAAAACCCATAAATTGTCACTCCAGTTTTAAAGAAGTTCTTGTTAACAACATTAACAACAAAGAAATTTCAGCCTTTTACATATTGCAAATTCACAAGATATATAATGTTAGAAGGAAAGAATGGTGTGGAAAATATCTGAACAAATAAGAAGTCACAAAATAAAAGAAACAGCTGGATGTTATTTAGTCATTCATTCCTAAATAATTCCCTCTTAAGGAAATAGCTTAGAAAATATTTGTCATGACAAATCTCCAATTAATAGGAAACTTGTAATATCACAACTTGAATAAGCAACTGACATCCACTTTCAAGGAAATATAAAACATTCCTTTGTGATGATGAAAAGTTATTGGATTTACAAATGTCTTCATGCTGGTATGTAATAGAAGGTTTCAACATGAAAAAAAATTATTCTGGTTAAAATTTCTAACAACTTTCTACATAATATTGAGACAATGCATTCTACCATATGATTTGTTTTCACGTAATTTCCCAGGTTAATTCAGGTATATCATATTTACTCAGTGTCAGGAAACAAATATCCTATTCTATTAGGTTTCTATTGTAAAATACAGATAACTATCATTGTTGCTCTAACATATTAATTTGTCCTTGTTTTTCTAGAAACGCTAACTGAAGTTGGAGAAACACTGTATACTGCCCTTGTTCTCAGAACCACAGCTCTCACGGATCCTTGGGCTTTTCTACCCATACCCTGTGGGTACAATTCTTGAATACAACTCTGAAGCTTACAGTTATTAAAACATGTCTAGCCTTTAAGCTAGTCTGGTTTCTCGAGTAGCTCTTAATTTACTATACTGTTTATTCTAACCTGAATTCAAGTACCTGGCTGGTTTCTTCTCAGTTTCTGAAATAAGACTTCTTCACAGTCCAGCTGGCAAGTCTTCCCATGCTTGATTCTTTCCCAGAGTTCCTCTCTCTTCGTGAAATTCCTGCCTCTTCTCTCCTCCCTTACTATAGGCTGTTCAGCTGTTTATTAACAGGTCGTGGTTTTACACAGTGCAGTTAGGATTATCCCTCCACTCTGGGTATAACTTCGATGTCTAATTGCACTGTCTAGTAGCACTAAGATAAAGGACCCTGTCATCAATCTTTTGCCTAAAAGGCATTGAGATATTATAACTCTTCAACACAGCAGAACTTATCAACAAAATCAGTGTGACACTGTTACCTGTGTTTCATCATGAGTACTTTCATTACTTCATACCCTTCAGCTCTTTTCAATTATATAGAGATTCTAAAATTCTATGATTCTATGATTCTATTTAATTCTCCCATTCCAAATATATGGAAACTCCTAAGTTAGAAAAATTCATATTGAACATCTATTTATTGTCTCATGAATTTCCTATATTTAGCTCAGCCTTCTAAGTACCAATTACTTATTAATGTTCAACAAACTCATATTAGGGAAAGTGAAAACAATGAGTTTGTTAGTCCACATATTTTCTGCCACATGTCACAACAGTGGATTTAATTGACTTTTGATGTGTTGTGGTGTGGTGATGTGAATCCAAGGGTCTACCTACGTTTTGTCATTGCTCAGTATCCATGGATCTTTTACCTTCTTAGCCATAAAGATTTTTTTTAATGCTGGAGATTCAGTACACAGAAAATTAAGTTTTGCAGGTTTTATATTTCTGAAATAGAGTCATAAATATAAATTATAAAATTTAGTGAATGAAATTAGAATTTTCACATAAACTTGAAAAACTCACTTACCCTTTGAAGTAGTTCCTCTAGAATCATTTCACTTTACCCAATAATCCTTTTGAAATATTTCATTGAGGAGCAAATGTAAGAGTAATTTAATAGTTTTCTTGACCTTAATTTGATAAGAAGTTGTTAACTCAGAAAATATTAGTGAAAATCCTTACTTGGTTTCCACCTTTTCAGTGCCATTTACACAGTTGTTGTTGTAGTCGGAATGCTTATGTCACATAGATTCTATATGTGTGGTGACATTATCAGTGTGATGGCATTTATGGATAGAGGATTTGGGGAGTAATTAAATTATGAAGGCAGCAGCAGTACATTGCCTACATAAAATTAACTCAACAACATCTGCAATGGTCCCTTCTACCATAATGCCATCTCAGAGCTCTGCCTTCTTTGAAAACTTATTAATATTATTTATTTTTTACTTCTTTTTCTATGTATTTTTTATTTTTCCAGTCTTTTTTTATTTTTCTAAGTCTTTGTGTATATATTATGGGTTCAAGTTTAGAGTTTTGATGGAATTTCTAAGTGTCAAAGAGTGGGTGTCCCTTTCTTGTGCCTTCTCTTGGGCTGTTTCCACTCTGTTTGAATTGTTGTTGTTGTTGTTGTTGTTGTTGTTATTTGATTACTAAATTACATTTTTGTGCCATAGAACCCTGTTAAACAATGAGAAACAGAAAGTAATGGATCCAAATGTGAGGGGAAGTAAGGAGGAATTAAGAGGAATAGGAGAGAGAGAGCAATAATCAAGATCTATTATATGCTAAAAAATTAATCTATTTTCATAAAATGGGAAAACAACCAAAAATATGAGTATATAGTCACTTATGAAGGGATGTGTCCCTTTTTGGAAGAGGAAGAAGATAAGACTTTCAATAAATTACCAGGAATGAAAGGTATCCTCTCTGGACTGGACAGTGAGCCTTCATCAAACAAGAAATCTATTTGCACCTTGATTAGATCTTTAGCTTGATATTCACAACTGTAAGGAATAAATATTCTGCTGCACTTGAGTTTCTGGGTTCCTGGTATTTTTGTCCTCACAGTCTCAAATCATTAGAAGAGCTACTACAGCCAGCCATGGAGTCCTTTTCATTCCCTGAAGAGTTGAATGTCTCTTGGACAGTTAAATGATCCAGAGGGTATGCCATTATAAACTGATCAGCAATTAACCAGAAATGTTCTTATTCTGGCCATAAGGAGGCTTTAGTTCTATCTTTGCCTTCAAGTCTCTTCAAAAAGGTTTTCATCAGGGAGGTTACAATTAGGAATTTACACTGTCACATGTTACACTTAGCATATGTGCTTTATAAGTTAATTTAGCCCACGCTGGAGGAAAAAATACAGATATTCTATATTAAGATTTTTGACAACTATGTACATATAAATATGGAAGGGAGAATAAATGTCTTAGAATTCTGAAAATTGCTCAATGAGATGTCTCTATATGAAAGAAGTTTCTAGTTGCAGTAATGAAGGAGGAGCAAGCCATGGCTAATATTTTCTTCATATTATGGTGTTAGCTAAGAGTAAACATTCATAATATCTATTGTTGGGAAACTCTTATACTTAAGGTTGAAGTCTACTATGTTCCGATAGCTCCCATGAGCTGAGTGAAAAATGGATGAATCCTGTTCTTAGCAGGGGTTCCTCTTCTCCACCTTATCTGGGGAACCCCAAACCCCACACCCACGGAATATCATATAATCCTTGGTGAAACAATAGATTCACCTTCCTGGAATACCTCTCCATGGAAATGAGGTATTCCAAAAAACTTAAACCTCAGCCAATAAAACTTCACCCTAAGAAGAACTACTTCTCACTTTCCAAGGTATATATAATCCTTTTTTATTCTGAATAAAGTGCACAAGCTTTTTCATTGAATGAGAGGTAGTCATTAAATATTGTCTAAAAAAGTTATAACATTAATGAGCTGTAACACAAAAATCTTCAAAGAAGATCCCCAAACACTCAAAACTCACTGTGGGACCAGAACTCCGCTAACCCATCCCTTTTAGACTACTCTTTATCATTTCCTATTCTGGAGTACACCAGGGTACAGACACCCCAAGGCAAATCATGGACCTCAGAACTCCACTCCATCCTTCCTGGCTGATGTACATTTTCCAGGTGTCTGGACACTGTAAGGGAAGACCAGAAACATGGACCTGGACACTGATCAATTTTTCCCCACATGGTGTGTAGCAGCACCTGGACACACAAAAGGAAGAACCAAAAAACAAAGCCACAAATCTATATGAGACCAGAGAAAAGCATTGTCATTTATTTGAGCCTGACCTTTAAAAGACTCTGCTATTCTCATTGTTCTGAGGCACTAGGTTCACTAACCTCACAGTGGTTTTGACAAATGATAAACATTCACTCAGAACTACATCAACTCCTGTCTTAGTGTTTTACTGTTGTGAACAGAAACCATGGCAAAGGTAATTCTTATAAGGATGATATTTAATTGAGGCTGGCTTACAGGTTCAGAGGTTCAGTACATTATCAAGACAGGAGCATGGCAGTGTACAGGTAGATATTGGGCTGGAGGAGCTGAGTAAACTACTTCAGGCAAGAAAGAGAAAGAGGAAGAGAAAGAAACACAATTGAGGGATAAAGAAAACAGTCAAATTATAGTTTGCATGGTTGTTCATATTAAATGCAGTATTATAAAGTACTTGTTTAGCCCAGTTCCCAATGTGAAACTATTATCTAGGAGTTCTCCTTGTTTAGGAGAGAGATTGCCTGTCAGTTCTCAGATTTTCTAAAAGGTGGCCTAAACCAGGGTGAAAGAAATCACCCTGATCCTTATTACTTCTTTTGATTCCCATTCATTTTCCTGACTAATGTGCTTTACAGTCAAACCATGACCAGGTATTACTAATGAATTTGTGCAGAATTCCACCTCCATGAACTTTTGAGTATGACTGTGAATAGAACACAACTCATTAAATGATGAATATGTTCAGCGAGTTGCAAAATACACAGAGAAACAATGAGTATTGTGTCTCTAATGAAGTCTGGCTAATGCGTGTTAGGCATTAGGTAATTTATTGTAACTGTCTACTTGTAAATGTGCTGGCTCATCAAAGTCTGTAATAGAAATAACTTACTCAGGTCATATTCTCCATTAACTATATTATTTAAAGAAAGAATTGGTAAATCAATTGATAGTATATGTATTTCAGACAATTACTAAATGAACCTTCAGCATATTGTTAGTCATATAATTCAAATAAAACAATATTAAAGAAAAATGTCTACCATAATGAAATGGTATTTCATAGATGTTCTATGAGCCAAGAACTGATTCTTGGTTTTTGCTTCATTGACTAATTGTTCCACTACCAATTTTGGTATGAATTATTTTACTATCACACATTTGGTAACCTAATGTTTCTCAATGGTTTTCTTATTCACCATTTTAGTTAGTCTTGGTCTCATGTCTTTGTCTCTTCTAATGGAATCATCTGTCTTGAGAAACAAGACAGATGATTATATAATTAGAAATATGAATAACCAAATTAAACCCACATATAATAAAACTGCATGCCTAATACAACTATATTTCTATATCATTAAACCAGGATAATCTTTATCCATGTAAATTGATTTCCTTTCTAGTCAGCTATTAATTCCCCTGTGAATAACCTGAAATAAATTCATGTCTCTCTATGTTCACTTCAAAACTACTAACCTCTAAAATTGGTTAGAATACATTATTCTTGATCAGTTCTAGTGAAATGATGTATAATCACCATTGAACACAAATCTTGTCTTTTGCAATGTACATGCAGGGCAGAAAATATAATGGCTGCATTTCTGGTACAGTTTTGATTGTTTCTGACATATTACGTTGATTGATAACTGTGTCCCTATTCACTTTGTGAACAGTGCTTGTTTGGATGACAAATTATATTGTTACTCTGTCTATAAATAAACTAAATAAAATACCTGATTGATGGCTTAAACATTCACAGCTACAGTTTTATAATATAAACATCTTTCAGGATACATTTCAGAGTGTATGTTTTTCTATACTGCCTAGATCATGAAATAATAAGTCTAAAATTTGTTTAAGTTTTCCAGCTTCTGACAAAGAAACCAGGACTAGCCCATGAAAATCCTAGTTCATAATTATCTCCACTATCATTCACTGCATATCTGTGAGCATTTTCCCTAAACTGTTCCAAAAAAAAAAAAAAAAAAAACTTTGGAAAATATAGACTCAAGATTAAGAACATGAATAGCAACCAATGAGCATAAACCAATGATCCCTCAGAAACATTGTGTTAGACAATGAGATACATCCCCAGGGGCTGACTCTCTGCTGGGGGATAGAGGACTGGAAGTTTAATAAATAACATTTCTTGGGTTGGGTAGAACAGGAAACTGTATCACAACACTGCCCCATTAGAACCCATGGGGAACTTAATAATTGATATGTACTCATAATTAAAGAGGATATGCAAGCAAAGTAAGCACATCTAAGCAACCAGTAATTTGAATTAGAGTACTCTAAGGGGAGACATGACCTAAAACCTGGTGAAATATAAGTCTTTGATACCTAGGATCAAAGTTGAGGAGTACACAATATCTGCCCCAACACTGGAAGTAACAGGGACCAGAGGGACCCAGACACCCAGAAACTCTGCCCGACCAGTAGCATAGGTTCCATTCAGTCTGGGTCAGTGCCCTGAGAAGACCTTTGGCAAACTCTGCAGCCAGTTTCACAACACCCATAGGAAGATCCACTCCCAAGTACTCTAACATACCCAGGACCACAGGATCACAGGATCACAGGAAACCAGGAGCTTAGTCACACCAGGATCTCAGGGACCCAGAGGCACCTTGATTCCCAGGAACTCTGAAACACCCAGGATCTTAGGATCACAGAATTGTAGAATCACAGGATCTCAGAGACAGCTGATGTCTGAGAAGATCTGAAAACAAAACACTACAAACAAACAAACAAACAAAAACCAAACAGGATAACAGGAAGGACAGGCTCCAGTCAGAAATAGCAAGGACAGATAACATTAGAGATAAGCAGATGATGGGAGGCAAGCATAAGAACAATAAGCAACAGAAACCAAGGTTACTTGACATCATCAGAACCCAATTCTCCCACTGTAGCAAGTCCTGGATACACTATCACACTAGAAAAGCAAGATTTGAATCTAAAATCACTTCTCATGATGGTGATAGAGGACTTTAAGAAAGACATATATAACTCCCTTAAAGAAATACAGTTGAACATAGGTAAACAGCTAGAAGCCCTTAAAGAGGAAACACAAAGATCCCTTAAAGAATTACAGAAAAAGCTAATCAAACAGTCAAAGGAAATAATGCAAGATCTAAAAACGGAAATATAAACAATAAAGAAATCACAAAGGGAGAAAACCCTGGAGTTAAAAAAAAACTAGGAAAAAGATCAGTAGTCATAGATGCAAACATCAGCAACAGAATACAAGAGATATAAAAGAAAATCTCAGTGGCAGAAGGTACCATAGAAAAGATTGACACAACAGTTAAAGAAAATGCAAAAAGCTGCTAACCCAAAACATCCAGGAATTCCAGGATACAATGAAAAGACCAAACCTAAGGATAATAGCTATAGAAGAGAGGGAAGATTCCCAACTTAAAGGGCCAGTAAATATCTTCAACAAAATTATAGAAGAAAACTTCCACAACCTAAAGTGATGCCAAGAAATATACAAGAACCCTACAGAACTATAAATAGATAGATAGGTCCAGAAAAGAAATTCCTCCCCTCACATAATAGTCAAAACACCAAATGCATAAAACAAAGAAAAAATATTAAAAGCAGTAAGGGAAAAAGGTCAAGTAACATATAAAGGCAGACCTATTAAAATTACACTAGACCGCTCACCAGAGACTATGAAAGCTAGTAGGTCCTGGGCAGATGTCATATGAAAACTAAGAGAATACAAATGCCAGCCCAGGCGACAATACCCAACAAAACTCTCAATTACCATAGACAGAGAAACCAAGATATTCCATGACAAAACCAAGTTTACAAAATATCTTTCTATAAATCCAGCCATACAAAGGATAATAAATGGAAAACACTGACACAGGAAGAGAAAATACACCCTAGAAAAAGCAAGAAAATAATCTTTAGACAAACACAAAAATAGATACTTACACAAACATAATTCCATCTCTAAAAACAAAAATAACAGGAAGTAACAATCACTCTTCCTTAATATCTCTTAAAATTCAATGGACTCAATTCCTAATAAAAAGAAATAAACTAAAAGACTGGGTAAGTAAACAGAACCCAGCATTTTTCTGCATGCAGGAAAAAAACCTCAGTGACAAAGATAGAAACTACCAAGAAAATGATTCTAAGAAACAATCTAGAGTAGTTATTCTACTATCTAATAAAATCAACTTTCAACCAAAAGTTATCAAAAAAAGGTCAGGAGGGACTTCATACTGGTCAAAGAAAAAAAATCTACCAAGATGAATTCTCAATTCTGAACACCTTTGCTCCAAATGCAAGGGGACCCACATTTATAAAAGTAATTTTACTAACACTCAATGCATCAATGCACATATTGCATCCCACACATTAATAGTGGGAGACTTCAACACTCCACTCTCAGCAATGGACAGATCATAGACACAGACACTAAACAGAAATGCAGTGAAACTAACAGAAGTTATGAACCAAATGGATCTAACAGATATTTTTAGGGAATTTCATCCTAAAGCAAAAGATTATACCTTCTTCTTATCAGTTCATGGAATCTTCTCCAAAATTTTCCATATAATTTGACACAAAAGAGGCCTCAACAAGTACAAGAAGATTGAAATAATCCCATGTACCCTATCAGATCACCACGAATTAAGGCTGGTCTTAAATCCCAAGGAAAAAAAAAGAAAAGAAAAGATATGAAAGACTTTCAAGTGCCGATCAATGAATACAGCCCTTTTTTTGATCTTCTTGGGGACCTGAATGAACACCACCCTCAGTATATTACAGGCAAGGTAGTGAAGTATGCATGTTACATGTTTAGATGAGTGCTCTATAGTTAGGTGTTCAAGGGGGGAAATGTCTCTTGTAATTGTACAAATTGGTAGTTGTTTTTATTTCTGGAATATCAACTGCCAGCTACGCATATGCATCTGGGAACTCTTTCTCTTGCATTACTTTGACTGGGGAGGTCCAGCAATATCTGTACATGTGGATACTCATGTATGACTCAGGGCTCTGATGGGACAGTCTCAGTCAAGCCACACTGAACTGAATTTAGACATTAAACTGCTACTTCAAAGACTTGGCTTCAAGATGCTCTCAATACATCCAGTGACTTGGTATAATTATTAATATGTATAAAGATAGCCAAAGTTATTTTGAATTCAGGTGATTTTATAATAAATTAGGAATAGAAATAAATTTGAAAGCTATTCTAAACATGCAGATGTGGAGGAGCATAAATATTTCTCAACTCTCAAACATAAAATTAAATATTTTCTATATGAATTGTACTAATAAAATAGTACCACCACAATAAAGAATTTTTAAAAAGAACACTTATAAGTAGCAGTCTAAAGAACCTCATTGGACTAGAAGTAAATACAGTTTAACAATGCTAGGAAAAAAAATCAACAATACAGGAGAAATGTTTATATTATGGAATGATGAGAAGCAACACAGGGAAATCTTATAAATAAACTCAGTAAACCAAATCCATAAAGAAGGGGGTCATCAGAAGGGGACGAATTTGTGTATTTGCAAATTCTGTGCAAAAATCAACCATTTGTTGCATGTATTAGATTGTCATTATGGGTATTTTGTTCATCTGAGGTTATATCAATTATATAGTTTAGAAAATGTTCTCTGTATCTTGTTTTCAAGAATAAATATTTTTTAATGTTCTTTTTTTATTGGGTATTTATTTCATTTACATTTCCAATGCTATTCCAAAAGTCCCCCACACGCTCCCCCGCCCAATTCCCCACACACCCACTCCCACTTCTTGGCACTGGCTTTCCCCTGTACTGAGGCATATTAAGTTTGCACAACCAATGGGCCTCTCTTTCCACTGATGGTTGACTAGGCCATTTTCTGATAAATATGCAGCTAGAGACATGAGCTCAGGGGGAGTGGGGTACTTGTAAGTTCATGTTGTTGTTCCACCTATAGGATTGCAGATCCCTTTAGCTCCTTGGGTAATTTCTCTAGCTCCTCCATTTGGGGCCCTGTGATCCATCCAATAGATGACTGTGAGCATCCACTTCTGTGTTTGCTAGGCCCTGGCATAGTCTCACAAGAGACAGCTATATCTGGGTCCTTTCAGCAAAATCTTGCTAGTGTATGCAATGGTGTCAGCGTTTGGAAGCTGATTATGGGATGGATCCCCAGATATGGCAGTCTCTAAATGGTCCATCCTTTCATCTCAGCTCCAAACTTTGTCTCTGTAACTCCTTCCATGGGTGTTTTGTTCCCAATTCTAAGAAGGGGCAAAGTGTCCACACTTTGGTCTTCATTCTTCTTGAGTTTCATACCTTTAGCAAATTGTATCTTATATCTTGGGTATCTTAAGTTTCTGGGCTAATATCTACTTATCAGTGAGTACATATTGTGTGAGTTCCTTTGTGATTGGGTTACCTCACTCAGGATGATGCCCTCAAGGTCCATCCATTTGCCTAAGAAATTCATAAATTCATTCTTTTTAATAGCTGAGTAGTACTCCATTGTGTAAATATACCACATTTTCTGTATCCATTTCTCTGTTGAGGGGCATCTGGGTTCTTTCCAGCTTCTGGCTATTATAAATAAGGCTGCTATGAACATAGTGGAGCATGTGTCCTTCTTACCGGTTGGAACATATTCTGGATATATGCCCAGGAGAGGTAATGTGGGATCCTTGTAAGGAGCCGCCCTCACATTCGCCATTACAAGATGGCGCTGATGGCACTGGCACCCGTGTAATCAAACCATCTGTGCATGCGCCGGGGTAGTTTCCCACCCCATGTGCTCTGCCTTCCCCGTGATGACAACTCCGGCCGATGGGCTGCAGCCAATCAGGGAGCGACACGTCCGAGGCGGAGGACAGTCCTCCATAAAAGGGACTGGTTTCCGCCATTCTGGGGATCTCTCTATCTCTCTCTCTCTCTCTTGCTCTCTTCTCCACTGGCTCCTGAAGGGGTAAGCAATAAAGCTTGTGCTGCAGAAGATTCCGGTTGCCCTGAGCGTGTTCTTACCAGGGGGAACAAAAGCGCGGGCAATAGATCCTCTGGTAGTACTATGTCCAATTTTCTATGGAACCACCAGACTGATTTCCAAAGTGGTTGTACAAGCTTGCAATCCCACCAACAATGGAGGAGTGTTCCTCTTTCTCCACATCCTCACCAGCATCTGCTGTCACCTGAATTTTTGATCTTAGCCATTCTGACTGGTGTGAGGTGGAATCTCAGGGTTGTTTTGATTTGCATTTCCCTGATGATTAAGGATGTTGAACATTTTTTCAGGTGCTTCTCAGCCATTTGATGTTCCTCAGGTGAGAATTCTTTGTTCAGCTCTGAGCCCCATTTTTTAATGGGGTTATTTGATTTTCTGGAGTCCACCATCTTGAGCTCTTTATATATATAGGATATTAGTCCCCTAACTGATTTAGGATAGGTAAAGATCCTTTCCCAATATGTTGGTGGTCTTTTTGTCTTATTGACAGTATATATACGTGACCCTAAAAATTCCACCAGAGAATTCCTAAGCCTGATAAACAGCTTTAATAAAGTAGCTGGATATAAAATTAACTCAAACAATGGCCTTTCTGTACACAAAGGATAAACAGGTTGAAAAAAAATTAGGGAAATAACACCCTTCTCAATAGTCACAAATAATATAAAATACCTTGGTGTGACTCTAACTAATTAAGTGAAAGATCTGTATGATAAGAACTTCAAGTCTTTGAAGAAAGAAATTAAAGAAGATCTCAGAAGATGGAAAGATCTCCCATGCTCATGGATTGGCAGGATCAATATAGTAAAAATGGCTATCTTGCCAAAAGCAATTTACAGATTCAATGCAATCCCCATCGAAATTTCAACTCAATTTTTCAACGAATTGGAAAGGGCAATTGACAGATTCATCTGGAATAACAAAAAAACTAGGATAGCAAAATCTCTTCTCAAGGATAAAAGAACCTCTGGTGGAATCACCATGCCCAACCTAAAGCTGTACTATAGAGCAAGTGTGATTAAAAACTGCATGGTACTGGTATAGTGACAGACAAGTAGACCAATGGAATAGAATTGAAGACCCAGAAATGAACCCACACACCTATGGTCACTTGATCTTTGACAAGGGAGCTAAAACCATCCAGTGGAAAAAAGACAGCATTTTCAACAAAGGGTGCTGGAACAACTGGCAGTTATCATGTAGAAGAATGTGAATTGATCCATTCCTATCTCCTTGTACTAAGGTCAAATCTAAGTGGATTAAGGAACTCCACATAAAACCAGAGACACTGAAACTTATAGAGGAGAAAGTAGGGAAAAGCCTCGAAGATAAGGGTACAGGGGAAAAATTCCTGAATAGAAGAGCAATGGCTTGTGCTGTAAGATGGAGAATTGACAAATGGGACCTCATAAAGTTGCAAAGTTTCTGCAAGGCAAAAGACACCTTCAATAAGACAAAAAGAAATATTTTAAGGCAGAAAAACAATATTTTGATACCAAAATATACAGTTAAAAAATTAAATCCTTTAGATTTTTTTTTTAATATAGGATGCTTCCAGTTACAAGAATGTAAAATTAACTTTTTTTTTTTTTTTTTTTGCCCGATGTACTTGTCATCTTGGAGGTTTACTGCTGAATAAGCTCATCCTTTCTAGTTCTTTCTGAATTCTGGCTCTCTGGTTCAACTCAGGGGTTCTGACTCAAAATTGCTCTCCAAGACTGATTCAAACTTGCTTCTCTTGTCTTCTCAGTGAATAACTCTGCTTGGAAAAGGTGCCTCTGAATTCTACAAACTCAACTGCAATGTACCTACTTCACTGACTTTACAAACTGAGTAAAATGGAATGGAATTGCACAAACTCAACTAAACCTAACTGTTTTCAACTGAACTGCAGAGACCTGCACTAAATTGAACTCATCTGAAATCCCCTGCATTGTCTGAACTACAGTCACTGAATGGTTCTCCATCCTCTCTCTCTCTCTCTCTCTCTCTCTCTCTCTCTCTCTCTCTCTCTCTCTTTGTGTGTGTGTGTGTGTGCACATGCATACTAGGAGTCAGCGTTCTTATGGAAAATGTGAAGTGAAGGAAGTATTTGCTTGGTTGCATTCTTAACTAGAAGTGATTTCTTACCTGGAATTGGTACCAGGGAATATCATCTACCATAACACAAGACACTTTCAAAACCTGTATGTATTACATATTTTAAGAAAACATGAGTTGACCTGGTATTGAAAATATTGGTTTTATATATTTCTGTGTCTCACTAACTCCACTTCTTTTACCTAGGAACATAGCTTCCAGATAGCATGCAACAGTGGCCTTTGTGGGTATAGAATCTTTGTTGTTTTACCTCTGAGAAGAGATACTTTCTGTTTACTTGGGAAATGATTTTTGAATTTGCAATTTTTAGAAACATACATGTATGCGAAATCTATTTGCTTAGTAAGATTGCCTAGTTAAAAACTCTATGTCATTTAAATTCAGAACTTTTAGTTAAATGATTATTTCCGTGGTATGAATTGTTATTATTCCTCAACACAAATTTTCATCATTAAAATGGGAAAATATGCCCTTAATCCTTATTAGTGACAGAAACATAGTAGGAAAATAGGCACGACTGATCTTTCAACATATATTCTATATTTTTTCAGGTCATTTATAATAATGTCTTTGGTATTAATGGGTTTTAAGGTGGAAAATTGGCTTGATTTTAAACACACCAAGTTCTAAAATGAACTGACATGATTCAGATTGTTCCTTGAGGTCTGGCTTTAACTTCTGTGTGAAATGATGAATTTAATGGCAATTAGACAGAAACAAAGGAAGGCATTTTCAGGCACAATTATCAAGCTGCTAATGTCCTCAGTGAAGCACAGCATGATTCGTTTCTGTTGCCTTGTTCTGTTCCATTTGGCTGGAGTCCCAATTTATCCCAGCTTTCATGTATGGTTAAAATCAGCAATAGGCTAATGCTTCCAGGGCTTTTTCCCCACCTCCTTGTCTAATCAAACACCTGCTTTCTTCATTCTGTTCCTTTTGTTATCAGAGAATGGAAAGTAATATAGAAAGTCTTGTCTACAGTCTCTTCCTTGAAAAGAGATTTCCTGTTTTTCTTGACTTTCAAAGATGAACTTTCTTAATTTTACCTCTCCATTTCATTGCCTTTGAGCTTTTTAAATTTCATGAAGTATGTAAAGTTTCAAAAATATTGTGTTATATAATGAAATTAACTTGAATTGAAGAATAAATGGCAGTATGGTGTGGAAATAATGTTTAAAATATTTATATCCCTAAGAGTTACTTACTGAAAGAGTTCAGAAATGCAAATATCACACTTTTAATATTTCCAAGTTCAATATTTCTAGCTCTTGTTTCTCCTACCAATAATTTCACTGAGCTCAGCTTCTGGAAAACAACATTACAACACTTCATGTTCTTGTCTCTCCATTTAAGCTGAGAGTAGCTATTGAAAAGAAAGAGCTGAAAATATCAAAATTCTTCCTAAGATATGTTTTATTGACAATTTCAAATATTTTAAAAACTAAAGTGCCTTATTCAAGTGTTTCTTGTAGAAAATAGAATCATGAATATCCAGAATGTATCTGTAGATATATTAAAAATAATCTCTGAAAATTAAAATGACATATTCAAGCAACAATGTTGACAAACAAGACAACATGGGAAAGATAAAGCAGACAGAGAGAGACAGAGAGAGTCAGAGACAGAGAGAATTATTGAATTATTGAATTATTCCTGGGCAAAAATCATAATTCTAATTTCTCAGGAACATATGATATGTGACATTTTCCAATATGGAGAAACTTCCATGTGTTTTTCAGAAATCTCAAAAGTTCACTGCCTTAAGGATCTACATTTTAATATCCATGTAAAAAAATCAATGAATAAAAAAAGAAATTTTAATATAACAAAGTAGAAAATACAGTTCTATTACAGAACATCAGCACCTAAACCAATGTAAGACAGTCAAACAAGAGATATACCAACATGCAGTGAAGGTCCTTTGTAGGGAAAAATGGGTTTTATTTTGACCATTAACTCATTGACCTTTGAAAGACCAAATAGCAGAAAAGTGAGCAGGAAAGGTTTTCAAAAGAAACTAGAGGACCACTTAAAATAACTTCCTAGATTTAATAACCTTGAAAATGGTATTTCTGTGATATTTAAAATGCAAAAGAGGCACAGTATTTTGTTTTGTTTTCAGCTTGACAAACTGAACAGGCTGATTCAAAACACCCGTCTCACTGATATTTACCGTAGAACACAGTGCTGCAGTGTATGTGCAGAAGCCTGAAGAGCTTAAGTATATTTAGCATAACAAAATCATGTAAGCTTCTAGATGCAGGTGTCCTGATTTAAAAACACACACATAGACACATGCACAAAATAACCCACTAAACCAAGTTTGAATGCCTAAAAGGAAGTAAATAGAAGATGAAGACATTCTGTGCATTCAGAACATCCAAATCTGAGACAGTGCTTTAAGTTACAGCACTAGAGTTTTCTCCCATGTAGATATTGTCATTAAAATTAACGTTGTAAGTGATCAATGAATGGAATCATTTCTTCCAAATGCCAGGCAGATATCATTGTTATGATTTCATTTCTATAATAACCGGTAATACCCAAACCCTCCGTGTATTATCTCTCACAAAGAATCATAAACCTATACAAGGTATGTGTTATATTGCTTTATTTTCATTTTCCAAGCACACATTCTAGCCTAATTATCCAGTCAGTGCCAAATTACTGTATTTAGCTGTAGACAAAATTGTTGGGAACATGTCTAGATTCTCTTATGTGTTTCTCAATTGTTTATCAGGAACCTAATTTTTATCTCTTTCCAGTGTATAAAAGCCTACAGTGATTTTTAATCAACATGAGGTAACCATGAATTAATATATAACTATTACGACTCAGTACTGTTATCCTAGACTCTGATGTTTGTTGTTACATGGAAATATTTCCTTGAATCCAATTTTCTAAATGTAAATTAAATTGTACAAGAAACAAATCTCTCTCCAAAGGGAGGAGGAAGACGTTGAGCATCTCAGTTTTTAAATCATGAACATCAGATTCACTGGTGCACACATGTGCACTTAGACAAACATATGAATATTTTAGAAACATATGTTTCAAACAGAGTATTTCAGGTATGTTATGCTGAATGCACTTTCTAGGCCAGGGTTAAATGAGAGAGATTTAATATGTTTTCTAATGGTTCCTTATAACTGTGGATTTTTTAATAGAAATTTCAGACATTAGAATTTTAGAATCTATTCTGCATTTTTGGGCAATTTTTCTTTCAGTTTTAAGGAGCATTTGCTTATCTTCCCCTGAAAAAATAAAACTTAAAAGAGATGGCAACAATCATTTAAGTAAAACTAATTTTACGTCATCCATAGTTGGTAAAATATTTGAAGTGGGTGTAACTGAAGCAAAGCACTAAATGGTGAAAGATGAAAGAAGGTAAAGGTTTAGCCTTGATATTCATGTTCTCTAAAGGAGACATTTATATTGTACCAATAAACTGTTTTCATTCTCAAGTTACATTTTTTGCATTTGTAACCAAGTAAAACAAACATAAAAGTGGTGAATAAATATGAATAATATATACCTGTACTACATATGGATTATGAAGACATAAAGTCAGCCATCTGTTCAAGACTAAAAGAAAATTGAAATGTTCAAATTGCTTTACACTATTTATCAAGTAAATATAAAAATAGAGTCTCAATGTTAAATCATTGCGTAATTTAACAAAATACAATGGCTTAACATTTATTTTATAGTAATTCTAAGTTGTTAATATTTTATGGAATAGTTGCTATAAGCTGATATAGGAAATAAAATGGAGTTATTACAGATACATAAATTTTAGTTCCAATACATTTTGAAAATGTGTCAATGAATGAGATATCAAGAATGACCCTGACACTATTAATTATATTCTGTTATGCTTGCACACAGGAGCCTAGCAAAAATGTTCTATGAGAGGCTTCATCCCGAAGCTGACAGAAAAAGATGCAGTAACCCACAGCTGAATAATAGTTGAAGCTCACAGAGTCTTACGGAAGAATTTGGGAAAGAGCTGACATACTTGGACAGAATGTGCCTAAAACTGGTGTGGCTAGCGACTTGATCTGCCAGGGTAGCTTGGTTCTGAGGGTGGTTCTTCCCCTTGTTAAAGGACCATAGAAGGTGATAATAAGGGCCTGTGTAAGGGAGGAATGTAAGGAAAGGGCAGATGCCATACAGGTGTAAAGAGAATTAACATATAAATTAATAGAAAAATAAAAAATGAATAGAAGAAAGCATTTGGAATTTTACTCACTTCTGCTGCTTTTTGTGATGTTTCGTATTGTATATCAAATCTGCTCTTATATATTTCAAGTTCATCAATGAATTCACTTTTGTTTATGTATATTACTATCTCACGGTCTCATTTAAGTTAATAACATCAAATAATTTTAATATCTTAAGACACTTCCATTTTTGTAAATCTGAACTTGTGTTAAAGTTCCTGAGTTATTGTTTAAGGTATATAATATTAGGTGATAAAACTGTTTAGAATTGATGGCATGTGTTTTATATGGCAAGAATATTTCATATTTTAGAGAGATTAATATCTGTACATTGATAGCATATATTAATTACATACTCTAGATTTTCAATTTCATCATTTCTTCTTGCTTGTAGTTTAAACTGCTACTAACGCAGTCATTCCTCTAACTAAAGAGCAACCATTTCACAATATTGCTAATACTTAAAACCAGGAAAGTATTCTTGATTATTTTCAATCCCAAACCTTTTATTTTTATATATGAGCTAACTCTATGTTTATAATTTTAGAATATCATTATAGTATTTATTTTCATTGTAAGAATAAAGAGCATAAAATAGGTTTCTTAAAATATACTACTAATTTGTATCCATTAGTATTTTTGAGTTTATAATTGATTAAGCAGTCCATTCTACTAATAGAAAACAGAATGCCTTTGAAAATAAATACTCTAAGAATATCTAATCTCATTCAACCACATTTAAATAAATGGTTTAGTACTGTAGACTATGAAAGAAACTTACAGCATTCTGTCAGGTTTATTTTCCAATCTCATTCATTATTTTGTCTCCCTATTTCATGTCTGGTTTACCTTTCAGTCTTCTACAGTACTACCTATTTCTTTACAAGACTGAATGTGGGTCTTTTGTTCATTAGACTAAAACATGATTTTAATACATTTATTAATGATTATCTGAAAAATTATGGCACCACCTAAAAATGGAAAACTATAGGATTATGGCTTCCTTCTGGAGAATCCCTCAAGGAATATTAAATAAAATTATTCATTTAGTTAAGATGTTGAGCCTAACATGCACTTGCTAACTTTGCCAAGAAAGAGAAAGTATGAGATATAATTATCTAAATTGATGTGTGATAAGTTGTAAATTATTTCATTGGTTGATCAAGAACAGTCTATTAGATAAGACTATACCAGCTATAGACATAATCCATGAGAGAAAATGAAGAAGTATGGAGTAAAAGAGCTATAAACAGCAGAGACTGTATTGTCTTCAGGAACAAGAGCATTATTAACTTAATATTTTTTATTGTTGTGAAATCATTTGGATACATTTACAATTACTTATTCTTTTTTTTTTTTAAATTCCCTTTTCCTGTTATTTTTTTATTTATTTTTTTTGATTTTTAATATTTTTATTACATATTTTCCTCAATTACATTTCCAATGCTATCCCAAAAGTCCCCCATAGCGCCCCCCACTTATTCTTATATGCATCTATCACATATGCTACTAGAAACTGATGATGTAGCTCAGTATTTAATCAAAATTAAATTTGAAAGAAAATTGATTTCTCTAGAAGGAGAATGAATGAGCAACACACAGAAATATTAAAGTAGCTTTTGAGTCCTGTTTTATAAAATAGTGTTTTTTGCTTTCCAACTGTTGCATTATTCCACTTATATTATCACATCACCTTACTGCATTACTTCACGGAAGTTTACCATAGTTTGAAACAAGATGACAATGAGTGGACTAAGGGAACTTTAAGCTTATTGATTTATCTCAGCTCAACTCTAATTTCCTTACTTGCCTACCATAAATGGGACTATGTTAAGGCTAACCTAACAAACAGAAATTCTAAATGACTTGGAGTCCAAAGTTAAGTAATAGCTACCACATTTTTAGAGTACAGTTAAGATCTACTGCAGCCTAGCCCTAGAAGAGGTTGTATGATCCCACTTCTTATCACACATCAATTTAGATAATTATATCTCATACTTTCTCTTTCTTGGCAAAGTTAGCAAGTGCATGTTAGGCTCAAAATCTTGTAGGCCATGAGAAATAGGTTATATAGTGCTGACCCAAAATTTTTCATCTGAATCCCCATGTCATATGTATGATAGATATGTAGTTTCATGATCAAGTATATTAGTGCTTTTTCCTAGTCTCTTAAATCAATAACTTTTTAGGTTACTAGTGCTGTTTTTACTCATAATCTGTAGCCTCCCCCAGCCTTGAGCAGGCTGGCTCACCTGTTCTGCAATTGTCAGCTAGCCCACCTAGGGTGGAGTCTTCTGACCTAGGTAGTTCTATTGATCTCTGTGGTTTTCTCCAAGACACTACTACCTGCTGAGAGGCTGAACCTGTCTTCCTGAGTTGATCCTGAATAAGCAACAGCCTGGTGACAGAGCAATGAGAGCCTGGTGTGCTGGGGGATGGGCCTTCCCCTTTATAAGCTCAGACTCTTAAGTAAACTTTGGACCTTGATCAGAAAACTTCATCTTGACTTGGTATTTCTCTCGCATTTTCTCTCATACACCCCCAGGCTCCTTTTCAGGAACCTGGTTCATGTAGCTGCAGACAGCTACAGGTGATGCCTTGAACGTGGGACCAGAATATAGAAGGACCAACTAAGGGAAACACTTTCTTGGTGAAGCTCCACAGGAAATGTAAGAAAAAGATGTATCGCTGCACAGTAAGCAACATACAGCATTAATGAATAAATGAAGCTAACATTTTGAAGGCTGTTGATCACAAGGGTGCAAAAAGGATTCAGGCTAGACTGAGTCATCATTTGCCCAGTGCTGATATCAGCTAGGGGTTAACAGTGGAAAATGTGAGTGAAAAATTCTAAACAGGCATTTGTCTGCAGTCAAGAACTGCATCAGGCTAGAGGACTAGGGCTTACAATTAATAATAATAATAATAATAATAATAATAATGGGAGATGCTAGATATACAAGTTACATGAGAGAGAGAGAGATCAAGAGAGAAGGAAAATGAATTTCAGAGGTCTCCCAGGGACAAAGGGACATCGGGAAAAATCATGATTTCTCCCTGGCCCCTACAGGAGACATCCTTAGCTCTGGTTACATCCTGTTCTCTACCCTCTCTGATGGTCTGTGTTTGGTGCACCAATCTGTTCATGTGTCAATTCATGTCCGTTTTTGTTTCATTGTCTGAATGACTGTTGTTCTATGTTTCATGTTGAAAAAAAAATGGTTAAAGCTTTATCTGCTGACTATCCATCTCTTGATTCAGGCTCAGTTTACACAGTGGAGGCTGATTAAAGTTGTCTTAGACCTTAGCCAGAAGTCAAGCACAACAGGATAGATCCTGCTGAAAAACTGATTTTAAAAAGGAGTCTGGAGCTTCTAAGTCCTAAGGCAAATAAGCTGATAGTTGTTTTTTCCTAGAAAATTTTCTGCAATTGTGATTATTGGGTTTAACAAATGACAAAGTGCTTTTTATCTTGAAATTATAGCTAGAAAAAGTAAAATTCTTTGATTGGTCTAAATTTAAAAGATTCGTGTATCTGCTTCATTTGGTTTCTGACTGGTCTTAAAGGTATAAATATGCACTGCATGCCTTAGCCATAGAGTATTGGCTTATAAGTTGCTGGGTATGATTAAAAAGGTGTAACATTAGTAACAAGAAAGTTAGCTTAAAACTGGGAACTTGGAGTCATTTTAAACAACAGCACATGACATAAATCATCCCAAGAAACTAAGTTTCTAAGGATATTTCTAAATTGGGATAATATTTTATGTGATTCTTACCCTAGAAAATAGACTTATAAGAGAAGAGTTAAAATAGTGTCTCTTTAATAAAGCATTAAAATTTGCAGTGTCATGAGTTCAGTGATGTTTCTGGTATTGATTTAAAAATAATAAATTATTTAAAATTGGGTTTTGCTTTCCAAAAGTTATGGATATATTCTAGTATTGTAAAAGAAACTTAAAAATTATGGTTAAAATTGCCAATGTTCCACTGACTGCAATTTACAGTTTGTTCTCAAGCTTAATATTTTTAACTCACCCATATATTTTAATTAGGATGATTACAAGAGTAATCATCACTGGGCGGTGGTGGCGCACGCCTTTAATCCCAGCACTTGGGAGGCAGAGAATTTCTGAGTTCGAGGCCAGCCTGGTCTACAAAGTGAGTTCCAGGACAGCCAGGGCTACCCAGAGAAACCCTGTCTCAGAAGAAAAACCAAAACCAAAACCAAAAAAAAAAAAAAAAAAAAAGAGTAATCATCTTATGAGAGCACTAATGTAATGATTGTGGCCATCCAGACATACAAAGAAAAACAGACTTATCTAGATATATTTGTCTTTGTACAGAAATTGGACTCTTCTACAATCAGTTTGGCTATGGTTGCAGCCTTGCAGTGGACTAAGGTACAAGCAACACTTTTTCAGCACTAAGGTTATAAGGAATGTTTTAACTGTAAGTCATCTTAAGAAAGACTGTCCAAAATTGGAGACATAGACAGATAGTCCAAATGTTCCCCCTAGAATTTGTTCTCATTGCAGAAGGATAAGCTTTGGGTCAGGACTCAGGCAGTATGCTCAGTTTAAGAAATACTTACATTTGAGTAAATGCAAAGCTAAGAGGAGCTTCAGCATGGCTTGTGTGGCATTTCTTTTGTTTTGCAAACCCTGCCTAATCCCAGGCAGGTTATAGGTTTTACACAACAATAATTGACCATATAATCTCATTCTTTACATCATCAAAATAGTGATGGCTTGAGATGAGAATTTGGTACTTTTAAAGAATCTGCATGTCAAATTGTAAAGACTTGTTCTCAGTGTCCTCGGTTTCTACCTGTTCCACATAATGGTGTTAATTTCTGAGGACTTATACTTAATTAGTTGTTGCCAATAGATACTCATATTTCTGATTTTAGAAAAACAAAATATGCACATGTGATTATTGATACATTTTTAGGCTTTTTATTTGCAAGTGCTCTAACAGGAGAAACAACTAAAAGTATAATTAGTCATTGCCTATGTTAATTTTTTATGCCTGGTGTTACAAATGAGATTAAAACAGATATTAGAACTGGCTACTACAGTCAAGTATTTGAGATGTTTTGTCAACAATTTAATGTTACCCATGCTACTAAGATTTTTTTTTATATTTCTCAAGGACAGGTATAGTGGACCTTTAAAACTATATTTTCTTAAAAAACAATAAATGGGGAAGTATATCCCCTGTGCACATTATTTAAATCATGCTTTTTATATTTTTTAAAAATTTTAAAATTTGGATGCCTAAGAACTCCTTGCTGAGTGCCTTATAGTTTCCTAAAACTAGGCATACTCAGGCCTAGGGGATGATGAAAAGGATCCACTTATTGGCATATGGCATGATCCTGAACAGGTATTTAATATGGGGAAGAGAACATGTTTGTGTTTTTTTCCACAGAATGATGCAGGAGCATGCCAACTGCCAGAATGATTCGTGTGACAGGCTGGCCCGTGAGATTGCTGAGTGCTCTGACAATGGTAACAAGAAAGCTGTATTGAGTATATGGTCTTGACCCATCTTTGCTTGCCTTTTTCCCCAGATTAGACAAACTAAGCTGCCTTGCTTCAAGCTTTTTAACCTTGTGGGACAGAGAACATAGACTGTAGAAACTGATTTAGAAAAATTAATCATAAGGAGGAGTTATAATGACTCCTTTCTTTCCTTTAATGTGACCACTTATTCTGACTCAATCATGGACTGGTCTAGTAATAAATCAAATATTAGAGATTCCTATTATGAAGATAGCTAAAAATCTTTATTAGCAGACTTAACATGGAGTAGAGCCTATTTACATGAGAAGTAAAAGCTTTTCTGTTGATTCTCAAAGTCACCTCCCCCACACCAGGAGGCCTGAGCTTGGGCTTGTCCATTGCTAATTTGCAACTGAATAGAATACCTGGACTTCCCCACTGACAACCTTAATACTGTTGCTTTTCAACTTTCAGCTTTGTATTTCAAGCAGGTCAGTTACATCTGTTCAGGCGCGCCTTCAGCAAGCACAGATGGCAGTAATTCCCTGATATGAAGAGATTCATTGAGTGCATATTGTGGCTTTGGTCTGATTGAGAAAAAGGTGTGCAATGAGGGCTGACAGCCAATGATGGGCAACTTGGTCTATGGCTTATTTCAATATAAGACAGAGTCATGTAGCAAGAATCCATGGTTTGTTCATAACAACACCATAGAGCCATGTTTGTGCAAGTAAACACAAACAAGGTGCACCAGTTCTCCATGACAGGTAAGAATAAGTACAATTAGATTCAGTCCTAAGACAGGTGCAACTGTCAGCCACCATAATTACCAGGAAAGACAATGGGGCATAAAATTTATTCAGTTCAGCTAAATTTTAATAAATTAGGGAGGAACTTTAGTCTCCCCAGCTTTGAGCAGACTGGCTCAGACCTCTTCTGCCACTGTCAGCTAGCCCACCTAGGGTGGAGTCTTCAGACCTAGATAGGTCTATTGTTCTGCCACCTCTGCAGGTTTTCTCCAAAATGCCATTACCTGCTTAGAGGCTGAACCTGTCTTCCTGAGGCAATCCTGAATAAGCAACAGCCTGGCAACAAAGCAATGAGAGCCTGGGGTGGTGGGGGATGGACCTTCACTTTTATAAGATCAGACTTTTAAGTAAACTTTGGGCCTTGATCAGAAACCTTTGTCTTGGTTTGTTATTTGTCTTGCATTTTCTCCCATACATCCCCAGTCTCCCTTTCAGGAACTCGGTTCGTGTAGCTGTGGGAGATTACAATGACCTATTCCATATCCTCTCATATTCTGACTTGTCTTTAGTCCTCTTTAGTACATCTTTATTCATTTCCTATTTCCAAGGACTGTGGATGCTGGGGGAATTCAAAATAGACTTGATTGATAAGCTACAGTCTTATGGACTACTTAATCAGTTGTTCTTACAGGCTGTGTTTCTTTTATCAAGGTACAACAATTGCAATAAAGGGGTCATTAAATTCAACACTTAAAACTGAGTTCTCATATTTCTACTGATATAAAAATAAAAAGTATAGGACTTTATTATTTCATAAATACTAAATTTAACAGTGTCAAACAGCAATCAGTAATACAGATTTGTACAGATTTGTAGTTTTATCATTCTGTTAATATATATGGGCTTTTCATTACAGTGTTACTACTATAGAATTATAATATTATTTTATATTGTCAATTGTCATAAATGATGTAAACTGAAGAATAATTATACAATTACCCTAGTCTGTTCATGAAGGAAAACAGTTTGTTCTTGCAATCAAGTAGAGTGCACAGCTATACTTAAGTATGCTTAACTGAATTTAAAAAGTGAATAAACACAAATGGTCACTTATAAATCAGTTGTTTAATAACATTAAAGCACAAATTAAGTTAAATTAATGTACAATTACATGACAATTAAATCTTTGTAATTATATAGTACTATAGATTTCCACATAGAACATATACTATTCTGAGAGAACATATCTTCAAATTATGACATCAGTCTGCTGGCTGCTCATCTCTTTTCACAGTCTCAGGGTTTTCTCCCATCCCTCAAGGACCCTGAAGGTTTTCATATCTATCTTACACATTGAGTATATTTCAAGTTCTCAATAATAAGCTTTAATTTTGCTCTTCAGCGAAGCTAGTGGACATGCTATAAAATGGAGTCACCTTTGAAAAGATGATCCAGGGCAGAGGCATTCGATGTATCAGGAGATGAGTCATCTTATACTATGGAACTGTGAGGAAAATGAGTGTACACTGCCCTTCATGTTTTTAAAGACTCCCACTTATGGAAAGGATGCAATTGGAGGAAAGCCAGAATGTGATCACTGAAAGTATTGTGCTATGTGCAGGAGACTTGAACTTCTTAAGTCTTACAGCAGTAGCCATTTGATAACTAGCCAGATACCATTGTGAGTAGAAGAGTCTAGGGGAAAAATGCTAGATAAAGTCAAGGGAAAGTAAGAGCTAAACATAATAGCATAATGGGCCCCAGCTGTCCATTAATATTGACAATCAAAAAGTACTCTTGCCTGGTCAGTAATTCCACACATTCTGATTCAATTGATCTGGGCTAACTTCCAGTAATAGTTAAATTTAAAAATCTATTCAGGTTACCCTGAAACAGAGTCAAATTTGAAAAGTATATACATAAACATTTTGCCTTTCTGAGACAAGAAGCTATTAGGGAATTTGGAACAAAATCTGCCACAATGATTTCAAAAGAACATTAACATAGCAGCTAGATAGAGAATGGCCTCCAGCTAATGCAGAGGAAAAAAAAAGGAGCAAGTGATACTTTTGAAAGAGAGATAGTGTTTTATGCCAAAACCACATTAATAATAGATATTTAGATGGTCATATTGATACAGAAGTCTGGAAATTTGGTAGGATCTATAAGTGTATACATGTATGTCTATGTGTAAATCCAATAACTTTGATGTGAAAAAAATGCACACTTGTTTGCAACATTTCCATAGGCTACTCTTTTGAAAGGTTGAAATTGTATAATACTGTTCAGAAATCCCTTTCTTTCTAAATAAAAATAAATAATACCTGAAATAAAATTCAACATAAATTATAATTTATATCTATATAATGCTATTTATTCTACCTGTAGAGAAACTATAATAATTTATATGACAATAAACATAGCTTACTAGGAAAATATGCATAATATAGTGTTTCTTCATTATGTAGTTTTCAACTCCAAAAAGAAAAAGAATAACCAGAAAAAAAATGCAAAAGCAAAAAAGCAAACTAAACAAAAAACAAAACAAACCCACAGGATTATTTGCCACATAACTTCCAGGGGACTCACCATCCCTGACTTCAAGTTACAGTACAAAGCAATATTGCTAAAAACAACATGGTATTGGTACAAAGAGAGACAAGTCAATAAAAGGAATAGAATCAAAGACCCAGAAGTAAACCCACATACCTATGAACACTTCATCTTTGACATAGAAGCCTAAAACATACAGTGGAATAAAGACAGCATCTTCAATAAGTGGTACTGGTCTAACTGACAGTTTGTATGTAGAGCAATGAAAATAGACCCATATTTATAACCTTACACAAAACTCAAGTCCATGGAGATCAAGGACCTCAACATAAAACCAGATATGCTGAATCTAATAGAGGAGAAAGTGGGAAAGAGCCTTGAACTCATTGGCAGATGGAAATTTTCTGAACAGAACACCAATGGCTTAGTCTCTTAGATTTACAATTGATAAATAGGACCTCATGAAACTGAGAAGTTTCTGTAAGGCAAAAGACACAACCAATAGAATAAATCTAAAACCTACAGATTGGAAACAAGCAAACAAACAAAAAACATTTACTAACCCTGCATCCTACAAAGGACTTTTATTGAAAATATATAAGGGATTGAAGAAGTTAACTTCCAAAAACCCAAATAACCCATTTTTCTTTTGTTTTATTGGATATTTTACTTGTTTACCTTTCAAATATTATCCCCTTTCCCAGGTTCTGCTCAAGAAACTTCTTTCTCCATTCCTACTCCCCTTGATTCTATGAGGGTGCTCCCCCAAAAACCCATGCACTCAGCCTCTGTGCACTGGCATTCCCCTACAGTGTGGTATCAAGCCTTCACAGGACCAACGACTTCTCCTCCCATTGATATCTGACAATGCCATACTTTGCTGCATATACAGCTGGAGCCATGGGTCTCTCCATGTGTAATCTTTGGTTCCTGGTTTAGTCTCTGGAAACTCTGGGGTTTGGTTGGTTGCTATTGTTGTTTTTCCTATGGGGTTGCAAAACCCTTTAGCTCCTTGGGTCCTTTCTCTAGCTCCTCCATTGGGGAACTTGTGCTCAGTCCAATGGTTGGCTGAGAAGATCCACCTTTGTATTTGTCAGGCTCTGGCAGAGCTTCTCAGGAGACAGCTATAACAGGCTCCTGTCAGCAGGTACTCCTTGGCATCAGCAATTGTGTCTTGGTTTGGCGACTATATATGAGATGGATCCCCAGGTGGGACAGGCTCTGGATGGCCTTTCATTAAGTCTCTGCTCCACACTTTGTCTCTGTATTACCTCCCATGAGTATTTTGTTCCCCATTCTAAGGTCTGAAACATCCACACTTTGGTCTTCCCTCTTCTTGAGTTTCATATAATTTGTGAATTGTATCTTGGGTTTCCCAGGCATTTGGGTTAATATACATTTATCAGTGAGTGCATACCATGTGCCTTCATTTGAGATTGAGTTACCTCACTCAGGATGATACTTTCTAGTTTCATCCATTTGCCTAAGAATTTCATGAATTCATTGTTTTAATAGATGAGTAGTACTCCATTCTAAAAATGACCTCCATTTTCTTTATCCATTCATCTACTGAAAGATATCTTGAAGCCAGCTTCTGGCTATTATAAATAAGACTACTATGAGCATTGTGGTACAGATGTCCTTGTTATATGTTGGGTCATCTTTTGGGTATATAACCAGGAGTGGTATACCTGGGTCCTCAGGTAGTACTATGTCCTAATTTCTGAGGACCTGTTAGGCTGATTTCCACCAAGTGGTTGTAACTAGTTGTAATCTCACCAACAATGGAGGAGTGTCCCTATTTCTCTACATGCTTGCTGGCATCTGCTGTCACCTGACTTTTTTTATTTTAGTTATTCTGGCTGGTGTGAGGTGGAATCTCATGGTTATTTTGATTTGTACTTCCTTTATGACTCAGGACATTTAACATTTCTTTAGATAATGTTTCTTGGCCATTTGATATCCTCAGTTGAGAATTTTTTGTTTAGCTCTGTAGCTCATTTTTCATAGGGCTATTTGTTTCTCTGGAGTCTAACTTCTTGAATTTGTTTTAGAGATTGGCTATTAATCCTTTACTAGATGGAGGGTTAGTAAACATCTTTTCCCAGTCTCTTAGTAGCCATTTTGTCATACTGACAGTGTCGTTTGCCTTGTGCTGCAATTTTATGAGGTCTCATTTGTTAATTGCTGATCTTAGAGCATAAGCCATTGCTGTTCTGTTCAGGAAAATTTCCCCTGTGCCCATGTGTTAGAGGCTCTTCACCATGTTCTTTTCCATTAGTTTTAGTGCATTTGGTTATATGTGGAGGTCCTTGATACACTCACAGTTGAGCTTTGTACAAGGAAATATGAATGGCTTGATTAGCATTTTTCTCCATACTGACTGCCAGTTGAACTAGCACCACTTGTTGAATATGCTGTCTTTTATCCACTGGATGGTTTGAGCTCCTTTCTCAAAGATCAAGTGACTGTAGGTATATGAGTTCATTACAGGGTCTTTGATTCTTTTTTTGCTTTATTTTGTTTTGTTTTATTTTATTTTTATTTATTATTTAATTTATTTTATTTTAATTTATTATTATTTGTGTTATATGTAAAATAATTTTTAAAAAATGCAATTGCCCATTTTCTTCAACTCTTTTTAAGAATACAAACATCATTATTCGATTGACTTAATGTTTTATTTTTAGTACCCCTTAGTGATAAACTTAAAATGTAATAATTTTACAATTGGTGTGCATGTGTGTGTGTGTGTGTGTGTGTGTGTGTGTGTGTGTGTGTGTGTATGACAGAGAGAAAGATGAGGTAGGGGAGATTTGCAAGCTGTTCAAACCAGGAGGTGTCAAACCTATTGGAGCTGGAGTTATAGTTGGTTACGACCCACTATGTGGGTACTAGAAACTCTCAGGTATCATGTCTATCATTTTACAGCAATGAGAAAAGAACAATACAGGTATCTGTATGTGTAAACAAGGGATTTATTCTCATTCCATCAAAGAAAAGTAGATTTCGATCAGCAAAATCTTAGTCAGAAAATTAAATAGGTAGGAAAATGACCACTGCCACTTGACCACTGTCAAGAGACACACTCTTCTCCTTCCCAAGTGAGATTAAGGTGTACTGTCTTGGGCCCTTTAATCTGTTAACGTTCTTGAGTGCTGTGGATTGTATTCTGGGTATTCTTTACTTTTTGATAGCCACTTATTACAGAGTACATGTCATGTTTGTTCTTCTTGGTCTGAGTTACCTGATTCAGGAAGATATTTTCTAGTTCCATCCATTTACCTGCAAAACTCATGATATCCTTGTTCTTAATAGCTGAATAGAATTTTATGTGTAAATAAACTACATTTTCTGTATCCATTCTTCTGATTTGGGACATCTGGGTTGTTTCCAGCTTCTGACTATCACAAATTGTGATTGCTTATGTATACTATCATAACATCTGCAAATAGTGATAACTTAACTTCTTTTCTGCCAAATTGTATCCCTTTGATCTCTTTTTGTTTTCTTATTGCTTTAGGTAGATCTTTGAGTACTATATTGAGAAGATATGGGGAGACTGGGTATCCTTCACTTGTCCATGATTTTAGTGGAGTTGTTTTAAGTCTCCATTTAATTTAATATTAGCTGTTGCTTTGAGGTAAATTGTTTTTTATTATGTTTCAGTATGGGTGTTGAATTCCTGAGCTCTCCAATACTTCTAAGGTGAAGGGGTGTTGTATTTTGTCAAATGTTTTTCAGCATCTAAGGAGATGATCATATGAGTTTTTCTTTGAATTTGTTTATATAGTGGATTATGTTGATGGGTTTTCTTATATTGAACCAAACTGGCATCCGTAGAATGAAGCCTACTTGATTGTGGTGAATGATGGTTTGGATGTGTTCTTGGGTTCAGTTTGCAAGACTTTTATCGAGTATTTTTGCATTGATATTAGAAGTGAAATTGGTACAAAGTTCTCCTTTTTGTTGCATCCTTATGTGGTTTAGGTATCAGAGTAATTGTGCCTTCATAAAATGAATTAGATAGTGTTCCTTCTGTTTTTATTTTGTGGAATACTTTGAGGAATATTGGTATTAGAAGAAAGCAATCATAGGAGAGGGGGAGAGGAGGAAAGGACCTGGGTGAGAAATGGGACAGCTCTGAGGACCAGCAGAAAGAATGGAATTGGGCAAACTCAGGAGGTAGGAGGTGGTGGGACCCTCTAGAATGTACCAGGGACCTGGGAGGTGAGAGACTCTCAGGACTCAAAGGGAGGGACCTTAGATGAAATGCTCAACAATGGGGAGAGGGAACTTATAGAGCACACCTTCAGTATAAAAACAAGGTATTAAGTGGAGAGATGGGTTTTCCATCCCACTATGAAAAACTCAGACCCAGAATTGTTCCTCTCTGAAAGAACAGTAGGGACAAAAATGAGAAGAGTCTGCGGGAAAGGTGGTCCAATGATTACCTGTCCAGCAGGTCCAGTTATTCGAGGGTCTCGAGGGGACCTTCTCCTAAGAACCAAATGGGGGGAGAGAGGGATGGAGACCAAGTGCAAGTACGACACAGAAGCAGTCTGAGTAGCATCAAGGTCTCTCTGTATTCAGTAAGGCTCAAGGTTTAAATGCACAATCAAAAGGAGAAGTATAGGAACTTATCAGCAGGAGGGATGGGGCAGTGGAAATTCACAAGTAAAAGGGGAAGTACAAGTACTTCTCAGCAGGAGGGGTGGGGCAGTGGAAATTTTTCTTTTGGCAGCTACACTGGGAAGCAGGAACTTGGTGGTATCAGGGTACATCTTGTGGTCAGGATATCTGGCGCTGACTTAGGGCTGGAACCTTCTGTGGTTGTTCTCGGAGCGGTGCGTCGGTGACCTGCTTTTGACCCCCTTATCTTCTCAGGGGGAGAGGCCCAATGCAGAGATCAGGACAATTGTGTTGTCTTAATAGCTCCCAACACAATGACAGGCCCAAATTGAGATCCATCTCAAGGCCTGACATTATTACTGATGTTATGGTGTGCTCACAAAAAGGGAACTATTATGACTGCCCTCTGAAAGTTCCAACAAGCAGCTGAAAAAGTCAGATGCACATATTTACACCCAACCAATAGATAGAAGCTTGTGACCCTTGTGGTTGAATTAGGAAACAACTAGAGGAAGGTGATGAGGGGGTGTCGCTATAAGAAGACCAGCAATCTCAACTAACCTAGACCTCGGAGGTCTCTAAGACACTGAACCACCAAACAGGCAGCATGCATCAGCTGATATGAGGTCCCCAACATATATACAGCAGAAGACTGTTAGATCTGGACTCAGTCAGAGAGGATGCACCTAAACCTGAAAAGATTGAAGGCCCTAGGGAATCAGGAGGTCTGGTGGAGTGGGGTAGGGGTGGGTTGGTATATCCTTATGGAGACAAGGTGGCAGAGGAAGGAAGTAAGGGATGTGAAACAGTCAGAGGGTGGACAAGGAGGGAGATAAAGTCTGGACTGTAAAAAAAAGATTAAATTAAAAAGTGGGAATAAAAAGAGACACTCATGTTGTTCATTGTTCTCCCTGTGTGTATCCAGAAATGATCTGGGAACTGCACAAGCACTTATCTAAGGTACAAATATGGGGAAAACTGTATCATTAATGTAGTTTTTGATGTCAGTTTACTCAGACCCAACACCTTATGGGACATTATCTCTACTTTGTCCAATCCTTCCTAAAAGACTTTTCACCACCAGGCTTTGCCTTTCCTGTAGTCAGTAGATTGCAAGCTTGGTGTATCATGTACAGTGGGGATTTGATCCATCATTGAGTCAAATAAATGTCAATTTTACATTCCTGGAAAAATCCATAAAATGTAGTTGAGCAAGTAAACAAATGAATAATTTATTTGTAAGATTTCAAAACATTAATATTTCCAACCTCAACATGTATGCTTTCTTAACTAAAATCATGCCTTTGTATAGCTAGTTATTTTATGAATTCTAATTATTTCCAAATATATTTTTAATGATGTAATGATTTGAAAATAGCATACAAAAATATTGTATATTTATATTTCCTATCTCTCTTAAGACATACTAAAATATTCTGATGTGAAAGCCCTTTAAGTTTTATATAATGTAGTGTATATTAACATCATTCGCTGAGTTAGGCTGTGTGTCTTCCAATCTATGGATCTTATGTGAGCTGATTATGAAATTGAGCAGAGAGTTTAGTAACTGTACATCACTACCTTTCCTTACAACCTTGTCAGTTCAATTTTTCATCTTTCTATTTTCATCTTCCTTCATCTCAGTGAAATTGCCATAGGCTGCTGATCTTGAATCAAATTTATCTGGAATTCAAACATAATGAAAATGGGAAATGATGAATGGAAACTAGTCACAGCCATCAGTGTTGATCATAAGTAAATAAATTCTTCAAGCTCAAGAATGTCAGCACTTATGCCCATGGTAATGGAGTAGCAAGATAAATGAATATGGTCCAGAGTGACAAATAATTAGTATTCATATTTTATCAGTTAACGATATTAAGTTCTTAAGAGAGTTAAATCATTTCTGTCATTTGTGGACCTATTACACCTACTAAAGAATCAAGAAATTGTCATTGATTCTTTTTCTGTGTTTGCTATAAAATTGGATTACAAATTACAAATTATAAAATAAGGATTGATCTTATGCATCAGTCCCATACACATAATTTAGAATTTTTGAAGACAGTTGGTATATTCCTGAGTGAGAAGAAAGGAGAATAAAAAACAACTTTTTTAGTTCTTTTCTTGGAGCATAGACAAACTTCATTATCAGAGACTCTCATATAGGTTATTCTCAAAAATATAGTTTTAAATGTTGTGATTATATTATATCTCACAAAAATTATGATCATATTCAATAAAGATAATATTATTTTCTTAGGGCTACTAGCAGTGATGAACAATTCAGAATTTTGCCAAATATAACTGATTTAAAACAAAATCAGAAAAAATTCAATAAATACATAATCATTGTCACTGCAGTCTTCATTGTTGTACCTAACAAACCTAAAGCCAAAAGTAGTGTGTATACATTTTTAGTAAGACTTAAAAATCAGTCCTTCTTTGAAGTAATCTATGGGAATCTGTCAGCCACTCAGGCCAGAGAATTAAGTAGCCTATAATCACTATACTTTCTACCCTCCAAATTCAACCTGTTACCCTTAGCTTTTTCTTTATAGCAGATCATCTTCTGCAGCCTCTTTTTTCATTTCTGTAACCGTTCATAGTCTATACAGATCTTTATGGTATACACAGTTTTCCTTATTTCTGTGGGCTTTCTCAGCTTCCCCTTCTAGATCATTTACAATTCTTAGTGCAAGCACTGGTGATGGTTTGGAGTGGCAATATTTGGAGGTGTGGCCATGTGTGAATAAGTGTGTCATTGTTTGAGAAAGTGTATCACTATGGCTGTTGACTTTAAGAGCCATGTCCTAGCTGCCTAGAAGCTAGTCTTTTCCTAGCTGTCTTTCAAGGAAGAGGTGGAACTCTCAGCTCTTCCAGCCTCATGTTTGCCTGGATAAACATTCCCCACCTTGATGATAATGTACAGAACCTCTGATTCTCTAAGCTAGACCTAATAAAATACTGTCCTTATAAGTGTTGCTATGATTATGGGTCTGTTCACAGCAATAGAACCTTAATTAAGACCATTCTCAAAACTTAAAAATAATTCCAAACAGGTTGTTACAGATGGCACGATCTCATGAGCACTTTCTCCAAGCAATGTGTAGTCACCACATTCTCCTATGAACCAGAAAGGTGAACAGAAACCAAGAAATAGAATATATCTAACAAAGACAAGACGATGTACTGGGTTGGTCTGGTGTTTCTTGTATTCTAATGCTAATTTGTGCCCCCAAAACTTGTTGCTCCAGACACAAAACAGTCGACATGTAGATGCTAGGTAAGTGAACCAGCCCCCTCACTTAATTGTAATTGGTAAATAAAGATGATAACACCTAATAGTTAGGCAGAAGAGACATAGGTGGGAGTTACATTGTGTAGGCTTGGGGGAAGAAGAAGAAGAAGAAGAAGAAGAAGAAGAAGAAGAAGAAGAAGAAGAAGAAGAAGAAGAAGAAGAAGAAGAAGAAGAAGAAGAAGAAGAAGAAGAAGAAGAAAGAGGAGGAGGAGAAGAAGAGGAAGAGGAGAAGAAGAGGAAGAGGAAGAGGAAGAAGTAGAAGTACAGGAATAGTAAGAGGAAGAGAAAGAAGAAGATAGTGATGTAGAATCTGCCATGAATTAAGGGTTAAGAGAGCACTGACCTATGGGCTACCCAGTTGGAGCTAAGAGCAGCCTAGATGGAGCATAGTAAAGAGTAAGTAATAACTTGGAATTATCAATAGGAAACTAGATTCTAACAGCATGGTGATCTGGTAGCTGCCCAGTTATTGTGCTGCTTAATGATTATTGTAAACAAAAAGGCTGTGAGTCTGTCTTTCTTCCAGGAACTCAATGATCGAGGCAGGGTAGAATACATCAGCCAGTATTTAAACATTTACTACTACAAAATGAGATATCAACACATGGAATTACAATCATTCCAAACCAGATACCAATATAAAGGCACAATCAATAACAGCCAGGAAAATATTTATCCCCTTGCGCCCAACAACTATACTATACTAAGTCCTAAGACATACAATATAGAAGACGCTCACTATAAGGTCTCTAAAATATATATGGTGAATATACTCAAAGACCTTGGAAAATAGGTATAAGTCCATTAATTAAATCTCCAAATACCTATATCCAATACAGGGCTAAAATCTAATATATACAAAGGAATCTTGAATGTCTAAGAAGCACCTAAAGAAATGTTCAAAGTCCTTAGTGATCAGACAAATGGAAATTAAAACTACCCTGAGATTCCACCTTACACCAACCAGAATGGCTAAGATCAAAACCACAGTTGAAAATCCATGTTTAAGAGGATGTGGAGAAAGAGGATCACTCCTCCATTGCTGATGGGATGGTAAACTGGTACAGTCACAATGGAAATCAATCTTGAGGTTCCATAGAACATTGAAAATAGATCTACCCAAAGCTATACCAGTCTTGCGAATATACCTAAAATACGTTCTACCATGCCACAGGGTCACAGGTTCTACTATGTTTATAGTGGTCTTATGTGCAATATCCAGAAGCTGGAAACAACCCAGATGTTCCAAAATAGAATGGGTACAGAAAATGTGGTTCATTTACACAATGGAACACTACACAGCTCTTAAGAGTAAAGACATCCTGAGTTTTGCAGGCAAATGGTTGGAACTAGAAAATTTCATCCTGACTGAGGTAACTCAGACACAGAAGGGCATGCATGATATGCACTCACTAATAGGTGGCTGTTAATCAAAAGAAAAAAAGATAATAAGGAAAAAAAGAAAGAAAGAAGAAAGAAAGAAAGAAAGAAAGAAAGAAAGAAAGAAAGAAAGAAAGAAAAGAATAGAATAGAATACCCAAGATACAGTCCACAGAACTAATAAAGGTCAACAAACTGAAGTGCCCAAGTAAGAATTCCTCAGTCCCACTTGGGAAGAAGAAGAAAGCAATCACAAGTGAGGAGGGAAGGAGAGAATGGGAAGGGAGGGAGGGAGGGAGGGAGGGACTTGGGAGGGAAATTGGACAGTGGGTGGGGAGGGATTGGGGTTAGGGTGGATTCTGATCTGGTATTGGGTGTGGGAAAAGTACTGAAGCCCTGAGAGCTAGCAGAAAGTATAGAAATAGGAACCTTAGGAGATTGGATGTTGGGGGGATGATGGTCCAGAAGGCACTAGTGACTTGGGAGGTGAGAGACTCTCAGGATTCAAAGAGAGGGACCTTAGATAAAATGCCTGACAGGAGGGGCAGGGAACATATAAAGCCCACCTCCATCAGGAAGATAGGTCATCAAATGAGGGGTGAGGGGAGGCATTCCACGGTTATAACTCTGATCCATAATTGTTCCTTTCTGAAAGAATTACAGGGATGGAGATGGAACAGCACCTGGGGAAAAGAAGGTCCAGTGACAGGCCCAAAGTAGGATCCAGCTCAAGGGGAGCTACCAAGGCCTTACACTATTACTAAGGCTATTGAGCACTCACAAAAAGGGACCTGGTATGATCATACCCCAGAAGACCTAACAAGCAGCTAAAAGCGTGAGATGCAGATATTTGCACCCAACAAATGGACAGAAGCAGCTGACCTCTGTTGTTGAATTAGGAAGACTGAAAGAAGCTGAGGAGAAGGGAAGTCCTGTAGGGGAACAAACAGTCTCAATTAATCTGAACCCCCAAGATCTTTCAAACACTGGACCACCAAACAGGCATCATATACTAGCTGCTATGAGACCCCCAACACATACAGTAGAGGACTTCCAGGTAGGTGTTCATTCATAGGTGATGTGCCCAACCCTCAAGAGACAGGAGGCCCCAGGGAGTTTAGAGGTCAGGTGTGGTGGAAGGGTGGGGACATCCACATGGAGACAAGGGAATGGGATGTGGAACAGTTCGAGGGTAGAGGGGTGTAGGGGGAATACCATATGGAATTTAAATTAATTAATTGAAAAAGATTAATAACTTCATTACAATTCAGAAACAGTATGATTCTCAAGTATATCTTGTGACCCTCATCAATATGGTGACACTGTGACATTTTGAGCAGCCCTTAAGGCTCTGGGAAAAAATTCTGAAAACCTGAGTTCAAAAGAAGTTCAAGAATACACAAATCAGTGTAAATAGTCTTCTTTAGAGAATTTCAGGCTTCACAGACTTAAATGAACAGACACAGATCCACTAATGAGTCACCTCAACCTTAAAGCTATAAGGGAAGATCATATGACTTGGTAATGAAAGGAAAAACCTGGATCACTAAAGAGAAAGGAATAGTTATAAAGAAACAAGGTTCAGATTGTAAGGGTCTATAATTTGCTGAAGAATGGTATCCTGGACTCAAATAGTATGTAAATGCACAGAGAATTTTATTATTCAGAAGTTCAGGATTCTGGGGTTTCCCATTACCAAGATAGAGAGATAACCAAGTTAGCTGGCCAGCCTGATTTAGAGAACATTTGGATATTCCATGCTTTGTGACCTGAATCTTGCTCCATCTTTAGGGACATTCCATTACCAGGGCAAGTGAGCTGGAAACACACTGGGGAGGTTTGGAAACTTGCTGAGTTTAAGAATTCTGGAAACTGCTGCTGATCCATTGTCCTTGTCTCAGGCCTGGTAGTAGGGCAGCTTCTGAGACTGGACTTGCCTAGAATTGCCCAGTTCTTAGAAACGGAGATTTAGGCCTAGTCTCCCTAACTCCTACTGCCATGGAATCTGTCTATCTCTTCCATCTCATCCTTCTTTTCAGTTTTGGGCCATTTCAAATCCTTGAGATGTTCCTATGGGTTGGTATTGTTTGAGAATAAATCCATTTCTTAACAAACCTAACTAAAGCATTGCTAACATAGGGACCACAAGTCAAAGCTAACATCAGTAGGAATATCTATCTTTTATGCTTTCTGTCTAAGGCAATGGATATTTTGACTACCCCTGTGTGGTCAACATAAAAACAACATTCCTTACCTATGCTGCATAGAGTCCTGCCTGCTGGAGGAACAGCAAGTCTAGCCATCTTCTGTAAGACTACTTCTGCCAGGGAAGATAAGGGATCCTGCAAGGCCTTGATGGACTTTTCCATCTCCTGCATATTTGCACCTATCACCATTTGCACAGCTTTGTAATTCTCATTTTGGAGGATTAGGGCTTCGGCCCCTATACTAGCAGCTCAGGCCAGCCCTATGTCAAGGAGAAAACCTAGCAAAACAGTGGAAATAGATACATGTTTAGAGGTGCTATCTGGTTGAAAAGATCTTCCCCAGGGTAACTAGCCACCATGATTATAAGCTATACAGGAACATAAAAATCCTCCATAGTATTTATAACCCAACCAGGTCATAAATGCATTGAATTAGTTCTGAGGTGCAAGCCCTCCAAGTATTCTCTGGAGGCAGGCTATGTCCTGCAACAGTAGGGGTTACAGTATGCCTGCAGAGGTGGAAATAAATAGGCTGGTGGTACCTTATTTCCAATGTAGAGTCCCTGTCCAGAAACCAACAGTTCTATGTTAAGTTCAGGGAGAGGGGAATTCAGAACCAGTAGACAATCTAAGATTGCCTGATCAACCAAGGGTCCTATGTCAAATATTTCATGCCTTGCCCCTCACTGCAATCCCTTCAGTTTTTAGTGACCATGTATAAAGCTTGAGGATTTGGATGGATGAGTTACTTAGTAAACTCCTTAGGTAGGATGGTGCAGTCTTCAGAGTTCAGCAAACACCCCCATCTCTTCTGTAAACTCTTTGGCATTTCCCCTAATGTCATTTGTCTTCATCAGTATATTCAGGGATGGTTGGGAGCCTGTAGTGTCACCAAAGCTACCATGATGTTGGCAGTGGAAGCTTGAGTGGTCTTTCTTTCAGCTTTATCAGCTAGCCTCTTCCCTCGGGCTATAAATGATGCCCCTTTCTGATGGCTGAGTCAATGAGTTACGACCAATTTGAGAGGAAGCCATAATTAGCTATGGCTCCTTTTGCCAGTTTTACAGCCCAAGTTAGAGCCTTCAATTCAGCTTTTTGGGATGAATTTCCCAGCCCAAAAGCAGTTGCAAAGTCCAAGTCCATTACTGCCACCCCTGCATACCTGACTCCATTCTGGATGAAGCTGTTCCCATCCATCTGAGAAGTACATAGTTCAGCGTCTGTCCAGGGTATGTCAGTCAATTCTGGCCTGACATTCTGGCAGTGCACCAGAACTATAGAGCAATCATGCTGTATGTTTGAGGATGGATCAGGTAGTGGGTAACTGGACTTAGGGCAGATAGATGATGGGTTATATCTTACGCAAGTTGAATTCAAAAGTAGAGCCTGAAAGTACACCAGTCTGGCATTGGACAGCCACCAGCTGGCTGGATTCTTGAAATAGGACTGAGGGTGGTGATAACAAGTTCCTGTTACATGGTTATTTTGTCAGTATCCTTGACTAGCACGTCAGTGACATCTATGATCTAGAGGCAGGTTTACCATCCTTGGGCCACTAGGTCCAGCTTCTTAGATAAATAGATAAATAAACCACATAAATTTTCTATGGTTCCAAAGATTAGGTTAGCACACCCTTTGCTATCCCCTTTCTCTGATACACATACAGATGGAAGGAAAGGTTTGTGATGTCCTGGATGGCCAAGGCTAACACTTTCAAATGTCTTTTCTCAGAGTCCTAAAAGTCATGCCCATCTTAGGGGTCTATTCTATTTTGTCTTCTTGACCTCTGGTGGTATCATATAATGGGTTGGCTATGTCAGAGAAACCTGGCACCCAAAGTCTACAAAACACAGCAGATTCCAGAAATTCTCTTACATGTCTTTGGGTTGAGGGGATGCTAAAAATTGTTTGCTTCTGAGGTGTCCAACAGCATGAATTGACAAGCGCCCCCCTTGAATATGTACCCCGGACAGGTGACCTCAAGTCGACAAAGCTGGGCCTTCTTAGCAGACACTCAGTAGCCAAGTTGACTCAGCTCCTATAGCAGGCCTCATGTGGCCATCTGGTATGTCTTCAAGTTGGGGGCCAGAAATACTTACTGACATTATTTGAGTGTGTGCCTAATGGTACTCACCCAAATTTTCATGCAGTGCCACCTCAAAGGTGGTGGGTGAGCTTTTGTATTCTTGAGGCAAAGGAATCTAAATCAGTTGTCCCATGAAGCCATTCTCCAAGTCTTGCCAAATAAAGTCTGGCTTTTGGATGCTAGGGGCAGGACACAAAGCCATTCAGTAGCTAAAGTTTCCAATTTCCAATTTCCACAGGCAATTTGGTTAACAAAAGCCATGTTTACAGCTGACTGTTCTTCGGCTTCTGGGTTAAAAGGACTATAGTTCCTATAGACTTTTAAAAGTCTTTTTAGATATTCCCCTGGACTCCCATTCTTCCCTGCATTACTTGGCTTACTTTAGATAAATTTGTGGGCTGTTTCTAAGCCTCTCTAGCCCCCTCATCAGAATCTGACAATGAACCCAGAGCCTCTCCTTACCTTTAGCAGTGTTAAAATCCCAGTTGGGTCAAGTCAAAGGAAAGGCTTCATCAATATCTGCCTGAACTTGAGTGGTCAGCCCATTTGCTACTGGAACCAATTTTCAGGCAGATCTAACAATGCCCTCTGTCTCTCCTCTGTCTTGAAGATGACCTGGAGTAGGTGCTGACAGTCATCCCAGGTGGGCTGGTGAGTCAGCATGATGGAATCTAGAAGACCCATGAGAGCTGACACTTTGTAAAAATGGGGAGATCTAGCCAGGCAGTGGTTGCACATGCCTTTAATCCCAGCACTTGGGAGGTAGAGGCAGGCAGAGATCTGAGTTCAAGGCTAGCCTGGTCTACAGAGTGACTTGTAGGACAGCCAGGACTATACAGAGAAACCCTGTCTTGAAAAACAACAACAACAACAACAACAAAAACAACAACAACAACGGAACAGGGAAGATCTGCAACTTCCAATTGTAAGGACTATTACTGGCAAATGACACCTATGTCATGAGCTGTCTCCCTTTTGCATCTGGGGGCTCCTTATAGCCTGGATGGATAAGGCTGTAGTAGAGTCAGCTCTTTGGGCAGTAAGGGCCAGAGTGTGAGGTGGACTCTAAATAGAGTCAGGAAAATCAGGAGGAGTTAGTGTCTGCTCCTCCATCTGCCTGTGCTGCCTGGGCAGGGGCAGTGACAAGGGTAGTAGGAGCAGGAACATAAGGAAGGTTACAAAGGTCCACCTCAGGAAGATAAAGGGGGAGCAAGACAGGAGGTCCAGGCTGACCCTTGTAAGACTCAAAGAGAGCCTTAGCTACCGGGAGACTCCCAACTGAGACTAGAGAACAGAGTTCAATGCAAAAGCAAGAGGTTTATTTTTCCATGGCCCTGAAGTCATCCTGCACCTAGAGGAGAGGTGACCCCTTCTCTTTCTTTCATAAGCTTTTTATGCAGTTTTTGAGGGTAAATTATAGCAACAGCAACTAGGCACTTAATGCTTGGTGGTTGTGCATTGGTAGGACTCCGGGATCTTCCCTAAGGATCAGTGGGAAGTTCCAAGTTGGGGCTTTCTCACCCTCCTTTAGAGGAAGAAGAGTGGGAAGTGTCGAGTCCCATAGCACTTAGCTTGTGTGGCCCAATGCCACATAAACTAAACTTTCACCCTGTAAATAATGGGAGATGGAAAGTCCCCACCTCACAGGATCCTACTTTATAGGTGAGCCATTCATTCCTTCAAAAGATGGTTAATTTGTTGGGACAAGCAAAAAGACTGGAGTCTTCTGTAACTTGGCAGAAGTCCTTAAAATGGTTCAAGACCAAGCCCAGTGGGGCGTTTAGTGGCTGTCCAATTCTAGGAATCAAAGACAAATTTGTATGAGAGGACAAAAAGCACAGAGTACATACAGACAGATACAGGACATTCCCAGTAAAACAAAAACAAAGCAAAAGTCTGTCTCAGGTAGCCTTTATCGATATCCCATTATTGAGGTATTGGGGTTAGAAATTTGCTAGGGTGTTGCTGAGGAAGTAGCTGAGGAAGTGTGCAAACAGCTACTGATGCATTTTCCTTGCCTCAGACCAGGTGGCAAGACAGCTTCTGAGGCCTGGTTTTGCTTGGAATTATCCAGTTCTTCAAAACAGAGATTTAGGCCTAGTCTCCTTAACTTCGAATTTGAAGCCTGTCATGGAATTAGCCTATCTAATCCCTCTTAAAACAACCAGATATAAAATATTAGTGATAAAATTGTGGTCTTCTCCATAGAAGCCATAAAAAAACCCTAAATTTGAGAAAGATATTCTGTTCCCTAAAGAAGGAGGCTTTGTGTGTAATCCAAACAGTGGATGAGGAAGGACAAAAGTCAGGTATCAAGAAAAAAATGAAAGCTTAATGCTATTCTTCCCTTCTAGGATCAATAAATACTTCCTGGTAATAAGCCTTGGAGTTAATGGGGCAACAAAAGAAAAAAAATCTGAAGATTAAAGGGATATATTGATGTAGCTAAAATTTATAAAAATGAGTTTCAATGTCTCTTTCATTGGCATAAAAAAGCTTGCTAAATAGCAAAATAAATTATAAGAACTATTATACTTAAAGCTAACTTTCTAAAATAAAAATATTATCTATACCTAGACTTGACACCACTAGCACTGTGCCTATAACACCCCAACTGTTACTCAGTGATACTTATTTTGAGATGCCCCTGAGTGAGACACCTAGACCCAGATTGATGCAAAAGCAAGAGGCTTATTTTCCACTTTGGGGTCGACCTTCAATTAGTCTCTCAAGGTGAGTTTCTAAGAAGGCAACCCTGAATGGCTACTTCAAGCGTTATACATTTTAGGGGCACAGGTTAAAGTTCAACCTTATTGGATAAGCATCTTGACCTTTAAATCTATTGGCTATCAAGAATGAGACACATTTAAACTTTACCTGAGACTTTCCAGAGGGTCAATAACTCAAGAACTTTCATGTGGGTGGAAAATGGATCCTGGCCGAGCCTTGACTCTAGGTGTTAGGGGAAACTGTAAGGAGGGTATGAGACTAGAAAGCCCCATAGGGTCCCTCATTCCCCACTTTTTCTTCTACAAGCTCCAAACCTGGAGCTATGCTCAGGGGTCTTGGGTAACTAACTCAGATTCTTCAGATCCTGTCTTCAGGTTCTCATTATTGCAGCAGGACCATCAGCTGCACTGCTCCTATTCTCTCTATTATGAAGGCTGTAAGATTGTTCAATATCCAGAGTCTAAAGGTCTACAATAGCATAAAAATAAAAAGTCCTAACAAGGTGAATATGAGCGTAGTTAACCAAGGGGAGAAGTGAAACCAAGACTTGAACCAGCCATGACTGTGTTCTCTTTCTCTCTTCTGTTTTACCAGTTCTTCTCTCAGCTTGGCTGTGGAATCTTTAACAGACCCAGAATGTTCTATGTAAAAGCAATACTCCTCAGATAAGGCAGCACATGGCTACCCTTGCTGGACGAAAAGTTAAGTCTAATTCTGTCCTATTGTCTTGTACTACTTCTGATAATGAAGCCAATGATTCTTGAAGGTGACTGGTAGAGGTTTCTATTCTCTCTATATCTAAATCAATAGCTACTCTCAGACTGCCATAATTTTCCCTTATAAGACCAAAGCAAGGTCCTGGTGGCTGCACTGGCCAGCCCCAACCCCAACACAAGGGAGACAGTGAGTGCTATAAGAGGATTTTTGGATTGGCACATAGGATGGGGGAAGAAACCAGAATCCTAAGGTACCACCAGGTGGTCAGGAGATTGATCTTGAGCATGGGTGGATTGTCAGTCTTCTGTACCATCCAGGAGCATTTCCTGGGGAGCTGGCATCTGTAGGTTTCACATGGGAAATTTGCACCCAGGCAGCAATACCATCCATCTTGAGGGCTGTGGGAGTGGTTAGCAGCACCAGGAATGGCTCCTTTCACCAGTGTTTCAGCAACTGTGCATGAGGCCTCCTAACATAGTCACAAGTCTGGAATCAGTGAGGAGTCTCTGGCATCTCTGAAGCATTTAAGGCAGACAGTTTGGGTAAAATCTCATGTGGTATTGACTGGAGGGTTTGGAGACCCAAGAAGAGGTTCCTATTAGTGAGTTATGATACCTCCAGGAAGGGCCCAGTGAACAAAAAGGAGTTGGGATACCAAACAGGATTTCAAAAGGGGTCAGGTTAAAATGGTAGGGGGGTGTTCTGGGCTTGGAACAGGGCCAGGGGAAGGAGCTCCACCCAGTCACGTACAGTCTCAAAGAACAATTTAGTTAAGGTCTCTTTTAGGGCTGTGTTCATTCTCCCTTCCTGCCCTGAACTCTGGGTATGGTAAGTAACATGGAGCTTCCAATAAGTACCCAATATCTCTGCCAATCTCTGACTTGCCTTAGAGACAAAAGCAAGGCCATTGTCCAATCCAATTACCTTGGGCACTCCAAACCTCAGCAAAATTGTCTCTAATATCTTTTGGGCTACTGAGATAGCTATTTCCTGCATGGTGGGTAAAGTCTCATCCCATCCAGAAAAAGCATCCTCAAACATTAGAAGGTATTTGTAACTATATTTTCCTGGCATAAGTATTCACTTGCTGTCATAGCTTACACTGTTCTACTATCTCTGCCTCAAAACCTGAGGTCCATTATATATAATTTAGATCCCTTAACTGCTTGGACAAGGTTTTTATCCCCTAAATGAGTCCATCTATACATTTGGCATAGTAAGTCTTTTGCTTGCTTTCTGGGAAGTATAGTTTTTCCTTGTATGTACCTTTGCCCTTCCTTCTCTAGGTAATAGTTGGTAGGGTGCCTTTAAATCTGAGTCCTTTCTTCAGTATATTCCAAGTGAGGCTATGGATGTCTCTTGCAGGCCCATAATCTGGATAGGTTCCTGCAGATTATCTGCCTGGTTATTGCCCCAGACCACTGAGTCTCTTCCCTTCTGATGTCCTGGGAAATGAATAATACTCACAGTTGCTGGCTTCATCAAGGTATCTAAGAGATTCAAGATCTCTTGCTTATTTTTCACTTCTTTTCCCTCTGATTTAAGCAGTCTTCTCTCTTGGTATATAGTCCCATGAACGTGGGCTGTGTCCAAGGCATACCTGCTATTAGTAACTTTTCTTGCTAGCCCCAAGTTCCAAGGCTTTAGTGAGGGCAGTTACGTCTGCTTTTGACCTCCCAGCAGAGGTCAGTCAGAGAGATCTTTCCTCCACCCATGGGCTCTCCTTTTGGGCCAGTTAGTTGTGGTCCATCAGGCAGGATATATATCTTGGCCCACATCTTGGAGAGTAAGCCTCACCCCAACAGAGGGTAGGGACATTCTGGGGCAGCTGTAAATGAATGGGATACCCAGCCCATCCCTAAGTCCACACTTCTTTGGATAGTCCATGAATACATTTTGGTGTCAGTGACCCCTTGGACCCAAGATTCTTTTCTTGGAAACAGGGCCATCAGTTTGAAAGAGGACCAAGTGGTGAGCCCATGTGTCTATTAAGAATTTAATTGGTTTCCCCTCCACTTTCAGAGTTACCCTGGGTTTAGGGAGGGTACGAACCCTGTATCCACTAATCACTGTCTTCACTCAGGGCTAACACCTTTGCTGTTTTGAGGTGCTTTTCCAAAGTCTTGGGATTTCCCACCCTTAGTTTCTGTTTGTTGGGACAGTCTTTGGCCCAGTGGCCCCTCTCCTTACAATATGGGCACTGGTTCTTTTCAAGGGGTTTTCTGTCTCTCTTTGACTGGAGTCTATCTTCTCTGCTTTCCTTATCTAATGTAACCAAGATTACATTAGTAATCCTGTAAATTCCTTTCCTGTCACTTTTCCTTTTCCTACTTTTTCTTTTTTTATTTTCCCTCTCATCTTCTTCTTTTTTCTTTATCTGCTCCTCCTCCTTTCTCTCCCTGTTATGGTAGACTCTCTCAGCTACCTGAACTAAATCCCTCAAAGGCTTATCCTGTAGTCCCTTTAGCCCCTGAAGCTTTTTTATGATATCTCTACTAGCCTGGTCTATAAAAACCATAGTCACAGTAGCTTTGTGCTTCTTGCTGCTGGAGTCATAGGGTGTATACTGATGGGCTGCCTCCATAAGTCACTCTAGAAAGGCTGTAGGTGACTCATCTGGTCCCTGCTTAACCTTACATACATTGGTCAAATTTGTGGGCCATTGCACATCCCTCTTGAGACCTGACAATGGAGCTTGGCAGTAGACCTTTAGGTACTCTTTACCTTCTGCTGTATTAAAGTCCCAGTCAGGTCTAGTCAGGAGAAACCTGATGTCGATGACAGTCTGGTTCATCAATGGTGCCCCCTGTGTCTGAGTGGACATTCTTTCTGGCTTCCTGAGTTATCCTCTCTCACTTTTCAGTCATGAAGAACACTCTCATGAGTTATTGGCTATCATCTCAGGCATGCTGATGAGTAGATAAAATAGTCTCAAAGAGATTAACTTGCCCCTTGGGGTTATCTGAAAAGGAGGGGAGGTAGGTGTTGGGCCTACCAGTTGTACAAGTCAGCCAAAAAGAAGGGCCAAAATTGCATAGCCTGATTCACTTATCATCTACTGCCACAAATGCCCTCAGCAGGAGAAAAACATTGGTATTTGGTGAGGTGGCTCTCAGACTTCAGGTTCCCATGGTGGAACCAGGAAGATGAGGGTCTCCTCCTGTTCCTCTCTCTGGTAAATGTAGGTACAGTGACCTCAGTCCTGTATGGGCTGAGGATCCTGTAGCTGGTGGGTGCTGGCGCTTGTAGGACCTAGGGGGATAAGAGTAAAGGGATATGGAGAAGAAGGGTCTTAGAGCAATAGGTCATCTGTTCAAGGGTCTTAGAAGGTCAACTTCTTATCAGGTGCAGATCCCTCCTCACATTTTTTCTTCTTCCTGATGGCCAGAACCTCTGAGGTGGGTCTTGGGGAAAGAAAGGCTTTTATCCATCATGTATGGGAGTGTGATTCCTCCACTAGATTCTTCCAGGTAACTATACAGGGTACTTGTTCTGAGTGACCGAGTAATTGTGGCCTAAAGACTCTTACCTCTACTGCTCTGATCACCTACACATCCAAGGTCTCTACAGAGGGCCACCATAATCTGAAGATGGACCATTCAAAGAAGCTGACAAATTTTCTTCTTCAGTGTTTAACTAGGATGTTTAACAGGGTAGATCCAGTCTGTCCAATTTCTAAAATTGTCATCAGTACAAGTCCAAGAACACAGATAAAGACAATCAACACAGTTCACCTTTCCACTGGCATAGAAACCAGGTGTCTTAGTCAGGGTTTCTATACCTGGACAAAACATCATGACCAAGATGCAAGTTGGGGAGGAAAGGGTTTATTCAGCTTACATTTCCACATTGCTGTTCATCACTGAAGGAAGTCAGGACTAGAAATCAAGCAGGTCAGGGAGCAGGAGCTGATGCAGAGGCTATTGAGGGATGTTTCTTACTGCACCATGCCTGCCTGGATGCTGCCATGCTCCCCCTTGATGGTAATGGACTGAACCTCTGAATCTGTAAGCCAGCCCCAATTAAATGTTGTTTTTTTATAAGACTTTCTTTGGTCATGGTGTCTGTTCACAGCAGTAAAATTCTAACTAATACACCAGGTTATACCAAGACTTGTTCAGCTTCCTCCAATTCTGTGTCTCACTGTTTCTAAAAGGAGCTTAGTCCTCTCAACTCACTCCAAGGGGTTTGAAGTGTCCTCCAGACTCCCTAAGGCCATGGCATTAAGGCATGTCTGCTATTGACTGCACCAGACCAGAGGCTTTCCAGACCATGATCGGGAGGCAAAAGTGAAAGCAAGACAGAGAGATAAACACTGACAAACACCAGTTGGCACCTGTATCCCAGCCTGATCTTTCCCCTCTGATCAGCCTACTTGATGGTTACTCAGGGGTCTCCTCAAATCCTGGATGAGCTCCCAAATGTGAGGCCCTAACCCTAGGTCAGTGATACTTACTTCGAGATGCCCCCTAGTGAGACACCAAGACACAGATCAATGCAAAAACAAGAGGCTTATTTCCTGCATTTCGGTCAACATTTAATTAGTCCCTCCAGGCAAATTACTTAAGAAGGTGACCTTGAATGGCTATTACAAGCCGTTTTTATACTCTTTAGGGCCACAGGTTACATAAGCAAGGTTACAGTTCAAGCTTATAGGCTAAGCAGCTTGACATTTAAATCTATTGGCTAGCAAGCATGACACACATTTTAATTCTACCTTGAACTTTCTAGAGGGTCAGGTAACCATCAGTCAGTACATTCTGAGATGACTTTTTACTCAAGAATGTTCATGTGGGTGGAGAATGGAACCTGGCCTAGCCTTGACTACAAGTGGGAGGGGAAGCGCTAAGGAGGGTGTGGGACTGTAAAATCACTTAGAATCCAGCATGCCTAGAAAAGAACCTAGAACATGCTAACTTGCTGTTTGGTTCATTTTCCTTAAATGTGCTCTGTATTTAAGTTTCTATTTTTAAGAGACAAGTAGTTAAGATCATAAAATGCTGACTTGTGCAATGATCAAAATGGAAAGTGGGATAAATGATTAAACTGTTAGGCAATGTAAAAGGAAGTAGCTAGCATCCACAATGTAGTAAGTAAAAGAGTGGGCTTTCATGTTCAAGAGAGAGCTATTACAGAACGTTCAGCTTGCATCCATCACTGACTATGAGTCTTTTCTTTTTCCTGCATTCATTCACCCTTACTTCAGGACCCTCTCTCAGACTGAAGCTGCACCTTGGTATATCTGAAAGGAGATACTTGTTAATGTACAAAGTTAAACAGAATACAAAACGTAATGAATCATAAGTGAAAGCACTCTTTTCACAAAATAATCAAGAGACTAAATGGACACAGTATGAACGAAAAATAACATTGAAAGTTGGAAAAAAATTAATGGATAATGTCAGACTTATTAGAATAAAACTTGATGGAGAGCGTAATAGGCAATAGATCCTGATCCTAATATTTTACAAACTCTAACAGACCACAGATACCAGCCCACCAAAACATTCAATTGCAGTATCTTAGTTATGATTTATATCATTGCAATAGAACACAATGATTAAAAGAAAGTTGGGGAAGAAAGGATTTAATTTAGCTTACACTTTTCAATTGTTTTTCATATCAATAGTAAGTCAGGATAGGAACAAAAGCAAGGCAGGGACCTGGAGGTCAGAGCTGAAACAGAGGCTACGGAGGGATGCTGATTACTCACATTCTTCACACAGCTTTCTCAGACTGTTGTTACACAAGCCAGAATCATCAGCCCATATTTGGGCCTATTCACAATAGGCCCTTTAACATAGATTACAGATAATGAAAATACCTTACAGAAGGATTTTATGGAAGCATTTTCTCAACTGAGATAGCGTTCTCTATGATAACTCTGGATTGTGTCAAGGTGACATAAAACTAATCAATTCACTCAATATATGGAGAAAGATATTTCATGATAAAACAAAATTTAAACTGTATCAATTTAAAATCTAGCTCTAAAACACAAAGAATAATTAATCTTGGACTAGTAAAGCAAAAAAAGCAAAAACATTCCCATATCACAACAACAAAATAATGGGATTCAATAAAATGCCAATTGATAACTTTCAGTATGAATGGTCTCCATTCTTTGGAAAAAAAAAAAAAACACAACACAGAGTAACTGATTAGTTTCAAAAACAGGTACATCATTCTGATGCATCTAAGAAACATTCCTCAAAATCAAAGATAGACATCATCTCAAGTTTAAAGGATCATTAAAAATATTCCAAGAAAATGAACACTGTAGATAGTTGGTATAGCCAATTTAATATATGACATGATATATTATTCCAACCAAACTAATCAGAAGATATAAAAAAGACAATAGATTCATAAAAATATCCACAAATTTTGCACAATGTAGTGTTATTCAACTCTTAAAAACAATGTCATTATAAAATTTGGACACAAATAAACGGGACTGAGGGACCATAAGGTCTTTTTCCAGTCCTGTACCCTCCTTACAGCTTCCCCTCCCACCTGGGGTCAAAGCTAGGCCAAATTCCATTATCTACCCACAGGAACATTCTTGAGGAAATACTTCTCAGAATGTACTGACAGTCACTCAGGGGTTCCTCAATAGTTAAAGCTCATCTCAGAGTGGTTCATTGGCCAGGAATTTGACCAACACTCTAGAGACATAGGGAGAGCAGTGAATTGAAGGTCTCGAGGTGGTATCACTGTTCTTGTTTGTCAAAGTCTGAGTCTGTAAGTCTGTTTGAACTTTTGGTTTGCTCGCAAGCGCCAAGGGGCTCAAAGAACCTACATTGTCTGGTATGGTCAAGTGCAGTGGGCAGATGTGCCTTAAGACTGCAACTGCAGGGAGCCTGGAGGATGCTTCAGGCCACCCGCAGAGGGGGGGTCAAGAGGGCTCCTTTCAATTTGGAAAAGGCAAGACAGTGTCCATAGGAACTGAGTCTTGCTATAACCTGGTTTCAGCATCTGTGGAAGGGAGAAACTGTAACTGCACCATGGAAGAAGGACTGTCTGTGTGTTGATTGTCTTTCTCTGTGTTAGTGTTGGTTATTTCATTCTGTATTCTTGGACTTGGACTGATGACAATTTTACACCTTGGACAGACTAGATCTACCCTGTTAAACATCCTAGTTAACCACTGAAGGAGAAAACTTGTCAGCTTCTTTGAATGGTCCACCTTCAGATTATGGTGGCCCTCTGTAGAGAACTTGGAATCTAGTGGAGGACTCACACTCCCACACATGATGGATAAAAGTCTTTCTTTCCCCAAGAACCACCTCATATATTCTGGCCATCAGGAAAACAGAAACACAGGAGGAAGAATTTGAAACTGAGAAGAAGTCAATCCTCCGAGACCCTTCAACTGTGGCTCTGTTTCTCCAAGACCTTCCTCCTCCACATCCCCTACACTTGTCCCCATAGGCCTGACAGTGTTAGCACTGGCTCGAGGACGCTCAGCCCATATGGGACCAGGGCCATTGTATACCACTTTACTGGAGGGAGGAGAGAGAGGAGACCCCCAACTTCCTCGTCTCACCATGAGTACCCAAAATCTGAAAGCCACCTTCCCTGATACCCCAGTGGCTCTCCCACTCATAGCATATGGGCCTATAGAAAAGGGCAATCAGGCTATGCAATATTGGCCCTTCTCTTTGGCCTACTCATACAAGTGGAAGGCCTAACAATCCCTCACCCCTTTCCATGGGGGCAATTATTCCCTTTGAGACTGTGTTATTTGCTCATCAGCCCAAATAAGATGATATCCAACAGCTCATAAGACCAGACTGTCCGTCGAAAGCCTAATGGCATCATTTCTTACCTCATCACTAGGTCAGGCTCGAAACCTTCACTCTCAGTTCCACAGTTTTGCCGTTTCCTTGCACAAGCTGCTTCCCCAGTTAACTTCATCATTGTACATGTATTTGATATGAATTTGTACTGCTTGTGATGCACTGCTACCCCTGGAACCCCTCCAGCCAATTAGAATGAACCACTATGAGAACTTAGACTAAATGCCCTGTGGCAAATGGATCTGATGCATATTCCAGAATTCGGCAACCACAAATATGTACATACACAAATTGGTACCTATTCCTCTTACATCTTTGTCAAGGCAGAACTAAAGGACAATACAAGAATGGTCATTGTATCCATGAAAACTATAATGTTAGTGATGAATGTGCCCTATGCTATAAAAACAGACAATAGGCCAGTGGAAAATTTGCCTCTTTCTGCAAAGAATGGGGAATACACCACTCCATTGCAATATTTCACTACCCCCAAGGACAATGTATCATTGAACATGCTTACTTCTCCCCCAAAACAAAACAAAAACAAACAAACAAAAACAGCAACAACAACAAACAGTTAAAGTGGGAGATACAGGAGATCCAAGGGTTAAGGCCTCAGGTAAAAGAAACAGATGCCTTATTTACCTTTAATGTTTAATATTTTGACAAGGCCTATCTCCTGCCCATAGCACTGGGGTGCCATACTACCCTTCATCACCCCTTTACCCTTGGTTTATTGGAAGGATTACCCCTAACCAACACCTGGGTAGGACTGGCCTGGCTGATAACAATGGGATGTGGGTTTGTTTTTTTAACTTCCCAGAAGGAACTGAAAAACCTATCTGAGTTCCTGGCTAATCCATGAAGTCTGTACTACCAACGACACAAATGGAACCAATGGAGCCAATGAAGACCACATTGAAGATCTGCTCACTGAGTGAACCCAATGCAGAAGAGAAATGCCCATCAGCAACAGATCTACAGTCTCCGGACTATCAATCAATAGGGGAAGGCCCACAGCGAAAACACCTGTGGAGAAGACATACTCATTAAGCCGCCCTTCTGCCCATCCCCACGTGACTTGGGTGAGCCTCAATATCCTTTTAAACCAAGACTATTGAATGTCCCCTGACCGGGCAGAGACAGGGTCCTATACTCTATTCATTTGTTCATGAGTGCCATTATAGCAGACAATTCATAGATAGATGCTACTCTCCTTCCATGGGCAGAGGGGAGAAATCCACGGGTTCTACTACACCTTGTGAGTTAGGATTCCAGACTCCTTGTGATATACTGCAATAACCAGGTGATGGGAGAGAACCCTTTCTAATTAATTCCACACTAAAGGAAACCTTTAATGTCTCATACTTTCTTACAGACGGTCTGGTAGGATTCTGCCTGAACAAAACAGACCACTGGACTTCGTTACACTAGCCAAAATAGCAATGTTGTGTGGAGAGATATGTGAACCCCAAAAGACCAGTCAGGAGCAGATCCAGGGTCTTTATACACAAGCTTGAGGCTTAACTCATCACTGACCCACATGAAGGATCTGGTGGATAAAAGCCCAGAACACTCATCGGGACAAGGTTTTATAGAGAAGGGCAAGCGAGGGGCGATTGTTTGTAGCCTGGCAAGCATCTAAATGGGGGATTACTGATGCCTTTAGCATAATTGGCTGGTTTGGGGAGTAAAACCTTAAACTTAACTTCTACCTTCCTAATAATTGGTGGTTATTAAGCAGGGTTGTACTTGTAACCTGGAAGTACAGAATTGTTGGAGAATAACCTGGAAATCTGTGCTAGATGCTGGATTTATTGGGGGAATAACTTGGAGACACAGGTGTTGAGGACAGCCTGGAAACTGGAGCAAGGCTCAGGTTATGTTGGGGGTAACCTGGAAACTGGAGCTAGGTACTGGACTTCTAGTTTACTTGAGTTTAAACTTAAGTCAGGTTTTCTTTTCTTTTTTTCTTTTTTCTTTCTTTCTTCTTTCTTTCTTTCTTTCTTTTTTTTTTTTTTTTTTTCTGAGACAGGGTTTCTCTGTATATAGCCCTGGCTTTCTTGAACTCACTTTGTAGACCAGGCTGGCCTCAAATTCAGAAATCTGCCTGCCTCTGCCTCCCAAGTGCTGGGATTAAAGGCATGCACCACCATGCCGGGTCCAAGTCAGGTTTTCTAAGATGGAGTCTGAACCTAAATATTTGGTCTCTCAGTAACATGTGCCTTATCTAATTGGATTGACTGACAGTGTGAACCCAGGGGATATTGGGCTGTTCCCAATTATGCCCCTTCTAAAGGTTATAAACCTACAAGTCATTTCCAGTACACTTTTATAAATAGTTTCATGATGGGCCTTAAAGGAACTTTTCAATCATCCCCAAGTAATTCAGCCCTTTTAACCAACTATATGTCTTTTGCTCACCCAGAGGTCTCCTTCTTAAGTGACTCATAAAATCTATGTGGGAGATGGTGCCTTTGTCCAGAACAGAAACATACATGTATGTGATATTTCTGAGCACACTTGTCAGTACCTGTGGCCTCCTGAGTGTATTCTGTGGGCCAAAATTGCACAATACATCTGACCAATCTCTTGGTAAGTTACAGAGATCTTACTTTTTTTTTTCAGTGAGATTCACAACCCATTGATCACTAGCCTCTCTACCTCTCTATGATTGAGCCAGCACTATCTCTTCGGCTCCTGGTCATTTTTGGATTATGAACCATTTATTCTTATTCATGGTGGCACTTTTTATGGCTTCTTTTTTGAAGGAAATCATACAATACCTTACTCAGAGAGTTGTTGGACTACCAACCATACTTCTCATGGGGAGCAGCCCCCAATTTGATATACACTGGGAATCCCTGTATGAGGCCTCCTTTTTTTCTTCCTGACTTGGCTACAAAGCAACACTTCCAACACCAAGTTAAACTGTTAAGAGATTAATTGTACTCTTCTTCTGTTGGGATCCTGTCAACTAAGACACTGCTCTGCAAGGAACCACCACTAATCTTGGTCCCTGTAAATGCAATGATGGCTAGAATTTGTCTTTTCCAATCTTGCCCCATCTCTACATTTCTACAGAAGTGTATTTGGCATATCTCTCTTTGTTGCTGGCAAAATGGTGAGGCTCTTAGCTTCATTAGCCATAGACTCTGTAATTATAGACTTACAAAATTCTGTGCAGATGGCCCTTTTACTTAACAATATCTCTACTCTAATAGCCTTTACATTGATAAACAGTTGAAGGTAAATCAACTCTTACAGCTAGGTGTGTTAAATTTACATCAAGTGCAACATTTTAAAGTACAATGCTAATCATCTATGGTATCTTGCTTGAGTTAATTGTGATCCACATTATCCTACTATCTGCTTGACATAATAGCAAACACACCTTAATAATATGGCTGCACTAAATTTACAGCATAGCTACATAACTGGTACATGGAAATCCCCATTTCTTTGTCTCATTTACCAGCTGAATAATAATATTTTCTCAATTAATGCTACTCATGTAGATGTTATTAGGTTGGGACAAATGACTGTATCTTTTAAGTATGTAGAGTCAAAGCTACTCCAATTTGTTTCCCCTGCAAACCTTTTCATTTATCATTTTATTCTTGTTGGAGGTAGAATTGTGTTTTTCATAATCTGTGCCATTGACATACAAAGGTTCAGCAGCTACACACCAAATCCCTTTTACTAGAAGTATTCAGCCTTGTAATAAAGCAAAAAGGGGGGACCTGTGGAAAATGTAAAGATAAACCTGATGGAAGAAAAAAAATGGGATGGAGAGCAAAGCACCATATGTTTCCATGACTCCTGGAGTTCCAATCGACCATACACTGTACATGATATAAGATAGCTTTCAACACACCAATGAGACAGAAAAAAGGACCCAACAACAGGGCGATGGCTTCTTCTCCATCTTCATGGATATCTTCCTGGGTGATTGGCCCCTTCCCTACAGAATTATGGCCAAGCTGATTAGATTCAGCTGGACAACATTTGTGATGCCCTGCCTGACCTTGATTATGTAATTGCACCCTGATTGGCTGAAAAACTGCATATAAGATTATGTGTTGAGCAATAAAGTTAGATGTGTACCCTGAGTCTTCAGATTCTGAATCCTGGGATTCTTCATGGACTCCATCTCCACTCCACTCTCCACCCCTCCCATCTCCTAGCTCCTGCTGCCACAAAGACCCACATCCAACATTATGTCTGGAGCTCTGATAACCCTGTGGAAGATGGGGAAGAAGGATGATAGGATCCAGATATGTCAAGGACACTACAAGAAAGCCTACAGAATGAATTAACCTGGACCCATAGGAGCTCACAGATATTGAACGACCTACCAGAATGTAAGTATAGAATGGACCTATGTTGGGAAGAAAAGGGGGGGGGTTGCAGAATAAGGAGGGGGAGGGAAAGAGCCCACTTCCGGCCAGAGTTGCTCCTATGCTCTGAGCAGGCGGTCATGGGAGGGCTGCCAGACATTTTCCACTTGGACCCCAGTGGGCATCTAAACCACTGACCCCACTTGGCAGAGGGTGGACAAGGGGCAGCCCCCATACCAGGGGCCCGAGGGCGACACCCTTGGCCCTGGGTTTATGGGAAAGAGGGCAGAGGGAGAGAAGTCTCCAAGCAGGCAAAAGTCATAAGTCCAGGCTTTGACTGGAGCACAGGAAGGCCTTCCATCAGATTAGAAAAAACCTATCCCATTGTCCAAGTGCAGCGGGCCTTGATGAACAGAGACAGAATATGGTTTTAGAGCTTTATTACAGAAAGGCACGGAGAAAGGACACAAGGGGGAAAAGGAGAGGGAAGAAAGGCTAGAGTAAGAGGGAGAGAGCAAGAGGGAAAGAGAGCAAGAGAGTGAGAGAAGAGAATGAGGAGAGAGTAAAAGAGTGAGAAGAGAGAATGAGGAGAGGTAAGAGAGAGAGGTAGGGTCAAACAGCCACTCTTATGATGGGCTTTTATCTTTACTGTTGCTAGGTAACTGGGAGTGGAGTGGAGACAGAGTCCATGAAGAATCCCAGGATTCAGAATCTAGAGACTCAGGGTACACATCTAACTTTACTGCTCAACAAACTTATATACAGTTTTTCAGCCAATCAGGGTGCAATTACACAATCAAGATCAGTCTAGCCTGAAGGTCAGAAGCTTGGGACATTGTCTAAGTGACTACTAACTACGCTTCTTCTGTGGGGTCTTGGTGTGTGTGTGTGTGTGTGTGTGTGTGTGTGTGTGTGTGTGTGTGTAACATTTACAGGAGCCTTGAGTCCAGGAGAGATGAGGGAATGCTTACCGTGCCATGTAGGTGAATTATCACCACTCTGGGGTTCAAACCTCAGCTCAACTGGAGACCAGACTGTGCAGAGCCCAATGCCCCGCAGACCTATGCCCTCTGCACATCTGTAACACTTATAAAGTTTAGTCTTCATGTGAGCCACATAACATCAGGAGCAAAGGCTGTCTCTGGCTCTGCTGCCTACTTTCGGATCCCCTTCCTTTAACCTTGTCTATCCTCAAAGGAGAAGTTGGCCAAATCTTACTGCAACTTGATATGCCCAGATTGGTTGATATCAATAAGAGGCCTCTCTTTTTCTTAGCAGAAAGAGGGGAATGTCAGAGGAAGGGGAAGTGAGAGGTAATGACTTGGACAAGAAAGAGAGGTAGGAAAGTAAATTAACTAACAAACAGTTGCCTTATTAACAAATACAAAATAAAAAGAAAAAAGAAAGAGAGAGAGAGAGGAGAGAGAGAGAGAGAGAGAGAGAGAGAGAGAGAGAGAGAGAGAGAGAGAGAGAGAGAGAGGAAGAAAGAAAGAAAGAAAGAAAGAAAGAAAGAAAGAAAGAAAGAAAGAAAGAAAGAAAGAAAGAAAGAAAGAAAGAATAAATGAAAGAGCCCCAACACTTCATTATGAGGTAAGGACCTCCAAAGATACCTTTGAGGTTATTTTCTGTTGGCCATCTACTACTGGGCAAGTGACCTACCCTAAGAAGCAGTTTGTTTCCTAAAGGAAACTTTCTTAATGGAGGAAGCATGGATTGCTTTGGTCTACACCAGGAGCAGTACTTGAGCTGAAAGGAGAAAACTGAACACATGCTTACCAAAGCACCTATTTCCAAGTGATTATCACTTGCAAATGAGAATTTAGTTTTCTTCATCATGTTTTAAATCTACACCCCAAATCAATTTTCTAAATAATTTAACAATAGTAGCTACTTTTTTCAAGTTTTGACAAATGTATAGATGTATATCTCCATAGACCCCAACATTATCCAGAATAAATTCAACATCCTATGTATTTCCTTACCTTTTTTTTTCCAATCCAGTTATTTCTTTCTTCCCCTTATTTACTGAAACCCAACAAATTCATTTTTTGTTATTATAGCTTATTCTTTTCAGTATGTTTTGGATAGTTTTCAGCTTAGTTTACTTCATTTATTAAATGTCATATGTGTTTTTCCTCCTATTTAAAATTAGTATGAATGAATGTGTTTTTAAATTCACATAGAGGATTCAAGTGAACATATCTGGAAGTGATTGAGGAAAATATGTGTGGATAATTCTCCTAATAATATAGATATACTTAAGTGTAAAGGTAGAATGTCATGGTATAATCCTGTAATTTTAGCTCTCAACAAATGAGCTAGGGAGTCTTGTGAATTTAAGAACAGCTTAAGATACAGACTGAGACTGGTTTAAAAACTGAAAAGAAGAAAACACCTAAGAATTGGAATAGGAGAAGAATTGATAAACTGATTCTCCATCTTTGTTCATATTACATGAATTTATGCTGAAAAAATCTTACTGATTTTGATCCAACCCAAACTTTTGGTACCTTGATATTGAAGTTTTTCAATTTAACTGATGAATAATGATATTCATTATTTATACCTATAATTTTATCATATCACATACTGTTTATAATTATCATTCATATATTATTGTCGCTTTACAGAAGTTTTTATTAATTAATTTATTTTTCTGGTTTTTGGTTTTTGTTTTTTTAAGAGAGGGTTTCTCTGTATAGACCTGGCTATCCTGGAACTCACTCTGTAGACCAGGCTGGGCTTGAACTAAGAAATCTGCCTGCCTCTGCCTCCCAAGGGTAGGGATTAAAGGCATGTGCAACCACTGCCTAGCTGTTTTACAGAATTTTGATAATCTATATTTTTACTAACTTTTAGATTATTTTCTTACTGACTTCTAATTTTTTAAAATTTAATATACAAACTTATATATATAATATATTTATAACATATAAATATATGTTATAAATATATATTATAAACATATAAACATTTAGCATTTATAGCATTTATATAAACATATAAATATATGTTATAAATATATATAATATATATAAATAAATATATTTTGCTAATATATTTTAGTAGCTCATGATCAAATTATCAAATGAGCCAGAGAAATGAAGCTAATAGTCTTCATTTATATATACATATATATATTTGTCTCTTTTAGTATACATAGATGGATGGATAAACAGATAAGAGCAGAGTTACACAAAGAGAAATATCACACTGGACTAATTCATACCATAACCTGCATATTTTGGTGAAAGTATATTTTGCCAGGCACAGATTACCAATTCAGAAGTTACTGTACTTCAGAAAACAATATTCCTTATACATACAAAATTTCACTTAAGTTTAGGGCTTTAAAATATGCCTTCTGAATGAATACACTAATTGTCAAATAAAAAGATTCAAAGAAGGATGGTATAACCTACCAATATCGTAAATGAAGTGATAATGAACAACAACAACAACAACAACAAAAAAATGGCTTAGAAAAGGAGAGTCATAGTGATAGTGTCATAGAAGTTTTATCCTGATGTGTTTCAGAAAAGAATCAAAGTAAATCTGTGGAGAAAACAATATGTTCAAAACAATATGTGTCAAACACAAAGATGAATCTAGACTACAGGTTTAAAAATGTAAGAAAGGCTGGGGCTATGATTCAGTTGTTAAAGAGCTTGCTGGGAAAACATAAAAACCTGAATTCAAATTCCAAAAACCTGGGCAAAGTATGGTGCTGTAACACATATCTATAATTTCTTTGCTCCTAAAGTAAGATTAATCACAGAAACTCAAGAGTCCTTCATTCTTTTAGGTTGTCCTTTAACCTTCACACAAGTGTAGTTGTATGCATGTATGTATTGGAATTCACAAACAGAAACAAACACACGTTTATGCATACATATCATAAATACACATAAAAATAGATATTTTAAAGTAAATGAAAGTGGTCCAGATATAAATGTAGTGTCCTCAACTTCAAATCATTTAGAATAAAATAGTCAATAATTTTATATGAACAGATTATTTAGATAAAAAGTCCAAAATGTGACATGTGAATATAAATCATTATCAGCTTTGTTTAATTTAGTTATTTCTCTCTCATTTTTTTATATTTTACTTTTACTTTTACAAGAGAAAATTCATACACCTTTTTATTCTTCTTCTTCAGGTACATGCAGATCCTCACAGGAGACTAAAGATTTAAAGAAATGAAGGAGCAGGAAAATTTTATATCTTTTGAGACAAAGAATCATAAATCTGTGAAAAGAAAGAATAGGACAGAAGGCTATAGGATGGGACAACCCATTCCAGGCTATCACTAGAAGATATAGGTGAATTGTAAAGCTGACAGAAAGGTTGTCTCAGTAAGAATATTTGTGTAGGTTCATTGCAACAATTCTGTGTTGCTGGTGGAGAAGGGTTATTTCTCATTCTAGTACATAAAAGACTGCTTCTCTCAAATAATTCTTAGAGTGTGCTCTCATTAAGAAAGGAGAGGTTGGTGAGAAAGGGTGAGCCCTTTCTACAATAATAGTTTCTTGAGTTCAGCTGAAATAATCAGAAAACCAAATGCACATATTTGGGGGTAAATATTTCTTACATGAGTTGCCATTTGCAAAATGCCCACAAAAATATGTTTCATCTGCAGACTTCTGCAGAGTGTTCCTTCCCATACCATATACTTACTTTTTGCTTTACCTATTCTTTTTTTAATTTCTAATATTATTTTATTACGTATTTTTCTCAATTACATTTACAATGCTATCCCAAAAGTCCCCCATACCCTCCTCCCCACTTCCCTACCCACCCATTCCCATTTTTTTGGCCCTGGCATTCCCCTGTACAGGGACAAATAAAGTTTGTATGTCCAATGGACCTCTCTTTCCAGTGATGGCCGACTAGGCCATCTTTTGATACATATGCAGCTAGAGTCAAGAGCTCCTGGATACTGGTTAGTTCATAACATTGTTCCACCTATAGGGTTGCAGATAACTTTAGCTCCTTGGGTACTTTCTCTAGCTCCTCCATTGGGAGCCCTGTGATCCATCCAATAGCTGACTGTGAGCATCCACTTCTGTGTTTGCTAGGCCCCAGCATAGTCTCACAAGAGACAGCTATATCTGGGTCCTTTCAGCAAAATCTTGCTAGTGTATGCAATGGTGTCAGCGTTTGGAGGCTGATTATGGGATGGATCTCCGCATATGGCAGTCTCTAGATGGTCCATCCTTTCTTCACAGCTCCAAACTTTGTCTCTGTAACTCCTTCCATGGGTGTTTTGTTCCCAAATCTAAGAAGGGGCACAGTGTCCACACTTTGGTCTTCATTCTTCTTGAGTTTCATGCATTTAGCAAATTGTATCTTCTATCTTGGGTATCCTAAGTTTTGGGCTAATATCCACTTATCAGTGAGTACATATTGTGTGAGTTCCTTTGTGATTGGGTTACCTCACTCAGGATGATGCCCTCCAGGCCCATCCATTTGCCTAGGAATTTCATAAATTAATTCTTTTTAATAACTGAGTAGTACTCCATTGTGTAAATGTACCACATTTTCTGTATCCATTCCTCTGTTGAGGGGCATCTGGGTTCTTTCCAGCTTCTGGCTATTATAAATAAAGCTGCTATGAACATAGTGGAGCATGTGTCCTTCTTACCGGTTGGGACATTTTTGGATATATGCCCAGGAGAGGTATTGCAGGATCCTCCGGTAGTACTATGTCCAATTTTCTAAGGAACTGCCAAACATATATAATGGAGCTAAGTCAAGATTCCTGATCAAAGCTCAAATAGTTAACAAAAGTCTACGCTTATAAAGGGGGAAACACATACCCTGCCATGCCAAGTTTCTTGATGTTGTAATGCCAAGTTGTCAGCACAGCCTTTTAGCAGTAAGTCACCAAATTCACAGGTTGCAGTTAACTCCAGGAAATCTTGGAGAACCAGTTAGGCCTCCCAGCAGGTGGTAGGAAGTGTCACATCAAAGGAAAACCAGCTCAGTCAGAAGAGCTGCACCGGAGGTGGCCCTGCCTCAGTGGTGTAAAGTTTGAACTAGCATGCCTAGGCTGGAGGAGGTTACAAACTGCTACACACCTCTGTTCAATTTCCTGACCCTCTCTATTTCTCCCCTGTATCCTCTTTGCTCCCTCACCCTCCTCTCTCCCTTCCAGGTCCCTCCCTTCCTCTCTACCTCCCGTAATTATTTTGTTATCCCTTCTAAGTAGAACTGAAGCATCCACACTTTGGTCTTCCTTCTTCCTGAACTTCATATGTTCTGTGATTTGTATAGCTGGTATTCTGAGTTTTTGAACTAATATCCACTTATTAGTGAGTACATTCCATGTGTGTCCATTTGTAACTGGGTTACCTCATTCAGTATAATATTTTCTAGTTGCATCCATTTGCCTGTGAATTCATGAAGTCATTGTTCTTAGTAGCTTGGTAGTACTCCATGTGTAAATGTACCACATTTTCTGTATCCATTCCTCTGTTGAGGGACATCTGGGTTGTTTACAGCAATAAAAATCCAAGGACAGGGAAAGCTATCCTCAACACTAAGAGAACTTCTGGGGGGAATCACCATCCCTGACCTCAAGATGCACTACAGAGAAATAGTGATTAAAAACTGCATGGTGTCGGTACAGAGACAGACAGGTAGATCAATGGGATAGAATTGAAAACCTAGAATTAAACCCAAACACTCATGGTCCCCTGATCTTTGGCAAAAATACCAAAATCATCCAGTGGGGAAGGGAGGAACAGCATATTCAACAAATGTTGCTGGTTCAAGTGGAGGTCAGCCTGTAGACGAATGCATATTAATACATTCTTATCTCCTAGTACAAAGCTCAAGTCCAAGTCGATCAAGGATCTCGACATAAAACCAGATTAACCAGAGTACACACAGAGGGACCAATGGCTACAGCCACATATGTAGCAGAGGATGGTCTTATAGGACATCAATAGGAGAAGAGGCCTTTGGTCCTGTGAAGGCTCAATGCCCCAGTGAAGGGAATGTGAGGGCAGAGAGGTGTGAGTGGGTGAGTGGGTAGAGACATCCTTAGTCTTCAGATAAATGCAAATCAAATCAACTCAGTGTCCATCCCACATCTGTCAGAATGGTAATATAAAAAACTCAGGTAACAGCAGATACTGGCTAGGATGTGTAGAAAGAGGAACACCTCCATTGCTGGTGGAATGGCAAGCTGGTACAACCATTTTGGAAGTCATTCTGGTGGTTCCTCAGGAAATAGGACATAATTCTACATGAAGACTCAGCTATAACAGTCCTGGTCATATACCCAAAAGATGTTCCAACATATAACAAGGACACATGCTTCAGTATATTCATAACAGCCTATGCCTTGTTTTCTTTGTTCTCCCATTGACTACCCTTTCTACTCTCACCTGCTCATTCTTTGTTTAACACATTGATTCCTATTTAATTTTTATGTCAAATGTATTCTATTGCAATCATCCTGCATTGTAAACACCTTTTCTCCTCATTTGTTTTTATTCTAGTTTCACAACCTAGAATCATACTCACAAATACCTATGTACCCACACATGAAAGTTAAAATCTAAAATCTCTGTATAAGGAAAAATATACTGTATTTGTTTTTCAAAGTTTAGGTTACTTCACTTGATATAATTTTCAGTTACATCTTTTCCTTTGAAAATATCATCATTTCTTTTATTTTGTGGCTGAAAAGTATTTACTGTGCATATATAACTTTGCTAAAATTCCCTTCCAGGAGAAGATTTTAAAAATACCTCCTTTTCTCTTAAATTCTTTACATCAAACCCAGTTAGAATTCCAACATTGTTTAATTTGAGGAACAAATTATTTTTAATGAGCTTCCTTCTAGATCATAGGTGGGAGGTTACTTACACTGGTGTGTGTATTTCCATAATGGATAGCACTTGGAAAACTTCACCTATCAGGGTTGAGGGGCTTCCCTATAGCTTCACGGATGAAGCAACATCGCTAGTCTTCACTCACTTTCATATAATTTAGTCCCTCTCCAAAACCACATGCTGAGATTACAGTTAGTAGGCAGTAGCAGTTGAATACTCATGAGTGATGTGTGTGTGTATGTGTGTGTGTGTATGTGTGTGTGTGTGTGTGTGTGTGTGTGTGTGTGTGTGTGCATTGTCACAAACTTAGCTGGGAAGATCTTTTTCAAGGGGGCACAGAGGAATGTCCCAAGATATTAGTAAGTTGGCTAGGAAGACTGTGCTGCAGAAAAGCATTACAATGACATCATCCATTCATCTCTTCATGAGCATCTAGCTATTGTGGTAAGTATCTTATTAAACATGGTTTCTCTGATAATAAGACTCAGAATGCTACAAATTTGTAACTTAGTGTGGAATAGACAGGCCAGGGGTAGTTCTAATTTTAGTTTTATGAGGAACCACCACGAGTTCCAAGGTAGTCACACAAATTTGCATTCTCTCCTCTTTTTCTTAACATATTAGCTAATATGTTGTCAGTTTTTTCAATTATAGTCATGCAATATGGGTTGAAGTAGGTTCTCAGAGCACTTTAATTTAAAATTTTCAGATCACTAACGATTTCGAATATTTTAAAAAATATCTACTAGCTATTCACATTTTTTTCTCTCGAGAACTTCTTGATGTAACCATTCTGACTATAGTGAGATAGAATCTTAAAGTAAGCTCCATTTGCATGTCCCTGCTGGCTGAGGAGTCTCCTCTATGAAAGGACATTTCAACAGCTCATTGATTTGGAAAGAACTAAATGCCAACTGATATTTTTTCCTGACCTAATTCTATAACACTTTATATGCATAAAACTGCTCCAAAAATAAGTGTAATTTAAAAAGAGAGAAATAGAAAGAAAGCTGAGAGAGGGGGGGGGGAGAGAAATGGAGATAAAAAGAAAAGAGAAAAGAGAGAAAAAGAGAAAGAGAAGGGGGTGAGACGGAAAGGGAAATGAGAGAGTGCAGAGTAGAGAGGCAGAGGGAGAAGAAAGGAGAGAGAAAGAATTGGAATTTTATCCATGTCTTGCCCAGTTGCATTGACTGCATCACTAAATGCAACAAAGACTGAATTAAGAAGTCATAATCAGTAACTTTCAAAACATTGTGCTCTCACACAAATATTCTGTCTAGTAGTTAAGTGTAAAGAACAAGTGTTAATCTCTACTGTTCCAAGAACCAAAGAAACATGTCTGTGCTGTCAGCATTGACTTTCCTTTCTGACAATAATGCTCACTTTACTATTCATGTTTCGAAGTGACTATTTGTTGCAATGTACTTGAGAAGATTTAAGGTGAGTGTTAAAAGTCAAAGAATAAGCCTTCCAGGGCACCAAAATAAAATCAACACAATTCAGCAAAGAACAATGAAAACTGACAAGGGAAATACAAAGTCATTTTGTATTATATTCAGAGGGAATCCAAATAAAAGGATCTTGGACATAGACATGTGCTTTTCTTTCTCTCTGTGTTGTGTTGATGTAGATGGATAGTTCACACATTGAAGGAGATACATTAGTTATTGCTAACTCAGCATATTATCACATTGCTATAAATTCTAACCAAATTTTTCATGTTAGTATTTTCAATACTTAAATCATTCACTTCTCCATTTCATCTTACTGAATTAATCTTTTTCTCCACTCACAAGTATAGAGCTTTTTCTAGAGTAATGCAATGACTTGTGTATTAAAATTCAATTCTGATGGTTCTGCTACATATGATATCTAGTATCAAAGATGCCCAGCAATGAGAAAAGAATATGTATAGCTAATCCAACTTTCTATTTTCTTAGATAATTAGGGTGGTTCTGGAAATTGGTATGTTAATCACAGTAGAATGGTATTGGCACCATATGAGCTCAGTGCTGAAATATAAGAGGTTAAATAAATAGAGTAACATGAACTCTCCATGTTACTCTCTTTATCTAGGCAATTTAATGTGTGTGTGTGTGTGTGTGTGTGTGTGTGTGTGTGTGTGTGTGTGTAGTGGTTTGAATAGGACAGTCCCCAGAGAATCATATGTTTGAATGCTAGGCCATATGGAATTAGGATGTATGAATTTTATGAAGACGGTATGTTTCTTTTTGAAGGAAGTGTATCACTGTGGCATCAGGCTTGGAGGTCTCAGATGCTCAGGACAGATCCAGTGCAGCTGTCACTTTCTGATGCCTGCCTTTGAGTTTTAAGCTAGCATGCCAATAAAATGTTTTCCTTTATAAGAATTGCTATGGTCATGGTGTCTCTTTACAGCAATAAAACCCTAAGACAGTGAATTATGTGCAATTACAGTTTTTCCCAACCTTGTATTGTTACTGGGAAACAGATACTCTCTAGCAAAACAGGATTCTTATAAACTATATTTTATCTTTGATAAGTATGCTTAGTGATTAAAACCAACTTTCAATAGTAGCCTGGAAAATATGATTAAGGCAGTAAGTCTGTAAAAACAACAACAACAACAACAATACCCCAACAAATACAGGCTAATTCAATGGTAAAAAATACTTGTGTTATTTCTTTGTTTCTGTCTATCACCTTAAGATCCAACTGTATTCTTGAAAAGATTATGTTCATGAATGTATTCTTAGGCAAATAAACATCATGTCTTATAAAGTAAGAGCCAACAAAGTGATCTAGTCAGTATAGATTCAGTATGTTAGTATACATGTGACTATTACATACTACAGTGGTTTAATAAACTAGAGCAAATTACTAAGACTAGATACAAATTCTTTTGAAAATTCTGTTGCAAGATTTGATCTCACTGTGAATCTGAAATTGTGTTATTTACCAAGAAAAAGTTGTATTTGTTGTGGAGTGGCTAAGCCTTAGTATGTCTTTAATCTCACACAATGTGGATAAAGTTAGTTGCTAGAAGGAATCACCCATGTTAGAGAGTGGTGTCTAATTTAGCAGCAGATAAAGTGACAAACCAGAGAAACATTTGACAGAATAGGTATATGCCTAATTCTCATGAGAAGAAAAAGTGAAGTGAAACTAATTAAGAGAGGGTAAGGAGAGAAAAAGAGAAAACTGGTACTTACAGAGAAACAAGATGCAGAGAGAGAACAACCGTGACAGCACGAAGAACAATTGAGCCAGAGAGTAAGAAAAATTATAATATATTGCCAAAGTTAGTGTAAAGTCAAGAAGAGCAAATTAGGAGAGCCTAGGAGAGAAGCCAGTTTGAATCAGCCAGCTTAGAGATGAATAGCTAAGTTGAACAAACCAGGTAGAGTTCAGAAGGAACTAGAAAAGGGAAGCTCATGCAGCAGTAACTATCAGAGGCTAAAAGCAGTCAGGGCCAGGTGAGAGTCTATGGAGCTAGAAACTTCCAGGACTAGGTTTGGATTAGCACACTGAGGTAGTAAGCTTCCAAGATGAAAATAAGCAATAGGAATATAAAAGATACTTTTACAGAATTCTCTAAAATTTCAAAGGATATGGGATCGCTAGCCTATAGTTCTTTTCATATTGAACCTGATTTAAAAAAACAAAAGCCTTCTACTGTCAATCTGAAGGAAAATGTGAAGGGATAGAATGTTTATTGGCTATTGCATACAGTAACAGCATTTATATATTATGCCTTCATGTGTGATGAGGATATTTTATTTGAGATACATAGAAACAAAATAAATGTAATTCAAATTTATTCAGTTGTGAGAGACAGAACAGATTTAAGAAAGCAAGGAGCTTGGGATTTACATATAGTTTATTTCTTCTATTTTGTATTCAGTGTTTATGTATTCGTTAATTATTTTGTTCTGTGTGGGAAATGGGACATGGATCCGCAGTATTCATGTGGATGTTAGATAAAAACTTACCAGGAGTTGACCATCTGAACACTGTTCAGTAGGTAAGCACCCTAAGCCAAAGAGTTAGCTTGCTGGGCCCCATATAATATTTTAAATCAAATTTTATAGTGATTTTACACCTCTTTTTTTTTCAGGGAAACATAGCAATTAGTTTTTTTTTTTTTTTGACATCTCATACAGGACAAAACTTTTAATAATTAACTTCTTTATCCATGGCAATTCCTAAATTAATTCAATATGCACTTCAAAATTTTCTGTGGCATCATACTGAACATTCTAAGTGCTCCTGTAGATCAATTAGAAAAGTATGTCCCTATTGTCTTCAGATGTGAGCTCATAAAAACAAAAGTGTCTTTTAAAATAATCTACAAATTCTATGATTGCATAACACCATGAATTTTTAGGACCTTTCATTATTATCATTCCACACATTATAAATATTAATGTGTTGATTTGAATGACCTTACTATAATCATAGACTGTCATGATTATTTATTCTGTCACTGTTACCTTTCTATTTTCTCTGAAAAAGTAAGACAATCTGAGGATTTAGGGGAGGCACTGGGGGAAAGTAAGCATGATGAAGATACATTATATTCACCTATGAAATCTCAAAGAATTAATAAAAATATATTTAAACACCAAGATTAATATTAGAGGTTTTTGCTATTGAGCATATTCAACTCTTCATTATAAATTTAAAGTTGTAATAGATATAATGAATATATGAACGACTTGATTTTTCAAATAAAATATATTATGAAAATTAATCCAATGTCTAGAATCCAAGCATAATGATATTTTGTCATTTTTGCAGAATCCCTATGATTTTCACCTATTTCTGTAGTTTCTTAGTATATGGAGAGAAAATTGTTTCCTAACCTCTAAGACTAGATTTAAGAAATGCTGTTATTGTCAAAGGTACACCCCCAAAGTGTTCAAAAATGCCACTGAATTGTGGATATTGCTCTAATAAAACGGGTAAACAGAGACCTAGTGCAAATTTTAAAAAGTAACAGAACAAAGCAAATCAACAAGCTCTACAATCTTGTCAGAAGAATGTATGCACTCTGGAAATTATTCCCATCGTTCTTCCTTGACAGCTTCTGAGAGGAAATTCTGATGGTTCCTCTGCTCCATGTTTTACACTGATGAGGTAAGCTTAAAGACACCTTACAATTAATGTATGTGGTCAAGCTGGCCATAGTCTAGGCAATAGAGCTTACCAGAGGAATGTCAGTTTCAATAAAAATTCTAAGTAATCTTGTACTATAGGAAGATATCAAGCTCAAAATCAAGGAAAAATTGCAAAACTAATCAAAGTACATATAGAGTATATGCAATTTATTCTGACAGCAAATACTTTGAGGCTACTTTAAAAAAATATAATTCAAGGAACACATTCAAAATAGTACAATTTGTGGTAAATGTCAAGGAACATTATTCTGATAAATGTCAGTGTAATAATTGCATGGAAATTGTTCTCAATACTACACACTATATAATCAGTTTTGATAGAAGGATCAAAGGTGTAAATTTCATGACCACTCATTGTAGGCATTTATCAGAAAATGTAATGGAAAGTAAAGAAAGAGAGAAGATAACTATTTGTGATAAAAACTTTTACTCAGGTAAAATAAAAATTCCACTGACTTTTAAAATACATATCATGCCCTTAACAGTCTTTTGAGCAAACAATTATAGTGTCATTAATATTGGAACCAAAATAGTATCCATTATAATTTAATATAACAAATATCATAGAATATACACAAAATCGTCCCCCTGAGTTTACAATACAGACTCTGATAATTAGAGATAGAAAACTTTTATAAATTATCAGGATAAAAAGTGTCAAGGCTGGATATAGAAGCACACATCAGTAATCCTAAAGCGAAGGTTGATGAGGAATCTTTAGAAGAGGCTTTGAGTTCTAGGGCTGCTGGACCAACATAGTGAAGTCATGTTTCAAAAATTCAGTAAAGACACAAAAAGGGGTAACAATGACTTTGGTTGTTGGTTGTACTTTGTCTTCTGTGGATCTAGTATTGAGCTTATTGGACAAGACATAGATGGCACGTGCTCAATAATGTATAAAATAGTTGAAATATATTTAAAATATTTTGTGGCCTTTCAAAACAAATGCTAAGCATTTAAGTGTTATAAACCTCTTATGTATTATTTATGTGTCATATTTTTATATGATCACAAGTGCTATCATTAGTATCACTGTGTATCTCAAGGAGGAGAGGGGATGGAGGAGGGCATATAGTAAGAACACATCTAGTATTCAAAAGCTAGAGCTCCTTTCATTAGGGTTCAGAATGCTTAGTTCAAAAGAGTCATGGCTGCCCGACACCTTGTCTGGCGTTTTAAGACATTCTCTCTGCCTGTCTGTAGATATTTTGGCATAAACAAGAAGAAAAAGTGAAAGGGAGCCAAGGTGATTTTGGAGCAGTGTAATTGATTCGTCAATTCAGGAGTCCTACAGAACTCAAGGTCAGACTATGTCTCAGGCAGACAACCCAGATCAATTTTGCAGTGAGTGAGTGTTTAGAACAGCAGAGGCATATATATTTAAACCCATTTAGGAGAGTCAGTTACCTCAGTGAGTTAGGTTTATGAATCAAGTAGGGTTAATATCTGTCCTTTATTAGAACAGAAACATTTTAGTACCCTCAAAAGGATGAAACATAGTGTAAGAGACAAAGCACATAGGCTCTCACCACTAGCCATTCAAAACTGAAAGCAGTAAAGGGGTCACTGATCTTACAATTCAAAGAACCTTGCAATTTTGTTTGCACCATTTTGTTGTTGTATTTTACTGTAAAATTATGAAAACATAGTCATCCAAAGATTTCTGGAATAACTTTTCAGAAATTTACATTATGACATTATAAATGATTTCCAAATTTATTTTACTCATAAATAACATACATAGGTAAAATATATTTCTTATTTTGTTTGCTGTAACTTTTGGGTAGCTCTTCTTGCATTTGCCTTTATCCAGTAATGTCTTGTAATCTCCAAGCAACGCCTATTTTTTCAAGGACAAACAAATTTACAGAAATACTCTCAATGGGGAAAAGAAAAGGCCCTTATGTCCTTTTATTTTAATAAAATAAGCAAAGCAGTGGAATGTTATTTGAAGTGAGCTTAAGAAGTATGAAATTTATTATCATGCTATCTGATGTGCAAAGTGCTGTACACATTTTGTAGGTGATTTTTATATTTAAAAAGCCTTTCATTTCTCAGAGGCCACTATTTAAATGGCTGACAGGGGATAATTTGTTTTGTTCGGTGAATTCCTGATTGTTGTACAAGGAACAGTTCTTTCACCTTTCATTCAACAATCCATCTTCCTGTGGTGATTTATTTTCGTATTTCTAGACATGCTTTATTACCTACAGACTTGGCATAGACTCTTTTTTCCATTTTGGGAATTTACTGAGTGAGACCAAGGAGCTATACATATATTATGCTAAGTTATAAATATACATTTAATATTATTACACACAATTATGCTTTTATTTGCATATTTGCATATTTTAAGATGTGCAATGATATACCGTTGTATAACATTGAGAGGATTGTTGAAATGTGGATATACAAAACACTTATAATTGTACTTGGTTAAGACATGTGCATAATGTTCCATGATGTTAGCAAAAAGAATGATGAACTAGCATTTGGGGGAGATATAATTATTTACTATTTCTTAAGGTTGTGTCTTCATTTGATTAGCAAATGAAAAGTTTTAAACGAATCCAAAGTTCAAATGATCAAATTGGCTACAATCTCTACATTTGATAAAAACTTTTATTTAATTTTTTTTCATAGTCTGCTGTCAATATATAACATAAAAATATATGCTGGTTTCATAAAAATATCATAAAATTTTAGAAAAACCACATCTTTATTAAAGCACTTATTGCTCTTTCTAACGATCTGTTTTCTTTTTTCAATTCCTATGTCTGGTGCATTCAGCACCAGAAAAAAAGTGACATTATCCCTGTTTACATATATATATATATATATATATATATATATATATATATATATGCTAATAATTTGAATAAAAATATTAAAGTCAAGATCCAGTCTTGTCTGTACAATTTAAACAATTATTGTGTACTAACTCAGAAGCAAAGTCTATCAATACTATAAACTTTCTCATGTAACAAAATGAAAGCATCTCAGATATAGGGTAAATTGTTTCGTTTGTTTAATCTAGAAAAATGTGCAAAGATGAGAGACTTGTGAGGAGATTTAAAGTTCAAAAGACAGAGTCATGGGAAGGAGATATTAAAGGTATAAAAGAAACTGGAATGACACTGGAGTCAGGGAAATGTAACCTCTCACGGAGAACCATTATGAGACAGAAAAAGTAAGAATGATTGCAGACAAGCCAACTAAGCACAAGGCACGTAGCCAGCTAGAATACTGCTCTTCTTAAACTCTTTTCACATAACAAAATAGAATTTTCTCAGACATAGCTCACCCTCTGCCTAAAGGCTATCAAGTTATAATCTCACATATTAGGTCATAATCTATGTAATAAAGCTGTGTTTTACATCTCACTCAATGTAGAGCAATCCTGAAAATGTACATTGTCTTCATATTCTACCTTACAGATATTAATGAGCAGTACTTCCTATTACAAAGATATTCAATGTCCTCTAGTGTGGGGACCATGAAAGGTAGCTTGTTTTTTGGGTGAGCGAGACTTACTCTGGAGACCCAGTAGAAACTCTACAAGGACGGAACAGTGAGCCATGCTCCCAGACAGACATAGGTGCCTGACACCACAGAGCCACCAACTCCATAATCCTGTGACTGCCACTCTTGCAAAGTCCCAAGCTCCTAGCATTCTGTCTAGACTCCACCCTCACAGTTACCTCACAATAGTCAGGTATGCTCCTCCACACAGCTACCCTGCAACTGCAAGATAGCTCAGTCCACTATAAAAGGGACTGCTTGGCCCCTCTTTCTCTTAAGCTCTCATCTCTCTTATTCTCATTTCTAGGTCTCCTTTTCCCTCTCCCTTCTCCCCTCTCTCCATGTGACAATGGTCAGCCTCCTCCTTTCTACCTTTCTGCTCTCTCTATGCCTTTCTACAATAAAGCTCTAAAACCATAGACCATCTCTGCTCATCAAAACCCACAGTGCCTGGGTGATGGAATAGGCCTTCCCTTTTAACTTCCCTCTGGAAGGTCTTCCTATCCTCCAGCCACAGAATGGCCCAAGGGATCTTTCGTGGGAACCACCCAGTTCTCTCTCTCCCTCTCCCCCTGCCCTCTTCTCCCTTTGGCCCCTGGACTGACTGAGCTGCCCCCGGGACCTTCACTTTGTTCTCAGCTCTTCCAAGGCACACAACAATGTCTGAGATGTCCAAGACTGAGAACCTGTAGTCTCTGGCCTCTGTGAGACCCAGAGACCCTGAATTACTCCCTCTCTAGCCCCGTGGACTGGGGTTCCATGGCTTTCCACAGCCAGATGCTCACCTGGGCGGCATAGAGAGTATGCTGCAGTCACCCACGTCTTACTGCCCAGAGCACCAGAGCTCTCGTGGATGCAGGTTCTCTCCCCCCCACCCCCTTTTATTTCCTGCTGCCTGACACTTTAGCTAGAGAAAGTCTCTGAAAGCTAGTAGATTATCATTTGATCTTACAAATAATGTAACCCTATAATAAAACCCCTTCATAAGCCTTTTGAAGTTTGTTAACTGTGTTAGAACACATAAGGCAATTGTTATAGTAGGTTTGTGGTGTCTTATGTAGTTGTATATCACTGAAGCACATTTTACCTGGAAGAGAAAGCTCACATATTAAAAAAATATTATATATTTATAATATAATAATAATAAATTCTTTAAATACTCAAGAAATAACTTTTATTAGTAACTGGGACAATAATCATAATTTCAGATATGCTCAGGAGAGGGGAAATCAAAGTATTTTGCTTAATTACTAGGATGTGTATTTAGGCATGGGAAAGGAAAATGAGGAGCACCAAACCACTTCCCAGGCTAGAATCTTAAGAAAACAATTAGACAGTGAAATAGAAACAGTGATGACTACTGTTGGTTTACAGCTATTTCTAGTATCTTTTGACCTTCTATGTCTAGTACCTTCTGCTATTCCCTAACGTTTACAGAGGTCTGCTACATAGAACCCCTTGCTGATAGGGCTCCTTCAGGAACAGTTAAAGAAAAGCAACTAAGCCTAGAAAATAACAACATTCCCTGAGTAAACAACAGTAAAGCAATAAGGGGCTGTGGAGTCTGTCACTAATAGTAAAGCGAAGCCTGTGCTCCAAAGCTGATAGAAGAATGTGACCTCCATGTCAAGACTTATGGTGAGATGTGACACAAAGTTTTTAAAAAATCATAATGATGATAGGGCTGTGTCATACAGACCTGTAATCCCAGTTATTTTGAAGCCTGAAGCAGAAAGATAGAAAGTTCAAATGCAACCTGTGCTATGAGATTCAGACTACATCAAATAACTTAATAAGAAAATGCTGTCTCAAACCAAAAGTAAGAAGAGAACAATGGATATAGCTCAGGGTTGGATTTTTACCCAGGAAATATGAGAATGTGTAAGGAAAGACTCCCTAATTGTTTGGGTAAATAAAGACAATCTCTGGAAGAGATATAAAGGTGGGTTTTCCAGGTCCCAGGAGGAAGAGGAGGAGAAAACATAGAGAAAGGGCCTTTTGGCCAATCTGTGGGGTGGAGAAGACTGACACAATGTAGGTTTTGTGGCTGTTAGACCCATTGGATGCCAACATAGGACAATAGATTTTGTACCCAGCAGTTGCAGCATCTGGGTGGTTTTAAATATTAAGATTGTGTGGTGTTTTTCATCTGCGATGATGACCAGATGGGCAAGAGAAAGTGCACTGCCATGGTACATCATTGGTGGTGAGCAAAGCCAGCCACGGGTTTGTGGGAAAAGCATTAGCTATCCATGGGAGCTAAGTGAGGCTGGTGGAGCTAGCAGCAAGAGAGGTTGAGAGAGCAAGAAGGATCCTCTCAAGAAGGATCAAGCATGGATTTTAAAATTGCATGCAACAAGAAGGTCCTGGTTTCAATTCTGAGTCCATTAAAAAAAATCTTGACAATAAATTCACCTCATTCCACAGAATCCAATATGTGCCTAGGAATCAGGACACACATAGGTTTCCTTTTACACATAGGTGGCTTTTCATATGCACTTAGGGTCTTCTGAGTTTGAAAAGTACTGAAAGAAACCACATGCAAATTGACTAAATTAAAGTAAAACAATACAAATGAGCACATTTGCAAAGCATTAACTTTGAGGATGAGGAAAGGAGAAGATTTAAGCCAGGACTTGTTTAAAGAGAAGGATGGAAACTAACAGAGAATCTAAATTAAAGACAGAGAAGTCATTTCCCAGTCAAGAACAATATTCTCCAAGATTAAAAGGGATGTGGGAGAGAAAATCAGACCTTTATGATCACCCATCTGTTCCCAGACATGTTTACCTGAAGAAATGCTTTCTGAGTGCTTGGTCCCAAAAGAGATTCTGTGTCACCCTGAGTAAGGACCAGAAAACATCATAGAGCTGATATGGAAGGACTGTGGGGATTGAACCATGGGGAAGAGTGCAGTTGAGTACAGATGTTAGGAAGAATTCTGACCTTTGTAATCATAAACTCATAGTAGTTCCTGAGTGTGACCTGAAAAAGAAAGGGAGGGAAGGAGCAAGTGAGAGAGCAAGAGAGTGAGAAGAAATCAGAAGCTACAGAGAGAGAGAACAAGAGACAGAAAACCAGAAAAAGGAAGGAGGAGGAAGAGAAAAGGAAGAAGAGGTAAGTAGGAGGAGGATGAGAAAGGGAATAAGGGATGAATGTAATTATAGTGCATTGCATACAAGTATGGTATTGTCAAGTATTAAAAACAAGAACTATTTCCATTTTTGTTCTACTTCTTTTTCTGTTGCTTTGATAACATTTTTCTGAACAAAAGTAAGTATAGGGAGAGTTTTATTTAATCTTACAGGGTAGAGTCCATCATTGAAGGCATTCAACACAGGAATTGAAAGAGAAAACACAGAGGCGGAAAACATGGAGGAACCCTGCTTGATTTGTGACCTATTTGTTTTTAGCTTCCTTGTACAGCTCAGGATCACCTGTCCTGGGAATGATAATGCCCACAGTGAGCTAGACTCTCTTACAAAAATTAAAATATCTTCACACTTATATTCCAGCAAGCTAATCTTATATAAGCAATTCCTCAAGTAAGACTCTCTGTTAGCTAAGTCTAGGCTGCGTCTAGTTAACTGTCTAAAATAACACAGACATTTAATTCACCTGATTTTAATTAGAATACACAATGTGCTGAACATCTGAGATATAAAATATGTGTGAAACATATGTTTTCAATTTTATAGCATTTAAATATATTTAAATATTTTCTTAATTACAACTTCCCTTCGAGAAGAATTTTATTCTTAAATACCAAACAATATGGACTTTACAAAAATCCACTGTATTTAATGAAAGTCAAGTGTTAAACCTTAAATCCATTTATGCTTTGACTTAGACAAAAATAGCCAATTCAGTCTCATTAAAAGACCAAGACAAAATCATAAGACTACAGAATTCTTCATTATATCTCATATACACATACACTCCTAGAGAACTACATGGTTGTATTCTGCTCATAGCCCTAAAAAATATTTGAAGGTAGTTAGGACTTTAATAGTAGAACATTAAAGAAAAATATAGCATCTGGTGCTGAAGTTTCTGAAGACAGGAAACATATGCTAACTTCTACCTATGGAAACAAATGCTCCTGTTGACGTCTTATTATTTACATTTTATTATAAACATGATTCTTTTCAATAACAGTAAAATCTGTGAATCCTACTAAGAGAAAAAACATTGTGACAACATATTCACTCATACTAGACTTGGAAATAGCAGAAAATTTGAATGTTTAGACTAGAAATTTAATGTATCTATTATGAATAAGTTAAAGAGAATGAAAAAACTAGAAAGCATGCCAGAAACATTTGGAATATAACAAAACAGTGGAAAGTAAAAATGGAATGAAAGAAAAAAAGCTTTGTCAGTAGAAAATTTCCAAACTGAAATATGAAGGAAAATAAAAGTGAGAAATCAGAGAACAGAATGTGTAAGAAAGATGGGGCAATTATAAAAGGTCTGAAGCCATAAAGTGAATACATTGGACAGAAAAGATAGAAAAGGCTTGGAAAAATATCTAAGTAATAATGTTTGAGAAATATTTTAAATTAATACCAAACACTAAATCACAGATAGCATGAGCTCAGAGCACACTCGGCATACTGAAAAGGATCCATGTCTCCCCATATAATTTTTCAACCTGCAGAAAATCAAAGCAAAGAGAACATTGCAAGACAATGGGAAAACAAATGAACACTGTGGAGGAAAAGGACAAGAATTTTATTGAGTTTTAAAATAATCCCAAAGTCTAAAAGAGAAAGAAATGAAATATTTAAAGGTAAAAGCTGGGAAAAATACCTCCATTAAAGAATTGTCCAGTGAAATACTATTGAGAAGATAACAGGGTTTTCCTCTTAGCACTGCTTTCATTGTGTCCCATAAGTCTGGGTATGTTGTACCTTCATTTTCATTAAATTCTAAAAAGTCTTTAATTTTTTCCTTTATTTCTTCTTTGACCAAGTCATCATTGAGTAGGACATTGTTCAGATTCCATGTGTTTGTGGGCTTTCTGTTGTTTTTGTTGCAATTGAAGACCAGCCTTTATCCATAGTGATCTAATCGGAAGCACGGGGATCTATCCCATTTACAGCCACTAAACACAGACACTATTGTGAATGCCAACAAGTGCTTGCTGACAGGAGCCTGATATAGATGTCTTCTGAGAAGCTCTGCCAGTGCCTGACAAATACAGAGGTGGATGCTCTTACTTAACCATTGGACAGAGCACAAGGTCCCCAATGGAGGAGCTAGAGAAAGGATTGAAGGAGCTGAAGGAACTTTCAGCCCCATAGGGGGAACAACAATATGAAACAACCAGTGCCCCCAGAGTTCCTAGGGACTAAACCAAGGCTTTCTTTGTGTAGCCTGGGAAGTCCCAGATTTATTCTGTAGATCAGGGTGGCATCAGAATCACAAGGAACCTATCTAATTCTGATTTTGTCTCCCAAGTATTGGGCTCAAGGGTATTTATGTACCCTTGAAAATATTTATATTATTTTTTATCATTTTTTCCTCCTTTGGAGATTTATTTTTATGTGGATTATTTATCCATATTTTTCTCTTTTGGTTAATATTCTCCCCATATTCACCTTTATTTAAATTCTTTTTAATCTCAGTTCCCAGGCATACCCTCAAGCATTTTGTACTTGCTCAGAGTAGAGTTTTTGATCTGGGTGTTATATTTCATACTAGGCTGAGTTGCCATAAATTCTGCTATGGGAGTCTCATCTCTATAGAGACTGATTGGATAATCAGCACTGATATCCTACCTCACTGGAGGCTGTAAGTATCAAATCCATGCCATTTTGAACTATACCATTATCTGTCAGTGTATGCAGTTAGATACTCTTATGACATATTATATTTAGACCTCAATTAGCAACAACAATGTGTTAATTTAAAACAATATCACGAAATGCGCGGGACCTGAGACTGCATTAGTTAGGGAAGCAGAAACCGGCCTGAGTAGGAACACAGGCCTCATCTGGCTGGATCAGCGCCAGGGTAGCAGGAGCGCAGGGTTGCCTGACACCCGCCAGCTACCCATGACCCCCGCCGCAGGATTTTGGGACTGCTGGTGAGTGGAACACAGCTTCTGCTCCAATCCAATTGCGCGGGACCTGAGACTGCATTAGTTAGGGAAGCAGAAACCAGCCTGAGTAGGGCCACAGGCCTCATCCGGCCAGATCAGCGCAGGGGTAGTGGGAGCGCAGGGTTGCCTGACACCAGCCAGCTACCCACGCCCCCCCCCCCCGCCTCAGGATTTTGGGACTGCTGGTGAGTGGAACACAGCTTCTGCTCCAATCCAATTGCGCGGGACCTGGGACTGCATTAGTTGGGGAGGCAGAAACCGGCCTGAGTAGGGCCACAGGCCTCATCCGGCCGGATCAGCACCAGGGTAGCGGGAGCGCAGGGTTGCCTGACACCCGCCAGCTACCCACGACCCCCGCCGCAGGATTTTGGGACTGCTGGTGAATGGAACACAGCTTCTGCTCCAATCCAATTGTGCGGGACCTGGGACTGCATTAGTTGGGGAGGCAGAAACCGGCCTGAGTAGGGCCACAGGCCTCATCCGGCCGGATCAGCGCCGGGGTAGCAGGAGCGCAGGGTTGCCTGACACCCGCCAGCTACCCACGACCCCCGCCGCAGGATTTTGGGACTGCTGGTGAGTGGAACACAGCTTCCGTTCCAGTCCAATCACGCGGGACCTGAGACTGCTCTGGTTGGGGAGAGAGAAATCCGGCCTACATAGGGCCACAACCCTCTTCCGGTCAGAAAAGCACCGGGGCAGCTGGGGCGCAGGGTCGGCTGACACTCACCAGCTACCCACAACACCCACCACAGGATCTTAAAACTTCTGGAGAGTGGAGCACAGCTTCTGCTCCAATCCAATTGCGCGCGGGACCTGAGACTGCATTAGTTAGGGAAGCAGAAAAACGGCCTGTGTAGGACCACAGGCCTCTTCCGGCTGGACCTGCACCGGGGTACCGTCAGCTACCCACGACCCCCGCCTCAGGATTTAGAGACTGCTGGTGAGTGGAACACAGCTTCTGCTCCAATCTTTAAACAGTGACAACGATAACAACTAACCCCAGAGATTACCAGATGGCTAAAGGTAAACGTAATAATCTTACTAACAGAAACCAAGACCACTCACCATCATCAGAACCCAGCACCCCCACTTCGCCCAGTCCAGGGCACCCCAACACACCGGAAAAGCTAGACACGGATTTAAAAGCATATCTCCTGATGATGATAGAGAACTTCAAGAAGGACTTTAATAACACACTTAAAGAAATGCAGGAGAACACTGCTAAACAGGCAGAAGACAATAAAGAGAAAGCACAAAAATCCCTTAAAGAATTGCAGGAGAACACTGCTAAAGAGTTACAAATCCTTAAAGAAAAACACGATAACATAATCAAACAGGTAGAAGTCCTTACAGAAAAACAGGAAAACACATCCAAACAGATGATGGAAATGAACAAAACCATACTAGACCTAAAAAGGGAAGTAGACACAATAAAGAAAACCCAAAATGAGGCAACACTGGAGATAGAAACCCTAGGAAAGAAATCTGGAACCATAGATACGAGCATCAGCAACAGAATACAAGAGATGGAAGAGAGAATCTCAGGTGCAGAAGATTCCATAGAGAACATCGGCACAACAATCAAGGAAAATGTAAAATGCAGAAAGATCCTAACTCAAAACATCCAAGAAATACAGGACACAATGAGAAGACCAAACCTACGGATAATAGGAGTGGATGAGAATGAAGATTTTCAACTCAAAGGACCAGCAAACATCTTCAACAAAATTATAGAAGAAAACTTCCCAAATCTAAAGAAAGAGATGCCCATGAACATAAAAGAAGCCTACAGAACTCCAAATAGACTGGACCAGAAAAGAAATACCTCCCGACACATAATAATCAGAGCAACAAATGCTCTAAATAAAGATAGAATACTAAAAGCAGTAAGAGAAAAAGGCCAACTAACATATAAAGGCAAGCCTATCAGAATTACACCAGATTTTTCACCAGAGACTATGAAAGCCAGAAGATCCTGGACGGATGTTATACAGACACTAAAAGAACACAAATTCCAGCCCAGGCTACTATACCCAGCCAAACTCTCAATTAACATAGATGGAGAAACCAAAGTATTCCACGACAAAACCAAATTCACACATTATCTCTCCACGAATCCAGCCCTTCAAAGGATAATAACAGAAAAAAACCAATACAAGGACAGGAACCACGCCCTAGAAACAACAAGAAGGTAATCCCTCAACAAACCTAAAAGAAGACAGCCACAAGAACAAAATGCCAACTTTAACAACAAAAATAACAGGAAACAACAATTACTTTTCCTTAATATCTCTTAATATCAATGGACTCAACTCCCCGATAAAAAGACATAGACTAACAAACTGGCTACACAAACAAGACCCAACATTTTGCTGCTTACAGGAAACTCATCTCAGAGAAAAGGATAGACACTACCTCAGAATGAAAGGCTGGAAAACAATTTTCCAAGCAAATGGCATGAAGAAACAAGCTGGAGTAGCCATTCTAATATCTGATAAGATTGACTTCCAACCCAAAGTCATTAAAAAAGACAGGGAGGGACACTTCATACTCATCAAAGGTAAAATCCTCCAAGAGGAACTATCAATCCTGAATATCTATGCTCCAAATACAAAGGCAGCCACATTCATTAAAGAAACTTTAGTAAAGCTCAAAGCACACATTGCACCTCATACAATAATAGTGGGAGACTTCAACACACCACTTTCACCAATGGACAGATCATGGAAACAGAAACTAAACAGGGACACAGTGAAACTAAGAGAAATTATGAATCAAATGGATCTGGCAGATATCCACAGAACATTCTATCCTAAAATGAAAGGATATACCTTCTTCTCAGCACCTCATGGTACCTTCTCCAAAATTGACCACATAATTGGTCACAAAGCAGGCCTCAACAGATATAAAAATATTGAAATTGTCCCATGCATCCTATCAGATCACCATGGACTAAGGCTGATCTTCAATAACAAAATAAATAATAGAAAGCCAACCTTCACGTGGAAACTGAACAACACTCTTCTCAATGATACCTTGGTCAAGGAAGGAATAAAGAAAGAAATTAAGGACTTTTTAGAGTTCAATGAAAATGAAGCCACAACATACCCAAACTTATGGGACGCAATGAAAGCATTTCTAAGAGGAAAACTCATAGCTATGAGTGCCTCCAAAAGGAAACTAGAGAGAGCACACATTAGCAGCTTGACAACACACCTAAAAGCACTAGAACAAAAGGAAGCAAATTCACCCAAGAGGAGTAGACGGCAGGAAATAATCAAACTCAGGGGTGAAATCAACCAAGTGGAAACAAGAAAAACTATTCAAAGAATCAACCAATCAAGGAGCTGGTTCTTTGAGAAAATCAACAAGATAGATAAACCCTTAGCCAGACTCACTAGAGGGCACAGGGAAAGCATCCTAATTAACAAAATCAGAAATGAAAAAGGAGACATAACAACAGATCCTGAAGACATCCAAAACACCATCAGATCCTTCTACCAAAGGATATACTCAACAAAACTGGAGAACCTGGATGAAATGGAGAAGTTCCTAGACAGATACCAGGTACCAAAGTTGAATCAAGATCAGGTTAATGATCTAAACAGCCCTATATCCCCCAAAGAAATAGAAGCAGTCATTAATAGTCTCCCAACTAAAAAAAGCCCAGGACCAGATGGGTTTAGTGCAGAGTTCTATCAGACCTTCAAAGAAGATCTAATCCCAGTTCTTCACAAACTATTCCACAAAATAGAAACAGAAGGTACTCTACCCAACTCATTCTATGAAGCCACAATTACTCTGATACCTAAACCACAAAAAGACCCAACAAAGATAGAAAACTTCAGACCAATATCCCTTATGAATATTGATGCAAAAATCCTCAATAAAGTTCTTGCTAACCGAATCCAAGAACACATCAAAACAATCATCCATCCTGACCAAGTAGGTTTCATCCCAGGGATGCAGGGATGGTTCAATATACGGAAATCCATCAACGTAATCCAGTATATAAACAAACTCAAAGACAAAAACCACATGGTCATCTCCTTAGATGCGGAAAAAGCATTTGACAAGATCCAACACCCATTCATGATAAAAGTCTTGGAAAGATCAGGAATTCAAGGCCCATACCTAAACATGATAAAAGCAATCTACAGCAAACCAGTAGCCAATATCAAAGTAAATGGTGAGAAGCTTGAAGCAATCCCTCTAAAATCAGGGACTAGACAAGGCTGTCCACTTTCTCCATACCTATTCAACATTGTACTTGAAGTCCTAGCCAGAGCAATTCGACAACAAAAGGAGATCAAAGGGATACAAATTGGAAAAGATGAAGTCAAAATATCACTCTTTGCAGATGATATGATAGTATATATAAGTGACCCTAAAAATTCCACCAGAGAACTCCTAAGCCTGATAAACAGCTTCGGTGAAGTAGCTGGATATAAAATTAACTCAAACAAATCAATGGCCTTTCTCTACACAAAGAATAAACAGGCTGAGAAAGAAATTAGGGAAACAACACCCTTCTCAATAGTCACAAATAATATAAAATATCTTGGCGTGACTCTAACTAAGGAAGTGAAAGATCTGTATAATAAAAACTTCAAGTCTCTGAAGAAAGAAATTATAGAAGATCTCAGAAGATGGAAAGATCTCCCATGCTCATGGATTGGCAGGATCAACATTGTAAAAATGGCTATCTTGCCAAAAGCAATCTACAGATTCAATGCAATCCCCATCAAAATTCCAAATCAATTCTTCAACGAATTAGAAAGTGCAATCTGCAAATTCATCTGGAATAACAAAAAACCTAGGATAGCAAAAACTCTTCTCAAGGATAAAAGAACCTCTGGTGGAATCACCATGCCGGACCTAAAGCTCTACTACAGAGCAATTGTGATAAAAACTGCATGGTACTGGTATAGTGACAGACAAAGAGACCAATGGAATAGAATTGAAGACCCAGAAATGAACCCACACACCTATGGTCACTTGATCTTTGACAAGGGAGCTAAAAACATCCAGTGGAAGAAAGACAGCATTTTCAACAAATGGTGCTGGCACAACTGGTTGTTAACATGTAGAAGAATGCGAATCGATCCATTCCTATCTCCTTGTACTAAGGTCAAGTCTAAGTGGATCAAGGAACTTCACATAAAACCAGAGACACTGAAACTTATAGAGGAGAAAGTGGGGAAAAGCCTTGAAGATATGGGCACAGGGGAAAAATTCCTGAATAGAACAGTAATGGCTTGTGCTGTAAGATCGAGAATTGACAAGTGGGACCTCATGAAACTACAAAGCTTCTGCAAGGCTAAAGACACCATCAATAAGACAAAAAAACCACCAACAGATTGGGAAAGGATCTTCACCTATCCTAAATCAGATAAGGGACTAATATCCAATATATATAAAGAACTCAAGAAGGTGGACTCCAGAAAGTCAAATAACCCCATTAAAAAATGGGGCTCAGAACTGAACAAAGAATTCTCACCTGAGGAATACCGAATGGCAGAGAAGCACCTGAAAAAATGTTCAACATCCTTAATCATCAGGGAAATGCAAATCAAAACAACCCTGAGATTCCACCTCACACCAGTCAGAATGGCTAAGATCAAAAATTCAGGTGACAGCAGATGCTGGCGAGGATGTGGAGAAAGAGGAACACTCCTCCATTGTTGGTGGGATTGCAAGCTTGTACAACCACTCTGGAAATCAGTCTGGCGGTTGGTTCCTCAGAAAATTGGACATAGTACTACCGGAGGATCCAGCAATACCCCTCCTGGGCATATATCCAGAAGATGTCCCAACCGGTAAAAAGGACACATGCTCCACTATGTTCATAGCAGCCCTATTTATAATAGCCAGAAGCTGGAAAGAACCCAGATGTCCCTCAACAGAGGAATGGATACAGAAATTATGGTACATTTACACAATGGAGTACTACTCAGCTATTAAAAAGAATGAATTTATGAAATTCCTAGCCAAATGGATGGACCTGGAGGGCATCATCTTGAGTGAAGTAACACAATCACAAAAGAACTCACACAATATGTATTCATTGATAAGTGGATATTAGCCCAAAACTTAGGATACCCAAGATATAAGATACAATTTGATAAACGCATGAAACTCAAGAAGAATGAAGACCAAAGTGTGGACACTGTGCACCTTCTTAGAATTGGGAACAAAACACCCAGGGAAGGAGTTACAGAGACAAAGTTAGTAGCTGTGATGAAAGGATGGACCATTTAGAGACTGCTGTATCCAGGGATCCGTCCCATAATCAGCTTCTAAACGCTGACACCATTGCATACACTAGCAAGATTTTGCTGAAAGGACCCAAATATAGATGTCTCTTGTGAGACGATGCCGGGGCCTAGCAAACACAGGAGTGGATGTTCACAGTCAGCTATTGGATGTATCACAGGGCTCCCAGTGGAGAAGCTAGAGAAAGTACCCAAGGAGCTAAAGGGATTGCAACCCTATTGTTGGAACAACATGATGTACTAACCAGAACCCTGGAGCTCTTGTCTCTAGCTGCATATGTATCGAAAGATGGTCTAGTCGGCCATCAATGGAAAGAGAGGCCCATTGGACTTGCAAACTTTATATGCCCCAATATAGGGGAATGCCAGGGCCAAAAGAATGGGAATGGGTGGGTAGGGAAGTGGGGGGCGCTATGGGGGACTTTTGGGATAGTATTGGAAATGTAATTGAGGAAAATATGTAATAAAAATATATATATATAAAAAAAAAAGAAAAAAAAACAATATCACATTGTTTCTATGATATATATTGTTTATTTGATTTATTTACCTCCTCTGACAAGAGGCATTTTTATTGTTTTCCCAAACTGATAATTAACAAGCAAGACAATTCATGAAACTTAACAGTACTATTCATTACTCTCTTGTCCAGTGAACTCTGGATCCCTTACTTGGATGCTTTTCTTCTCCTGGAATAATAAAAGCAAACAACCCTGGCCCAAACCTAACTCTGGGTCTTCCATTGACTATCAGAATATAACTTTCCTAGGGCAAAATGCTTTTTTACAACTAAAAAGCATTATCTTTCAAACTGAAACTATAAATGTATCTTAAGTGGATAAATATATCTGCATTACCTTTCTCTTTATATAAATTTTGATTGGTGTGCAATTAGTTTTTAAATTACTAAGGTCCTTCCTAGTTATTATTAAGCCAAAACCTAAAAGAACCTTTAAGAAAAATGTGTCATTTTGAATTTTAGACTGTCCTTTCCAAGTAGCTGTATCTATCAGCAGATAGTCACACCATGACAGTATTGTGTAGATGAGACTGATCTAGAATGCCCAGAGACCTGCCTGCTTCTGTCTCCTGTGTATGTTATATTTTAGCTCAGATACTGTGCTGGGCCTGGCCATTCTCCAGTCTCTTTTTAGAGGGAGAAATGTTTCCATTTTCTTTCGGACTTCCTACTTAGGGCTGTAGTTTTGAATGACATAAGCATTAAGCACTATATTCATAGGTCTGGATTCAGGTGACAGGATGTTCCAAGCTTGGGAGAACCTGAAATATTTTATCCCATAGCTGTGGTCTCTAGGTTTTGTCATTTGTCACTGCATGGCTACAAACAGCCCATATGTAACCCAAAGCCTTGTTCCTCTACTTTGGCTGCCTTTGCATTCTGCCCTTGAGAGAAGCCCCCACTGTTATGTTTGTTTTTTTAAGTCCATAGGGGCTTCTTTAAAAAGCGACCTTCCATACTATCCCTCTTGGCTAGAAGCAACTCCTTCACAACTATTTGGCTTGTGTTGTTCTGGAAAGCTTTGGCCTTAGTCTTTTTCTTTCTTTCTTTCTTTCTTTCTTTCTTTCTTTCTTTCTTTCTTTCTTTCTTTCTTTCTTTCTTTCTTTCTTTCTTTCTTTCTTTCTTTCTTTCTTTCCTTCCTTCCTTCCTTCCTTCCTTCCTTCTTTCTTTCCTTCTTTCTTCCTTCCTCCCTCCCTCCCTCCCTCTCTCTCTCTCTCTCTCTCTCTCTCTCTCTCTCTCTCTCTCCCTCTCTCCCTCCCTCCCTCCCTCCCTCCCTCCCTCCCTCCCTCCCTCTCTCTCTCTCTCTCTCTCTCTCTCTCTCTCTCTCTCTCTCTCTCTCTCTCTCTCTTTCTTTCTTTCTTTCCATTTGGCTTTTTTTTAAGACCAGCATACAATTTCTATAACTTTTTTTTGGACCTTGTAAGGTTGTAAGCTCAGGTTCTAATTGCTTTAAGTTGGGCACCATTTATAGAAATTATAGTTGGTTCTTCCTCCTAACTCCTGTTCTCAGATATAAGACTTGGACTCAAAATGTATTTATAAATACCTTGATAATATAGCAATGACTAGATCATTATCTAAGTTAACCCTTTTATTCTAATTTACATTTTACCATGGACTGGTTACCTGTGCTCAGGTATGAATCATCCATCTAGTCACAATTTCCAGGGTAAATTATCCCATAATCCTTTATGCCTCCTGGTTGTCCCAACTTTTATTCTTCTTTTTTTTTTCTATATGTCATAGGGTTTTAAGTCACAGGCATTGCATGCATACAGTACAGGAGATATTCTCCCTAAACTTCTTCAACATAGAACAATAACACTTAATCAAGTGTGTTTATGGCAGCTTTATTCATGGCCAGAAACTGGAAACAACTCAGATGTCCCTCAACTAAAGAATTAATAAGGAAAATGTGGTACATTTATACAATGGAATAGTACTCAGCTATTATAAACAATGACATCATGAAATTTGCAGGCAAATGGATAAAACTAGAAAAGATTACCTTGAGTGAGGTGTCCTAGACCCAGAAAGATACACATGGCATTTACTCACTCATGAGTGCATATTAGCCATAAAGTACAGGATACTGTTCTACAATCCACAGACACAATAAAGCTCATTAACAAGGAGGGACCAAAACGGGGTACTTGAACCTCACTGAGAAGGAGAAATGGATTAATATTGAGAGAATCTCTTATAAGCCCTGTGAGCATTAAGTGTAAATAAAAAAGCAAATGGCTGTTGATCTGCAGCAAGAAATAGGAGATGGGACATGGGCAAAAAGAGAGGATTCTGGGAAATAACCAGAGAATAAAGGAAAGGTGAGAGAGAGAGCGATAGAGAGAGAGACAGAGAGAGAGACAGAGACAGAGAGAGCCATAAGAGACAGACTGGGAAAACAGACATAAATCGGGAGAAAGAAGAACTCAGAGTAATGCTTAGGAGACTAGAAGGAAAAAAATGGGCTGGGGCTAAAGGAGAAGTAACTAAACAAAGGATCAACATAGAATAGTTTAAATGGATTAAATAAGTTATGAGATCATCAGGGAATGAGCCAAAGCATCTTAAAATAAATAATTAGTCTCAGAGTTGTCATTCTGGGAGCAGGACAGGGAAGAAAATCCATTAAAATTTATTTTAGTAGATTAGATATTGGGGGCAGTTGAGAGATATTTGGGAATAAGAACAGAAGAGAAGAGATGGGGGCTGATTAAAGGAGTGAGAACTGGGAAAAAAACTGAAGTCAGTGGTGGGGGTCATCTCTGGGATGAGTAAGAGACCTGGGACAGTGGAAGGTCCAGGGAATCTATTGGGTGACCCTAGCTGAGACCCTCAGCAACAGGGTATATGGGACTGAAAATGGCTACCTCTTCAACTCCTGTCACCAGGCAAGACTTAAAAAGGTTGAATGGGGTTGCCCCACCCACAGGTCTTCAACCTGGAATTTTTCTTGACTACAAGATATATAGTGATAAAGATGGAGCAAAAATTGGGGGGACTAGCGAAATAATGACTCACTCAACTTAAGAAGTAAACCCATGAGAAAAAGAGAACCCTAACAGTATTAATGATATGCTAGGTTTGAAGAAAGCAGCCTAGCATAACTGTCCTCTGAAAGACTTTTTTGTCCAGCAGTTGATGGAGACAGATGCAGAGATCCTCAGTCAAGCATTGGGCAAAGCTCTGATAGTCTTGTTTGTTTGTTTTTTGTTTGTTTGTTTGTTTGTTTGTTTTTGAGACAGAGTTTCTCTGTGTAGCTCTGGCTGTCCTGGAACTCACTCTGTAGACCAGACTAGCCTCGAACTCAGAAATCTACCTGCCTCTGCCTCCCAAGTCCTGGGATTAAAGGTGTGTGCTATCACACCCAGCTTCTGAGAGTCTTACGGAAGAGGAAAAGGAGGGATTTCAGGAGCCAGGGAGGTTAAGAACACCACAAGAAGACCTACAGAGTCAATTGAACTTGGCCCAAGGAAACTCAAAGAGACTAGAATACCAACCAAGAACCATGCATGTAATGAACATAGGCCCTCTACACATATGTAACAGATGTGAAGCTTTGTCATCATGCAGAATCCCTAAAGCATAGTAATACATTGTCTGTGATTTTGTTGCCTGCCTTTGTATCCCTTTTCCTTATCTGAGCTACCTTAAAAGGACTCGTTAAGGATATGCCCAGTACTACTCCAGCTTGATATGATGGGATGTTGATTGGATAAATAAACTGCAGAAAAATAAAAATAAGTAGCTAGAATAGTACAATAGGAAAGGAAAATGATTTGGATGCAAATATTATGATCAAGACTGCTAAAAAATAACCTACAGACTGGGAAAATATTTTTTAAATATAATTTTATTAGGTATTTATTTCATTTACATTTCCAATGCTATCCCAAAGTCCCCCACACCCTCCCCCACCCACTCCTCCACCCACCCACTCCCACTTCTTGGCCCTGGCATTCCCCTGTACTGAAGCATATAAAGTTTGCACAACCAATGGGCCTCTCTTTCAAATGATGGCCGACTAGGCTATCTTCTGATATATATGCAGCTAGAGACAAAAGCTCCAGGGGGGGGGGGTACTGGTTAGTTCATATTGTTGTTCCACCTATAGGGTTGCAGATCCCCCCAGCTCCTTGGGTACTTTCTCTAGCTCCTCCATTGGGGGCCCTCTGATCCATCCAATAGATTACTGTGAGCAACCACTTCTGTGTTTGCTAGGCCCCAGCATAGTCTCACAAGAGACAGCTATATCAGGGTTATTTCAGCAAAATCTTGCTAGTGTATGCAATGGTGTCAGTGTTTGGAATGCTTATTATGGGATGGATCCCTGGGTATTACAGTCTCTAGATGGTCCATCCTTTTGTCTCAGCTCCAAACTTTGTCTCTGTAACTCCTTCCATGGGTGTTTTGTTCCCAATTCTAAGAAGGGGCAAAGTGTCCACACTTTGGTCTTCATTCTTCTTGAGTTTCATGCGTTTAGCAAATTGTATCTTATATATTGGGTATCCTAAGTTTCTGGGCTAATATCTACTTATCAGTGAGTACATATTGCATGAGTTCCTTTGTGATTGGGTTACCTCACTCAAGATGATGCCCTCCAGGTCCATCCATTTGCCTAGGAATTTCATAAATTCATTTTTTTAATAGCTGAGTAGTACTCCATTGTGTAAATGTACCCCATTTTCTGTATCCATTCCTCTGTTGAGGGGCATCTGGGTTCTTTCCATCTTCTGGCTATTATAAATAAGGCTGCTATGAACATAGTGGAGCTTGTGTCCTGCTTACCGGTTGGAACATCTTCTGGATATATGCCCAGGAGAGGTATTGCTGGAATCTCTGGTAGTACTATGTCCAATTTTCTGAGGAACCGCCAGACTGATTTCCAGAGTGGTTGTACCAGCTTCCAATCCCACGAACAGTGGAGGAGTTTTCCTCTTTCTCCACATCCTCACCAGCATGTGCTGCCACATGAACTTTTGATCTTAGCCATTCTGACTGGTGTGAGGTGAAATCTCATGGTTGTTTTGATTTGCATTTCCATGATGATTCAGGATGCTGAACATTTTTTCATGTGCTTCTCAGCCATTCGGTATTCCTCAGGTGAGAATTCCTTGTTTAGATCTGAGCCCCATTTTTAATGGGGTTATTTGATTTTCTGGAGTCCACCTTCTTGAGTGCTTTAAATATATTGGATATTAGTCCCCTATCTGATTAAGGACAGGTAAAGATCCTTTCCCAATCTGTTGGTGGCCTTTTTGTCTTATTGACGGTGTCTTTTGCCTTACAGAAACTTTGCAATTTTATGAGGTCCCATTCATGGATTCTCGATCTTACAGCACAAGCCATTGCTGTTCTCCCTTCGAGGCTTTTCCCCACTTTCTCCTCTATAAGTTCCAGTGTCTCTGGTTTTATGTGGAGTTCCTTAATCCACTTAGATTTGATCTTAGTACAAGGAGATTGGAATGGATCAATTTGCATTCTTCTACATGATAACCACCAGTTGTGCCAGCACCATTTGTTGAAAATGCTGTCTTTCTTCCACTGGATGGTTTTAGCTCCCTTCTTAAAGTTCAAGTGACCATAGGTGTGTGGGTTCATTTCTGGGTCTTCAATTCTATTCCATTGGTCTACTTGTCTGTCACTATACCAGTACCATGCAGTTTTTATCACAATTGCTCTATAGTACAGCTTTAGGTCAGGCATGGTGATTCCACCAGAGGTTCTTTTATCCTCAAGAAGAGTTTTTGCTATCCTAGGTTTTTTGTTACTCCAGATTAATTTGGAAAATATTTTAAAATCATATTCCCAATAAAGAAATTGTATCTAGATTATGTAATGTGTTCTTACAGTGTAATTATGAGAAAATGATCACAGTTTAAAAGTGGTGTCCTAGATAGAAAGATCATCAGTCACACATGTGTACTGTTCTTGCATAAGGTTCCAGTTAAGTTCCCTGCACTTACATTGAAGTTCACAAGGGGTGGTAACTCCAGGTCCTTTTGGATCTGGCACCCTCTTCTGAGATCTATGGTCACCTACACTATAAAGTATATATTATATACAGGCATGGATCTACATAATTAAAATTGAATTAATCTTAGAAAAATAACAGCTATATCTTGTAACATAGAGGAGCATTGCATAAATGATTAATGAACCAATTTTTCATATAATGAAGAAGAGTTTTAATATGTGCAAGCATTGCAAATTAAGGAAGAAGTATTAATATCATCCTCATATGCACTGAAAGGAAAATAAGTGTTGTTAACCAGTCTATGCATAGACTATAACTCATATAAACTGACCAATTCATTAAAAAGTACAATCTACTAACAGAGGAGGAGACAGGAATAGACTTAATAGATCTGTATTGACTAATGATATTGAATCAATAATTAATGACCTCCTGGTATAGAAAGCTTGTAAACATATGCAGTTTCACAAATAAACTTCAAATTAGCAAAGCAAGCTTATTAATCCTTTACAAGTCATCCCGAAACCTCAGAAACAGAGGGACCAGTGTGTAGCACATTAAATGAAGTCAGGATTATATTAAGGTAAAAATCAAAGTTAGAATATCAGGAACTTACCACTAGTGCATAAATATGCATGTCAAAATCTTCAAAAGACATTGGCACATTGGACCTCAGTGTGAAAAAAAATAGAATTGCACTATAAGAGTAACTGAGGTTCATTTATTTTAGTCAATTGGTAAGTGACTTTAAGACATATAATTAGAAAATGACCTAATACAACTCATCATTGCAACTGGCTAAGATGGAAAGTCAAAGATTCCTTCAGCAGATTCATTAAAAGCACTTAACAAGGTTATCACCTTTCAAGAGTGAGCCTTCTGAAAACTTCTCAGGGAGTAGGATAGTCACATTTTTTGAAACACAACATATTTGGAAAATAAAATTATATTCAGAAATAAAAAAAAATCTCAAAATTCTTGAAAATCTAAGAATGCTGCATGCCTGTTGTTCAAAGAAAGAGACTACTAAAAGGTGATGTATATGATTTCAGTGGCAGAGAATCATAGGAGAGGCAAAGTTGTACTGAGAGTAAATTGAGTTGTTGCCTCTGGTTCCAACCTTGACCCTTCATATAGTTTCCCCAACAGATTCTGTCCCAGTCCCCTACCAGTTTTCTTGAACTGATCTTTCACAGTTTTCCCAGCAATAGCAGATCCAATATTTAATTAGTGTTCTAGTTCTTCTGCTCAGCTCAGCTTCTCACAGCTCACCTCTATCCTAACAATATCTTATTCTCTAGCAGTATTTCTTGTCACTCCGCTAGCCCATTCTGCTTTCTCAGACTCAGCTGGCTTTTTTTCTTAAACTTACTCTGTTCACAGAAATCTAAGAGGCAACCAACAATGAAGGTCATATTATCAAGCAATTCTAACACCTAAAAATTCTTAAAGGCTAGTTTTCTAGCAACTCAGTATCATTTAAAGAGCCTAGCACACAAGATTCTCTAAATCAAAGTATAGAGAAAGGAGAAAGTAGAGTTGTTTTTATTGAATGTATTTTTAATTCTAAAGTCAATCTGTTAGGTAAAATATATTAACTAGAATTATCAATCATCCATTACAGGCTTCATGCTTAGGAGCAGTTGTCTAATGTGTAATAAACTTCACAATTTGTGTGCATGTATATGTGCATATGTGTGTGTGTTTGTGTTTACTTGCTTACAGCTTGGTGGTTTTTTTGAGGATGGTTTCATATTTTTTTCTTAACTTGGAGTGTTCTGTTGTTGTATTTGATTTTTGTTTTCTGAACAAAAAAAGTTTGGTGGATAAGGAAGGGGAGATGATCTGGAAGGATTTGGGGGAAGCAGATGAATGTGACCAAAACATATTTAATGTTAAAATTGCTTTAAGTAATAAAATGCAAAAATTAATATATATGACACATAAATCATTAGAAAATATTTATTTGGAAAAATTTCTACTGTCTCTAGTCAATTTGTGTCCATAAACTGTAAAATAGAGCTTTGCCTAAATTTTCAGGATCATACCTCACTTTTTATTTCAATTTTTTTTAATATGGTAAATGTTTTTAAACTTTAGATTTTTGTTTTTTTTTTCCTTTTTTTAATATTTAATATTTATTACGTATTTTCCTCAATTACATTTCCAATGCTATCCCAAAAGTCCCCCATACCCTCCCCCACTTCCCTATCCACCCATTCCCATTCTTTTGGCCCTGGCAATCCCTTGTATTGGGGCATATAAAGTTTGCAAGTCCAATGGGCCTCTATTTCCAGTGATGGCCGACTAGGCCATCTTTCGATACATATGCAGCTAGAGACAAGAGCTCCGGGGTACTGGTTAGTTCATCATGTTGTTCCCCCTATAGGTTTGCAGATCCCTTTAACTCCTTGGGTACTTTCTCTAGCTTCTCCATAGGGAGCCCTGTGTTCCATCCAATAGCTGACAGTGAGCATCCACTTCTGTGTTTGCTAGGCCCCGGCATAGTCTCACAAGAGACAGCTATATCTGGATCCTTTCAGCAACCAGATATTTTGCAGTTTTGTGAAGTCCCATTTGCTAATTCTTCATCTTACAATACAAGTCAATGGTGTTCTGTTCAGAAAATTTCCCCCTGTATCCATATTTTGAGGCTCTTCCCCTCTTTCTCTTCTATTAGTTTCAGTATATCTGGTTTTATGTGTAGGTCCTTGATCCTCTTGGACTTGAACTTTGTACAAGGAGAAAAAATGGAATAATTTGCATCCTTTTACATGATAACTGCCAGTAGAGCCAGCACTATTTGTTGAAAATGCTATCTTTTTCCACTGGATGGTTTTAGCTCCTTTGTCAAGGATCAAGTGAACATAGGTGTGTGGATTCATTTCTGGGTCTTCAGTTTTATTCCACTGATCTACTTGCCTATCACTATACCAATGCCATGCATTTTTTTTTAATCATAATTGCTCTATAGTATATATAGCTTGAGGTCAGGCATGGAGATTCAACTAGAAGTCCTTTTATTATTGAGAATAGTTTTAGTTATCCTAGGATTTTTATTATTCCAGATGAATTTGCAAATTGCTCCTTCTAACTCTGTGAAGAATTGAGTTGGAATTTTGATGGGGATTGCATTGAATCTGTAGATTGCTTTTGGCAAGATAGCCATTTTTACTATATTAATCCTGCCAATACATGAGCATGGCAGAGCTTTCCATCTTCTGAGATCTTTGATTATTTTCTTCAGAGACTTGAAGTTCTCCTCATACAGATCTTTCACTTCCCTAGTTAGAGACACACCAAGGTATTTTATATTATTTGTGACTATTGTGAAGGATGTTGTCTCTCTAATTTTTTCTCAGCCTGTTTACGTTTTCTGTAGAGGAAAGCCACTGATTTTTTTTTTTTTTAGTTAATTTTATATCCGCTACAATTCTGAAGTGTTTTTTGTTTGTTTGTTTTTTTTTTTGTTTTTGTTTTTTTTTTTTTTTTAATCAGGTTTAGGAAACCTCTGGTGAAATTTTTGGGGTCACTTATATATACTATCTTACCATCTGCAAATAGTGCTATTTTCACTTTTTCCTTTCCAATTTATTTCCCTTTCATCTCTGATGTCTAATTGCTCTGGCTAGAACTTCAAATACTATATTGAATAGATAGGGAGAGAGTAGGCAGCCTTGTCTAGTCCCAGATTTTAATGGGATTGCTTCATGCTTCTCTCCATTTAGCTTAATGTTGGCTATTGCTTTGCTGTACATTGCATTTGCTATGATTAGGGATAGGTCTTGAATTATTCCTGATCATCCAAGACTTTTATCATGAAGGGGTGTTGGATTTTTTCAAACTTTATCAGCATCTAATGAGATAACCATATCTTTTCTTTTCTTTGAGTTTGTTTATATAGTGGATTACATTGATGGATTTCTATATATTGAACCATCTCAGTATCCCTGGGATGAAGCCTGCTTGATCATGTTGGATAATTATTTTGATGTTTTCTTAGATTTGTTTTTTGAAAATTTAATTGAATATTTTTGCATCGATATTCATAAGGGAAATTTGTCTGAAGTTCTCTTTCTTTGTTGGGTCTTTGTGTGGTTTAGGTTTCAGAATAATTGTGGATTCACAGAATGAATTTGATAGAGCACCTTCTGTTTCTATTTTGTGGAAAAGTTTGAGGAGTATTGGTATTAGGTCTTCTGTGAGGGTCTGATAGAACTATGCACTAAACCCATCTGGTCCTGGGGATTTTTTCAGTGGAAGACTATTAATGACTGTTTCTATTTCTTTAGGAGATATGGGACTCTTGAGATCATTTATGTGATTTAACTTTGGTACCTGGTATTTGTCTAGAAAATTATCCATTTCATCCAGATTTTATAGTTTTGTTGAGTATAGGCTTTTGTAATAGGATCTGATGATTTTTTTGATTTCCTCAGTTTGTGTTGATATATCTCCATCTTCATTTCTGATTTTGTTAATTAGAATACTGTTTCTGTGCCCTATGGTTAGTCTGGCTAATGGTTTATCTTATTTTGTTAATTTTCTGAAAGAACCAGCTCCTGGTATGGTTGATTCTTTGTATAGTTCTTTTTGTTTCCACTTGGTTGATTTCAGCCCCGAGTTTGATTATTTCCTGCTGTCTACTCCTCTTGGGTGAATTTGCTTCTTCTTGTTCTAGTGCTTTCAGATGTTCTTTCAAGTGCCAGTGTGTGCTCTCTCCAGTTCCTTTTTGAAGGCACTCAGAGCTATGAGTTTTTCTCTTAGGACTGCTTTCACTGTGTCTCATAAGTTTAGGTATGTTGTGGCTTTATTTTCATTAAGCTCTAAAAAGTCTTTAATTTCTTTCTTTATTTCTTTCTTGATCAAGTTACCATTGAGTAGAGTGTTGATCAGCTTCCATGTCTTTGTGGGCTTTCATTATTATTATTATTATTATTATTATTATTATTATTATTATTATTACAGACCAACCTTAGGCCATGGTAGTCTGATAGGATGCATGGGAATAATGGGAATAATTCAATCTTCTTGTATCTGTTGAGGCCAGTTTTATGAAAGATTATATAGTCAATTCTGGAGAAGGTACAATGAGGTGCTGAGAAGGTATATTCTTTTGTATTAGGATTAAATGTTATAGAACATTTAATGTCACCTGTTAAATTCATTTGTTTCATAATTTCTGTTAGTTTCACAGTGTCTTTGTTTAGTTTCTGTTTCCATGATCTGTCCATTGATGAGAGTGAGATATTGAAGTCTCCAACTATTATTGTGTGTGGTGCAATGTGTGCTTTGAGTTTTTGTAATGTATCTGTTATGAATGTGGATGCCCTTGCATTAGGAGCATAGATATTAAGACTAGAGAGTTCTTCTTGATAGATTTTTTTCCTTGGATGAGTATGAAGTGTACTTCCTTGTCTTTTTTGATGACTTTAGGTTGGAAGTCAATTTTATTCGATATTAGATTGTGCACTCTAGCTTGTTTCTAGGGATCAATTGCTTGGAGAATTATTTTCCAGCCTTTTACTCTGTGATAGTGTCTGTCTCTCACTGAGGTGGTTTCTTGTATTCAGCAAAATGTTGGGTCCTATTTACATATCCAGTCTGTTAGTCTATGTCTTTTTATTGGGGAATTGAGTCCATTGATATTACGAGATATTAAGGAAAAAAGATTGATGTTTCCTGTTATTTTGTTGTTATATGTTATGACTTTTTGTGGTTATCTTCTTTTTTGTTTGTTAAAAGAAGATTATTTTCTTGCTTTTTCTCAGGTATAGTTTCCCTTATTGTGTTGGGGTTTTCCATCTATTATCCTTCATAGGGCTAGACTTGTGGAAAGATACTGTGTAAATTTGGTTTTGTTATGGAATATCTTGTTTTCTCCCTCTATGGTAATTGAGAGTTTTTATGGGTATAATAGCCTGGGTAACATTTGTGTTTTCTTAGGTTCTCTATGACATCTGCCCAGTATCTTCTAGCTTTCATCTTTTCTGGTAAGAAATCTGGTGTAATTCTGATAGGTCTGCCTTTATATGTTACTTGACCTTTTACCATTACTGCTTTTAATATTCTTTCTTTGTTTTGTGCTTTTAGTTTTTTGATTATTATGTGGCAGGAAAAATTTCTTTTCTGATCCAATCTATTTAGTGTTCTATAGGCTTTTTGTATGTTCATGGGCAACTCCTTTAGGTTGGGGAAGTTTTCTTCTATAATTTTGTTGAAGATATTTACTGGCCCCTTAATTTGGTAATCTTCACTTTCTTCTATACCTGTTATCCTTAGTTTTGGTCTTCTCATTGTATCCTGGATTTCCTGGATGTTTTGAGTTAGGATCTTTTTGCATTTTGCATTTTCTTTATTGTTGTGACAATGTTTTCTATAGTATTTTCTGTACCTGAGATTCTCTCTTTCATTTCTACTATTCTATTGGTGATGCTTGAATCTATGACTCCTGGTCTATTTCCTATGTTTTCTATTTCCAGAGTTGTCTTCTTTTGTGATTTCATTATTGTTTCTACTTCTATCTTTAGATCCTGGATAGATTGTACAATTTTTTCATATGTTTTGGATGTGATTCTTTAAGGAATTTTTGAGTTTCCTCTTTAAGGCCTTCTACCTGTTTACCTATGGTCTCCTGTAATTCTTTAAGGGATTTTTGTTTTTCCTCCTTAAGGGCTTCTACCTGCTTTACTGTATTGCTTTAAGGGAGTTATTTATGTCCTTAAAATCCTCTTTCAGCATCATAAGATATGATTTTAAATCTACATCTTGCTTTTCTGGTGTGTTGGTGAATCCAGGACTTTCTGTGATGGGAGAAGTGGGTTCTGATGGTTCCAAGTAATCTTGTTTTTGTTGGTGAGTTTCTGGCATTCTCCTTTTGCTATCCTGTAAATTCTGATATTAGATGTTCTTGCTGTCTCTGGCTGGAGGTTGTTCCTCCTGTGGGTCTGTAATCCTGTCAGCACTCCTGGGAGATCAGCTCTCTTCTGATGGGACACTTGCACAGTGGGACAGCTTAAGCTTTCGAGTACAGACAGAAGACCAGAGGATCCTGTCCCAGCTACTCCACTTATCTTGTACCCTGTGTGATTCTGGCCTGCCTCACATGACAGAGTTATTGGAGAGAAAATGGCTGCTTCACCTCTGAGACGAGGAAATAAAAACACTCCTGAAAGAATAGGTCTCTCCTGGTGGGTGCAGATAGTGGACCATACTTTTTTTTTTTTTTTTTTTTTTTTTTTTTTTTTGGTTTTTCGAGTCTAGTGTTTCTCTGTATAGCGCTGGCTGTCCTAGAACTCACTTCATAGACCAGGCTGGCCTCAAATTCAGAAATCTGCCTGCTTCTGCCTCCCAAGAGCTGCGATCACAGGTGTGCACCACCATGCCCGGCTTGGACCATACATTTGTTTTTTTTTAATATTTTTTTTATTACGTATTTTTCTCAATTACATTTCCAATGCTATCAAAAAAGTCCCACATACCCTCCCCCCCACTTCCCTACCCACCCATTCCCATTTTTTGGCCCTGGCATTCCCCTGTACGAGGGCATATAAAGTTTGCAAGTCCAATGGGCCTCTCTTACCAGTGATGGCCGACTAGGCCATCTTTTGATACATATGCAGCTAGAGTCAAGAGCTCCGGGGTACTGGTTAGTTCATAATGTTGTTGCACCTACAGGGTTGCAGATCTATTTAGATACTTGGATACTTTCTCTAGCTCCTCCATTGGGGGCCCTGTGATCCATCCTATACCTGACTGAGAGCATCCACTTCTGTGATTGCTAGGCCCAGGCATAGTCTCACAAGAGACAGCTATATCAGGGTTCTTTCAGCAAATGCTTGCTAGTGTATGCAATGGTGTCATCGTTTGGAGGCTAATTATGGGATGGATCCCTGGATATGGCAGTCTCTAGATGGTCCATCTTTTATCTCAGCTCCAAACTTTGTCTTTGTAACTCCTTCCATGGGTGATTGGTTCCATTTCTAAGAAGGGTCAAAGTGTCCACACTTTGGTCTTCATTCTTCAGTTTCATGTGTTTTACAAATTGTCTCTTATATCTCAGGTATACTAAGTTTCTGGGTGAATATCCACTAATTAGTACATATCATTTGAGTTCTTTTTTGATTGTGTTATCTCACTCAGGACGATGCCCCCCAGGTCCAAACATTTGCTAGGAATTTCATAAATTCATTCTTTTTAATAGCTGAGTAGTATTCCATTATGTAAATTTACCACATTTTTTTAATCGATTCCTCTGTTGAGGGGGATCTGGGTTCTTTCCAGCTTCTGGCTATTATAAATAAGGCTGCTATGAACATAATGGAGCGTGTGTCCTTCTTACCAGTTGGGACATCTTCTGGATATATACCCAGGAGAGGTATTGCGGGATCCTCCAGTAGTACTATGTCCAATTATCTGAGGAACCGCCAGACTGATTTCCAGAGTGGTTGTACCAGCTTGCAATCCCACCAACAATGGAGAAGTGTTCCTCTTTCTCCACATCCTCGTCAGCATCTGCTGTCACCTGAATTTTTTATCTTAGCCATTCTGACTGGTGTGAGGTGGAATCTCAGGGTTGTTTTGATTTGCATTTCTCTGATGATTAAGGATGTTGAACATTTTTTCAGGGGCTTCTCAACCATTCCGTATTCCTCAGGTGAGAATTCTTTGTTTAGCTCTGAGCCCAATTTTTTAATGGGGTTATTTGATTTTCTGGAGTCCACTCTCTTGAGTTTTTTTTAATATATATTGGATATTAGTTCCCTATCTGATTTAAGATAGGTAAAGATTCTTTCCCAATCTGTTGGTGGCCTTTTTGTCTTATTGACAGTGTCTTTTGCCTTGCAGAAGCTTTGCAGTTTCATGAGGTCCCATTTGTCAATCCTCAATCTTACAGCACTAGCCATTGCTGTTCTATTCAGGAATTTTTCCCCCGTGCCCATATCTTCAAGGCTTTTCCCCACTTTCTCCTCTATAAGTTTCAGTGTGTGTGGTTTTATGTGAAGTTCCTTAATCCACTTAGATTTGACCTGAGTACAAGGAGATAGGAATGGATCAATTCTCATTCTTCTACATGATAACCACCAGTTGTGCCAGCACCATTTGTTGAAAATGCTGTCTTTCTTCCACTGGATGGTTTTAGCTCCCTTGTCGAAGGTAAAGTGACCATAGGTGTGTGGGTTCATTTCTGGGCCTTCAATTCTATTCCATTGGTCTACTTGTCTGTCACTATACCAGTACCATGCAGTTTTTATCACAATTGCTCTGTAGTAAAGCTATAGGTCAGGCATGCTGATTCCACCAGAGGTACTTTTATCCTTGAGAAGAGTTTTTGCTATCCTAGGTTTTTTGTTATTCCAGATGAATTTGCAGATAGCTCTTTCTAATTCGTTGAAGAATTGAGTTGGAATTTTGATGGGGATTGCATTGAATCTGTAGATTGCTTTTGGCAAGATAGCCATTTTTACAATGTTGATCCTGCCAATCCATAAGCATGGGAGATCTTTCCATCTTCTGAGATCTTCTTTAATTTCTTTCTTCAGAGACTTGAAGTTTTATCATACAGATCTTTCACTTCCTTAGTTAGAGTCACGCCAAGATATTTTATATTATTTGTGACTATTGAGAAGGGTGTTGTTTCCCTAATTTCTTTCTCAGCCTGTTTATTCTTTGTGTAGAGAAAGGCTATTGACTTGTTTGAGTTAATTTTATATGCAGCTACTTTATTGAAGCTGTTTATCAGGTTTAGGAGTTCTCTGGTGGAATTTTTAGGGTCACTTATATATACTATCATATCATCTGCAAAAAGTAATATTTTGACTTCATCTTTTCCAATTTGTATCCCCTTGATATCCTTTTGTTGTCTAATTGCTCTGGCTAGGACTTCAAGTACTATGTTGAAGAGGTAGGGAGAAAGTGGGCAACCTTTTCTAGTCCCTGATTTTAGTGGGATTGCTTCAAGCTTCTCACCATTTACTTTGATGTTGGCTACTGGTTTGCTGTAGATTGTTTTTTATCATGTTTATGTATGGGCCTTGAATTCCTGATCTTTCCAAGACTTTTATCATGAATGGGTGTTGGATCTTGTCAAATGCTTTTTCCGCATCTAACGAGATGAACATGGGGCTTTTGTCTTTGAGTTTGTTTATATAATGGATTAAATTGATGGATTTCCGTATATTAAACCATCCCTGCATCCCTGGAATAAACCCTACTTGGTCAGGATGGATGATTGCTTTAAAGTGTTCTTGGATTAGGCTAGCGAGAATTTTATTGAGTAATTTTGCATCTATATTTATAAGGGAAATTGGTGTGAAGTTCTCTATCTTTGTTGGATCTTTCTGTGGTTTAGGTATCAGAGTAATTGGGGTTTCATAGAATGAGTTGGGTAGAGTTCTCTCTACTTCTATTTTGTGAAATAGTTTGTGCAGAACTGGAATTAAATCTTCTTTAAAGGTCTGGTAGAACTCTGCACTAAACCCATCTGGTATTGGGCTTTTTTGGCTGGAAGACTATTAATGACTGCTTCTATTTCTTTAGGGGATATAGGACTTTTTAGGTCGTTAACCTGATCCTGGTTTAACTTTGGTACCTGTTATCTGTCTAGAAATTTGTCTATTTCTTCCAGGTTTTCCAGTTTTGTTGAGTATAGCCTTTTGTAGACGGATCTGATGGTGTTTTGGATTTCTTCAGGATCTGTTGTTATGTCTCCCTTTTTATTTCTGATTTTGTTAATTAGGATGCTGTCCCTGTGCCCTCTAGTGAGTCTAGCTAAGGGTTTATCTATCTTGTTGATTTTCTCAAAGAACCAATTCCTCCTTTGGTTAATTCTTTGAATAGTTCTTCTTGTTTCCACTTGGTTGATTTCACCTCTGAGTTTATTTCCTGCGGTCTACTCCTCTTGGGTGAATTTGCTTCCTTTTTTATAGAGCTTTTAGGTGTGTTGTCAAGCTGCTAATGTGTGCTCTCTCTAGTTTCTTTTTGGAGGCACTCTAGAGCTATGCGTTTTCCTCTTAGAAATGCTTTCAATGTGTCCCATAATTTTGGGTATGTTGTGGCTTCATTTTCATTAAACTCCAGAAAGTCCTTAATTTCTTTCTTTATTCCTTCCTTGACCAAGATGTCATTGAGAAGAGTGTTGTTCAGTTTCCACGTGAATGTTGGCTTTCCATTATTTATTTTGTTATTGCAGATCAGCCTTAGGCCATGGAATTTCAATATTTTTGTATCTGTTGAGGCCTGTTTTGTGACCAATTATATGGTCAGTTTTGGAGAAGGTCGAGTGAGGTGCTGAGAAGAAGGTATATCCATTTGTTTTAGGATAAAATGTTCTGTAGATATCTGTTAAGTCCATTTGTTTCATAACTTCTGTTAGTTTCACTGTGATCCTGTTTAGTTTCTGTTTCCACGATCTGTCCATTGATGAAAGTGGTATGTTGAAGTCTCCCACTATTATTGTGTGAGGTGCAATGTGTGCTTTGAGCTTTACTAAAGTGTCTTTAATGAATGTGGCTGCCTTGCATTTGGAGCATAGATATTCAGAATTGAGAATTCCTCTTGGAGGATTTTAACTTTGTGAGTATGAAGTGTCCCTCCTTGTCTTTTTTGATAACTTTGGGTTGGAAGTCAATTTATTCGATATTAGAATGGCTACTCCAGCTTCTTTCTTCAGACCATTTGCTTGGAAAATTGTTTTCCAGCCTTTCACTCTGAGGTAGTGTCTGTCTTTTTCCCTGAGATGGGTTTCCTGTAATCAGCATAATGTGGGGTCCTGTTTGTGTACCAGTCTGTTAGTCTATGTCTTTTTATTGAAGAATTGAGTCCATTGATATTAAGACAAATTAAGGAAAAGTAATTGTTGCTTCCTTTTATTTTTGTTTTTAGAGTTGGCATTCTGTTCTTTTGGCTGTCTTCTTTTTGGTTTGTTGAGGGATTACTTTCTTGCTTTTTCTAGGGTGTGATTTCTGTCCTTGTATTGTTTTTTTTCTGTTATTATCCTTTGAAGGGCTGGATTCGTGGAAAGATAATGTGTGAATTTATTCTTGTTGTGGAATATTTTGGTTTCTCCATCTATGGTAATTGAGAGTTTGGCCCGGTATAGTAGCCTGGGCTGGCATTTGTGTTCTCTTAGTGTCTCTATAACATCTGTCCAGGCTCTTCTGGCTTTCATAGTCTCTGGTGAAAAGTCTGGTGTAATTCTGATAGGCCTGCCTTTATATGTTACTTGACCTTTCTCCCTTACTGCTTTTAATATTCTATCTTTATTTAGTGCATTTGTTGTTATAATTATTATATGTCGGGAGGAATTTCTTTTCTGGTCCAGTCTATTTGGAGTTCTGTAGGCTTCTTGTATGTTCATGGGCATCTCTTTCTTTAGGTTTGGGAAGTTTTCTTCTATAATTTTGTTGAAGATATTTGCTGGCCCTTTAAGTTGAAAATTTTCATTCTCATCAACTCCTATTATCCATAGGTTTGGTCTTCTAATTGTGTCCTGTATTTCCTGGATGTTTTGAGTTAGGATCCTTTTGCATTTTATATTTTCTTTGATTGTTGTGCTGATGTTCTCTATGGAATCTTCTTCACCTGAAATTCTCTCTTCCATCTCTTGTATTCTGTTGCTGATGCTTGCATCTATGGTTCCAGATTTCTTTCCTAGGGTCTCTATCTCCAGCTTTGCCTCATTTTGGGTTTTCTTTATTGTGTCTACTTCCCTTTTTAGGTCTAGCATGGCTTTGTTCATTTCCATCACCTGTTTGGATGTGTTTTCCTGTTTTTCTTTAAGGACGTCTACCTGTTTGGTTGTGTTTTCCTGTTTTTCTTTAAGGACTTGTAACTTTTAGCAGTGTTCTACTGTATTTCTTTAAGTGAGTTATTAAAGTCCTTCTTGATGTCCTCTACCATCATCATGAGATATGCTTTTAAATCCGGGTCTAGCTTTTTGGTTGTGTTGGGGTTCCCAGGACTAGGTTGGGTAGGAGTGCTGCGTTCTGATGATGGTGAGTGGTCTTGATTTCTGTTAGTAGGATTCTTCTGTTTGCCTTTCACCATCTGGTAATTTTTGGAGCTAGTTCTTATAGTTGTCTCTGGTTAGAGCTTGTTCCTAAGGTGATTATGTTAGCCTCTATCAGCAGACCTGGGAGACTAGCTCTATCCTTAGTTTCAGTGGTCAGAGTAGTTTCTGAAGGCAAGCTCTCCTCTTGCAGGGATGGTGCCCAGATATCTGGTGTTCGAACCTGCCTCCTGGCAGAAGTTGTGTTCCACTTACCAGAGGTCTTAAGATCCTGTGCAGGGTCCTGTGAGGAACTTGGGGGTGTCCAGAAACTCAGTGCACAAGGAACCCCGGTGCTGGAGTGGACTGAAGGGACTTTTGCCCCTAATCAGGCCGGGTTATCTGCTTCCCTAGTTAATGCAGTCTCAGGTCCCACGCGATTGGGTAGGAGCAGATGCTGTGTTCCACTCACCAGAGGTCTTAGGATCCCATGTGTGATCCTGTGTGGGTCCTTGCTGGTGTCCGGAGACTCTGCGGGCCAGGAACCCCTGTGCTGCAGTGGACTGGAAGGTGGTCGGATGTCTGGAGCCCAAAAAGGATGCTGGCTCAGAAGCTCTGGGGCTCCCGCCTGTCCCAGAAGCTGTCTGCTTCTGTGTGCACACTCTCACCTGTGCAGACTACTTTTTGGCGGAGTCCCGGAACAAAGATGGCTCCCACCGTTCCTGAGGCAAAAGCCTTCTGGGCCGAGTGGACACCTGTCCTCTGGTCAGGGAGGTGGTCAGATGTCTGGAGCCCAAAAAGGGCGCTACCTTAGAAGCTCTGTGGCTCCTGCCTGTCCCAGAAGCTGTCTGCTTCTGTGTGCACACTCTTACCTGTGCAGACTACTTTTCTGTGGAGTCCCAGAACAAAGATGGCTCCCGCTGTTCCTGGACCATACATTTTTAATCTTGTTTATAAAACTGTTTCTAGGAAAACTCTCATGAAAGATTTACTAGAATTCTGTCTCCTTTAATCTACTCTATTCTGTTATATTTGCTGAGCCACAGATTCAGAAGGTTTATATATCTGTTGAGTCTGGCTTCCCCATGAGATTTGCTCTTTATATTGTGTCTGGTTGTGATTTTTCTGTGATGATCTCCATATGTCATACACTTATCTGTTGGAACATCCCAATAGTTAATTATCCAATACTCAGAAGTTCTTAAAAACAGAAATGGAGGTAATATTATATAGACAAAGCAAGTTACATATATATATATATATATATATATATATATATATATATATATATATGTGTGTGTGTGTGTGTGTGTGTGTGTGTGTGTGTATGTCTCTCTATATATGTATATATATAGTTACATATGTGTTTATATGTAACAATAATTAATAAAACAGGAGGCCATGAATTTGAAAAAGAACAGTGAAATATAATTTTGAAGGTTTAAGAGGATGAAAGGGGATGGATAAGTTATATCACTATATTCTCAGAAAATATAAAAGCAAGGATACTTTTAAATATGTAGTAAAGAATTAAGGAAAATGGTGGAGATAGATTATTTTCTGATGTTTATGACCTGCCTAACCTCATCCGGATTTGTATCAACTGCCAGTCATGATTTTACTCATCTTGAGTGAGCCGTAAGTTTTATAAGACAGGTGCTGCATGTCACTAACATGTGAGTGCCAACTTTATCCAAATATTACCATAAAGGAAGTTTTTGTGATGCATAGATATTGAGATTGGGTAGGAGGATAGCCAGACAATAAATAGCTGAAAAGAAGAAAGTCATTATGCTGGAGGCAACCTTTTGCTCCGTGTCCTGACAGCCACAAGATGAAATGTTCTGCTTGAACATCTCCCTCCTATCTGATGGCCTGAAATCTCTGAAACTCTGAGTCAAGGTAATGGTCAAGCCCTGATGTTATCTGGTTTTTGTTTTAATTCTTATTTTGTCTCAAGAATAAGAAAGATAACTAATACACATAGTGAGGACTTCTTAAATTTCATTCACTTAATATTTACCAACTAAAAACCAAAAACAAAAACAAAACAATAAAACAAAACAAAACAAAACAAAAAAACCAATCACATGAAAAACAAAGGAAAAGAAACAAAGAAAAATCTCTCATATCTTAATTCTAGCCATAGGGCATCTTATATTAAAGCCAATAACTAAGAATATTTTAAAAATAATCTTGTATAGCCTACTTTCCTGTTTGTGCATAATAATATTTTTATGAAGAAATGAGAATTTAAACATCCTTGAAGTGTCCTGTTGTGAATTTTGATGACAACATAAATTCTTTGTCTTATTAATTGGAATGAGCTGTTATCAGTCCTTTTTTTCACAGTTGAATATATTATTTAAAGAAGCTTGTATTGCTATATTTTAATATTGAAGGCCCTGCTTCTCATTACAGTAGTTCAACACAATAAAAGTAGAAGAGCTCGTGGAAAAAGGTTGTTTATTCACACAATGGCTATAATGAAAGCAAAATAAGGTCAATTTTATTGACTAGACTATCTCTAGACTAAAAAATCTAGTTTTAAAACAATATCTATTCATCATATATATATATATATATATATATATATATATATATATATATATTCTAGAGGTATATAATCCATGACAATCATGATCTCATGTACAGCTGTTGCTGAGAATTTACGTTATTTTCCTCAAGCATGAGGCAAAGACAGGCAATAATAATATAGGCTTTTGAAACTTCAGAGACAGCCTTCTAAAACACACTTCTTCCAGGAATGTGACACCTTCTAATCCTTCTCAAACAGTTCAACAATCTGGAAACCAAATATTCACACTTAGATGCCTGTGGGAGTCATTCATATTCAAACTAAAACAGCAGGAATTTAATTTCTGGGATTTTCATTTAATCACCTAGATCTTCTGTGAAAGACATTGCCAATCTCAGAGTATTCCTGTGGAATTTTTAGAAGTTGCATTGGAGATGAGCTTATGCACTACTGCCAGAGAGGCTATGAGACCAACTGAAAATCTCCATCTCGCCTTTTTAGTTCAATCCCACAGTATCATCTGCAGATCTACAAATAAATACCTGCTGCATTCTTTCATAACCATACTACCCTCATCTCCTATGCATTACACAGATCTTCTCCTGACCTCCATTCTCCCACTCATTGCTTTATCCCAGCTACCAACTCCAGTAGGGACTCCTGCAAACACACAAACCACACTTGGCAGGAAAGCAAGTAGAATAACTGCATATCTTCATCTCTACTTCTGCTTCTCCAAGTTTTATTTCCCAATTCTATCTGCATCTCTGCAAAATAGCACTTGCTAAAGCTTCTCTTCCCCTCCTACACCCATATCCAGTAGATCATACAGATCTTCCCATCAAAGCTTTCTTCCACAAAATCATTGCTTTGTTCCACTTCCCACCCCCAACTTCAGTAGACAGTCCCGGGGAACCCACTGACCACTCTCAGCAGAGCAGCAATTTGTCTCACTGTAGCTTTTTGCCTCATCATCCATTTCTTTAAATTCAATCCATCTGTTTCTTTCCCAGATCTACAGCAGAATTCTTTTTTGGTCTCTCCTCATTTTCTGGCCCCATTCCCAGGAGAATAACTAACCTCTTCCTGGTTAAGCATTCTACTTCTTTCCCTCTTGTAATCACCCTCACTGATTCAAGCCCATTCCAATTCTACATTGTAAGTTCCCAAAACGCAGATGCACATCCTCAGTGATTATATCTATCAAATCCCTCAAAGATTTTTTAAAAGAAACACACAGGCACCCCAGTGTTCTAGGAATAAGACAGGGCATCAGAAACCAAAGAGGCAATCGGTCAACCCCCTTACCTTTCAAAAATGCAAGTCCAGACAACAGCACTTAAAATAACAATCTTCCCAGTTCTAGAGACCTAGATGCCAAGGTAAAAATACAATAAGTAACAGCCAGGACAATACATCTTCACTAAAGTCCAGCAACCCTACCCAACCAGTCCTTCAGTGTTCCAACATAGTAGAACCAAAAGGCTTTAAAATATATTTATGAATATGATATGGGTCCTTAATGATGACATGAATAAATTACTTAAAGAAATCTGTGAAAAAACAATGGAAGTAAATCAACAAGGTAATTTAAGTTCTGAAAATGGAAAAAATACCAGGTAAAATACAAAGGCAGACGTATTAAAGTAAAACCTGAATGTTCGATGAAGTCTCTAAAAGCAAGAGGGGCCTAGAGAGATGTGGTACACCCTGAAAGATATCACAGATGCCAGTCTGAAATACAATACCATTAAAATTTTAATCACAATAGATGGAGAAAGTAAGGCATTCCACAGCACAACTAAATTTAAGCAACATCTATTTACAAATACAACACTGGGTAAAGAAGGTACTAGAATGAAAACCACTTATAGAGGTAAGTCACACCAAAAAAATAAGTAAATATATTTTTTTAAAAAGCCACAGGAAATAAGACTGGGAAAATATACATACATAACTATCACCACCACCACTACTACAACAACAAAAATAAAATAACAGAAATCAACAAGACACTGCTCCTTCAACATCAAAGATCTCAATTTACCTATTAAACACAGGCAATCACAATGAATTGGATGAACAGTATCCATTCTTTTAATGCATCTAAGAAACACATCTTAACATCAAGAATAGACATCCTGTTTTCTCTTTTCATAGAACAACAAAAAATGAGATATGAATGAAGTTACCACTTGCTCCTATTAAAAAATGTGTATGTGTATGTGTGTGTATGTCTGTGGGGGTGGGGGAGCGTTAAACAGACTTAAGCTTTGTCAAATGCATTCCAACTAACTCTGTTCCAAAATCCATATCATCATTCACAGATGAGAGATTTTGTTGAGATTTGCATATTCTTGCTTAACTACAAATAGGAAAATTGGAGCACAATAAATAACCACACATGACCTCACTATGCTATGATGTTATATGAAAAGTGCAATTAACATAAAATTTAGTATATATGTACATATATAATCATAAATAAATACAGTGTCAACATAATTAATAATGTATAAAATATATTTGATTATTGTTACCTGTTGTGGGATTAAGAAGCATTACACCACTATCTAGTTATTTTATAAGCTGTTTATTATGCCATATATTAAAGCATAATATAAGAATATCCTAGAATTACAACTACAACATACTTTTTAGAAAGAGAAAGAGTTCTCCCTCAAGGTTTTCTTTGAAACAATTGATAGTTTCAACTCATTACTCCCTTTCAAGTAATCATGCTATTCCTTTGCATAGATTCACACTCTATTCCAGGGAGACTGCCTACAAGGAATTTTTATGTTATATATCTTTTCTTTTTACATTTTATTATAAAAATGTACTTCTAACTGTGTACCCAGTATCAAACTCCCTTGTGTTATGAGAAGTTAAGAAATATAACTTTTTTTTTACCCCTTTTCTGATTTAAAAATTAAAGTTACTAACTTAATATCTTCCTGAAAAGTATTTTTGGTATTCTTAGCTTTGATAGTTATGCTTAAGTTTCTTTCTTTGTAGCTCTTTTTATTTCCCCTCCTTCTTCCCACATTTTCATGTATAGGAACATTATCTTTTATGAACATCTACTCTATAGCAAATTTTTTCGCAAATGAGGAATTATATTTGGCCTGCTTTTGTGCATGAGTAATCTTATATAGGTAGGTGCAAGGGGATAGATCAAAATTACTATTCAATAAACATATTATCCAGTCTGTTGAGTAGTTAAAATCAATAGTGGTTCTTGATATTCATAGCGATGACGCTTCTGTAAAAAACTGTGAAGAAATTGTGCATGACTGTGTGTGTGTGTTTGCATATAGAGACTAGAGATCAACGTCAAATTCTTCCTCAAACTATTGATTTTAAAAGAGAGTTTCTCTGAACTTGAGCCCACCTATACAATGGGTCTGGTTAGCAGGCAAGCCCCAAATTGCTCAGAACTGGCATTATAATTATGTGCCATCTGTGTCCAGTTTTTTACATGAGTGCTGGAATCATAACTTGGGTCCTCATCCTTGAGTAGTTAACACTACTCAAGGATGAGACTACATTCAGTTCAGTAGTTGCTTTTAATGAGTTAAATTTTCTCTTTCCTTTACCACCTTCTTTGCTCATTTATTTGGATGATATGATACCTGGAGCCACACTAGCTGCTTTCTAACCAGATGGTGTTTATCATAAAATGTCAATAGAATCATAGATCCGCAGAGAGGGCTTTTAGGCATTTTTGAGATAGTACATCAATGTTGGCTTCTAGTAGAATGTCAACAGTATTACCTAAGCCAATGCAAATCAGATGGACTTTGTCCATATTGGCACAGTCACTTGCCAGAACAAATGTGTGTAATAGTAAGGTAGGTTTATTTATTTATATGCAGCTTAAGAAAAGAATCTGTAATGAAATGAAAATATATCAGTGAATAGCCATATGAAAGATTGAGAACAAGAACAAGAGAAAAAGAAAGAGAAAAATGGTACCTTGCTAAGTTTATCTCCTGTGTATTTTTCTCATGGACCAAGTCCATATTTCTCCTAAAAAGAAGATACTTCAGATACTGTGGACCTCACACATTTAGAGAAATATTGTTTTCTCATTGTAAGTGGAATGTCCAGAAAGTACAAATGTTAAGAATAGATAATATGATGAATATCTTCACAATTACAATCATTTGTCTTGATTTTGTTCATAAACAAAACACATTTGGTGTCTTTGGTTCTTAAAATAAACATAATGTCACAAGTATCCTGTGATTCTTAGAAATAGAATACTTTGAATCTGCTATTCTTATTCATAAACAAAATAATTTCATACTGTAACAATGATGACAAATCAGCTCATTTTTACCATATTTACCTTACCTATAAGTAATCACAAAATCGTACAGAGATGATGGTAACAGAAAATTAGGATCTCATAAAACAGATGGGTCAATGCATTGGCATATGATCTTGATATTTAACTCAGAAGTTTTAGGTTTATTTCTTGGCAAACATTCTTGATTTTGCCTTCAAGGCAAAATTTTGCCATTCTTGTGCCACTCTTACAGTATTTCATCTTTATGCATTGGGAGCAATAAAATTTCACTGTACTGGAGTGAAGGAACTGGACTTAAGTTCTCTGTTTATCCCCAACTGTTTCCTTTCCAGTATCTCAAAATTAAGCATTCATTATTTTTTCTCTATATATCTTAACCCCCTAATATATCACATTATTGGTTTTAGTGTTTATTTTTGTGATATCAGTATTAATATAATCTCATTTATCATTGTATATTGTCCCTGAAAACATAAAAGTAAATATATGTAAATATAACAGTATAAGAATAAATCACTTTATTTAAAATATTTTTGTAACAATACTTTTCTTATGTTTGACCATTAGAGAAGCATTTCTCATCAACAAGATATTTTGCTATTTTATTTCCATGTTAGTTTTATCTGACTTGATATTTGATTGTAGATTTATAATACATTGACACAAATTTATTTGCTTAGAGTATAAGAGGTTACCAAATCAAATATCTATGAACATCCTTTATGTAGACCCAAAAGTTAGCAAAATAATTTAAACATAAATTTTAATAAAGACAGAATGGATTGATTCTGTAGAGCTGGATATCACTCCCAGAAGACATATATTATTAAATGAAAATTCTGGTGCTAAAATTCAATAAGTACTAGTTACCTGAAAGAATACATACATGATTAATAGTGGTGTTTCTTTTCTGTTGTTGTTTTTTTGTTTTGCTTTAAACTATTAAATTAAGGATTTACTGGTCTCAGTAATTTATAATTTTGATAATTTATAAATATCTTTCCAAATTTACCACAAAATCATTACAATGGAATTGAATATTAATCTTTATAAACATGAAAAAGCTCATTCTCCTAAGCAGTAGTAAACCAAACTTAGCAAATTAATTACTGAAATGTAGGTGTGTAAATGTTTCCACAGGCATGATTTAAGTCCAGAGTAATTTTTTTCTCTGCATTCAAATGGATTTAAAGCAAAAATTATTTAAAATAGAATATATAATTCTTTAGAAAATCTTGTTAATTAAAAATATATGTATATTCACTGTCCTTAGGGAGTGTGAAAATTTTCTTAATACTCTGTAGTACATTTTTTCATGTGTAGGTAATAAATATAATTGAAGCTGCTCAAAAAACGTAGGGCTTTAGGCTTTATTACAATTTGTAAGAGAAAAGATCTATGAGTAAAAGCAAATGACAAATATAAAATAAAATAATCTTTACATAGAATATCAAGACACCCTACTCTTTACAGTTTATTATGGTATGATATGCTCCTTTAAATACATCTAAATTGTGGCTTAAAGAATCAGAGTAATTTTTCTATGGATCCACTTAGAGTGAATCTACATCTCATTTTCAATATTATGAATATTTAGCTAGTTGTTCATAATCATCATTTTTATCTCTTAATTTTATTGTACTTGCTTGAAAATGATGTATACAAATAAATATTGTGTGCATGAATATATTTACAAATGAAGAAATCATTCTCATGCTATTATTATTCAATTTTCAATAGTATGTAAAGAAAATCTTTGATGGATAAATGAAAAAGAAGTTACAGAAAAGCTGAAAATAATAAAGACTTATCTTTACCATTAGTCTTGTCTAAGCATTAATTAGCTAATTAATATTACCTAATTATTAAAAGATAATTAATTAGAAAACAAATAATGGAAAATGTTATAATGTTTGATCTATACTCTCTTTTCTGGATTTCCCATTTTACAGAATTACATTAGGAATTCCTACAGATCATGATATTAAACTTTGTCATTACATTCACTTCCAAATAAAATAAGGGGAAAGATATTTTATTTTTAGTAGTAAAATATACATCATCTTCTTCAACAATAATCCAACACAAATATTTGTTTGCTTCATCAATGATATTGAAGCAGATAATGAACCATAATGTAATTTATATCTTTTGAATTGAATATCAAATTACATCACACACGTGTGATTCCATTTGTTCAAGATAACAGTTATAGTTATTGAAATAACTCAATTTGAAAATATAGTGTTCATTCATTGAAAATGATATAATTTCCCAGAGAGTTCTGAAGATAGTCACTCTACAAAACTGCCTGTGGAGTTACTGCTCAAGATGTTATTTGTCATCCTTCATTTAACTCTCTTTATATAAATTCTAAAGAGATTTTTCCAAAAGCCTGACACAAAGTCATAACCAAATCAAATTATCACAAGAATTAATAACACCATAGCCTAAGTTGTGATCAACAGTAAGATGTCTTCAAGGAAGCAATCAGTCAGCTCATTCAGCAAGAGCAGATCAGGCTCCAAGGAGGTCTGTTATTCAGCTGCATGAAAATCTTACAGATGGGACTCAGCAGAGCTCTCTCCATCTCATAAAGCAGCATAAAACACTAATGTCTTAGTTAGGGTTTTACTGCTGTGAACAGACACCATGACCAAGGCAAGTCTTATAAAAAACAACATTTAATTGGGGCTGGCTTACAGGTTCAGAGGTTCAGTCCATTATCATCAAGATGTGAGCATGGCAGTATCCAGGCAGGCATGGTGCAGGAGGAGCTGAGAGTTTTATGTCTTCATCCAAAGACTGCTAGTGGAAGACTGACTTCCAGGCAACTAGGGTGAGGATCTTTTGCCCACACCCACAGTGACACACCCATTCAAACCAGGTCACACCTATTCCAACAAGGCCACACCTCCAGAGGCTGCCACTCCCTGGTCCAAGGATATACAAACCATCACAACTAATATCATGTAATTCTTGCTGGAAACTTGCATCTTTGCCTAAGTATAAAAACCATTCATTGCATGGACATATCTAAACAAATACATTTATAGATTAAGAGAAAAAAATCTGTACATTTGCAAATGATTATTGGTATGACTGGATACATATTTGAAGTACAGTAATCCATGAGATATCTTTAATTTAAATAACAATGTCTTAAAATACTTTCAAATCCTGGAGATGCAAATGTTGTTATACAACCACAAACACGCCTCCTTCCTTATTTTCCACAGCATAAAATTCTATTAAAATTGAAATTAAGTTCTTTAACTTAATTCATATAAATATACAAACAATGCAATTACAAATGATATTTCTAAATTAAGCATTGTATGATCAAATATTTCTTTTTATATCATTGCTTTAACCATAGGTTCTGAATTCTAATTTAAGATTATTCATTTTTAAATTACATGTCTGAGAATAGCTTTGGCTGATAATTATGTGCATGGCATACACTTTTAAAACTTACAACATCTTGTAAAATGTATTTGAGTAGTGGCCATCTACCCACTGTTATTCTTGCAGAGCATAGTAGTCATCAAAACATCTCAATATGATTTTTTCCCCAAAATGCAATATCCTGAGAGTAATAACCAGGTTCAAAAGGTATATTTGTTTTGGAAGTGGAAATTCTCTGATCTTATCATTACACATTTTACATAAGTATCATATATTCTATTATAGAAATATTTACAAATAAAAATAATTAAATAATTTTGCATGAAGAAAGACTCATCTCCAGAGTGATTGATGGTATCTTAAAAGCACATTCTGGACACAAGCAATGAGTAAATCTTCTGAAGGAAGTGCTGCTATATTTAAACAGTGAAAATGATATAAAGATTTTTTTAAAGATAATTGAGAATACTTCAGTAAAGACTATCATGTATGTAGGAATGGTCTTAACTTGTAGGAAAATATTAGCAAAATTTTTGTCATGGTTAGGCTTTAAAGAATTCAGAGTGAAGATGTGGAATGCAGAAACTGCTGTAGAAAGAACCTTATAATAGGAGACTGGTTTTGACAAAGTTACCAAATGCCCTGATGATCATTAAATATGTTCTAAGTACTGGCAACATTAATGTTCATACCAAATAAAGGCTTTACCATCTCTCAGAGCATCAAGCCTGTCAGAAGCGATATTTAAATGTCCATGGATCTAAAGCATTTTTCTGCTCATGGGAAGAGTATTAAAAAATACAAATTTATGCAGAAATCCATCTGCTCTTTATAAATCCTCTACACACTGTTAAGACAAAAGTAATGATTATCTCAAACATTTAAAACCTTTTCTGAAATGTTAACAGATGCCAATACTCTGAAAATCTCAACAAAAAATAAATGTTCACAGATATAAAACTAAATATGAAGTTCCATATGTATAACTATTATATATATATATATATATGTATATATATATATACATACATATATACATACATACAGTATACACATATACTTGTACTTATGCACTTAACAAACATATGTCTATAACTTAAAAGAACTATTCAGGTTTCTAGTGTGGGAAACAGCCATATATATTCAATTTATAGGATTTCAAATCTCAAGTCTTTGGGGCCATATCTATAGTGCCAAATTTGTACAGAAAGCACAGGAGAAGAGATTCAGAATGTTTATATATCCTTTAAAATGGAGTATAAATCAGATTGAACCTGTAAAATTAATATGCTACTATTAGAACTGCAGTTTTCCTTAACAATGAAAGAAATTCAATTCCATCTAGCAATGAAAGCTTACACAGTGGAGGGCAAAAATAGTAGACTCAAAATTAATAGCAATGAAGTTATTATTCTTCTTATGTATTTATTGTGTGAAAATTACATGTCACCATTCTCACTTTAAAATGTTCACTTTTGAAAGAATATCGATATTATAATCTAGGGTGCTAAATAAATATAGGAAAATAATGTCATTGGTTTAAAAGCAAAAATCATAATAATTATATTTTATGGAGGAAAAATCTTTGTTTAGTAATTTTCTTTGCAATAATATTCCTTTATAATTGTGAAAAGAGATGGTTTTACATGAAAATCAAAACTTGAATATCTAGTAATTAAGTAACAGAAAATAATAACCATATGTAGCAAATAAAAAGCCTTGGGACTTTTTTTTCTCTTTTGTACATTTAGGACTCAGAGTTTGTTAAAGTTAGCTTATGTCATTAAATTACTTTCAGAACGTTTATTAAATAACAAGTTTGTTACCTGAAATTATGTAACTTAGAAACACTCCAACATCCATGCTCAATGAATGACATTTTAAAACCATTCAATTATGACATAAGACTTTCAGCCTTATTCAGATTACCTATTTATATATCATATTTAATCCTCCTCAGGAAAAGCACAGCACTTTTTAAAATATATCCTCTACCAATTTTTTTCCATCTTGGAAAATGAAGATATAATAAATGTTATTTAATTAGACTGAGTAAAGATTATATTCAAAATGATTTTCAGATATCCACTTTACTAAACAGCAAAATGGGATCAGTGGGTTGTGTGTGTATGTGTGTGTGTGTATGTGTGTGTGTTTATGCCTTGAGCATGTTGTTATGAACTCTGAATGATCAGATTACCAATTGTCATTAGGCCTAAGAAAAATCTTCAGACTAAACCTGCTTCAATTACTCAATTTCTGCCATAAAAGATTGCTTACATTTTTGTATAATTTATTTATATATGTAATCTTGTTATTATTTTGTTCCTCAGTCATATGACACCATAGTGGCCCTGATAGAGCTAATAGTTTTAAGAATGGAACATTTTAATACTTCATTCTTTTATCATTTATCCACATAATTCTTTGTCTATCAATATAAGCCCTTGTGTAGAGCAGAGTTAACTCCTGCCAATCTAACTTTATTTCTGTATCCTTTTCTAGAATGGCATATCATACGTGGCTCTCAATCTTACATGTCCCATAAATTGCTTGAATATAGAGTAGGAAGAGGCTTTTAATCTGATCTGTGGCCAACTTCTCTAACTCACTGAATTTTGCTTACCTTTTAAAGTATACTTTGTGATTATCTTGTCCCTAAGTAAGGAGAAGGGCAGATATTCCAAGAACATCTTGGCTTCATAGATTCATGAGGCATCTTTATTTAAGAGACAACCTCCAGGCCATAAGAATGACCTTCAAGTAGGGCCAGATAGGGTTTTCTACTAAAATTAGAATGGTTCATATATGGATGACTCTTCTGGGCAATTTTATAATCCTTGAGAGAAGGTGCAAATGATTCATAAGAAATTTTAAATGAATCCAATATCCCCAAGTTGTAAAAATATCAAAAGACTCCCCAAGTATGCAACATTTGGAGATCAGGACCAAAAGTAGAAGACTGCATGGTAGTGACTGCATCACTCAGTTCAGCTTTGCAGGATCATTGTAATGCAACTGTGCAGGCTTTATGACTTTGGCTGTTCATGTTGGATACCACTGTGCCAGCTAACCAAGCTACAGTTTGTAGAACCACAGAGGTAAAAATAAATGTCTTGTGAGGGGGTCCAGAACAGATAGATCTCTGTATGAAAGAATAGTAGAATAGATAGTTGTAGATAGATAGGTGTGATGCTGGAACAAGATGACTAAGTGGGGGAAGGAAAGGATAGAAGGGGATAAAGAGACAATATTTGGAAAGAGTGCTAAAATTAACTGCCATTTGAGGAGTAGTATGGAGTACAATAAAGGCTCCTTAAAATATGTACATATAAAGGCAATCTAAACAGGAAATCCAAATTATGTGCGAAACAAAGCCCTAGTTGAACATCTCTGATCATCAAATGAAACTAGAAGTGTTAGGATTGGTTACATCTAATAAAATTGTTGGTAAAACATGCCCCATGGGAAACCCCAAATAAACCAGGCTGTTGGCAAGATCAATAGTGTCCCCCCCAAAAAGCTGATGGCATATCTCCTTTACTGAAGACAATTCCATCTATACAACTCTGCACTAGGAGAAGTTGAGCTCATAACACAAGCTAGTGTGTCTTGTTCAGAGAGGTGATATGCATGCTAACAAAGGAGAAATGTAATCGCCAACCCCAAAACAGACTCTTTGATCTGAAATGGTGACTTACATGCAGATTATGCTAGGACAATGGCATAAATCTTGTGGGAGTAACCAACCAATATCAAATTTGATATAAGGCCCACTCCACAAAATGGGCCTGATACCAAACACTGTATAGGTCACAACAATACCTCAGGAACCTTTGTTAAATTCATATTTGATTTTTCTACTAGGACAAACATAGGAGGTAAATGATTGCTGATGGAATTCTGTTGTAGTCAAAGATAAGTGACTTGTCCAGCCATCACCAGAGAAGTTTCCTTCTTTAGTAAATGGGAACAAACACAGAGATCCACAACCAGACATTATGCAGCAAGTGAGGGAACTTAGAATACTCATCCCAATATTGGGTGTCTTCATCAAATCCCTGTTTACTAGGCTAATGGAACCCTGCAGAAGGAGGAGGAGAAGAGTGTAAAAGCTAGAGAGCATGGAGCGCATCAAGAAACCAAGGCCCTTTAATCAACATGGTATATGCACATATGTGCTGAGATTGAGGCAGCAACCACAGACCCTACACCAGAAGGAGTTCTAAAACTGATAGAAGGGAACACATACATCTATGCCTAACCAAGAAGCCATCTCGAAATGATAACCACTTGCAAATGAAGTTAGTTTTTTCAACATAATTTCACTGGAGAAACAAACTACTCCTAAAGGTAAGCTGTAAGTCCAGCAGTAAATGGCAAAAAGAAAATGAATTAACTCAATGGCATGTTTCTTCTTTCAGAATGTCACATCAGGACTTTTTAAAAATTATCTTATTTTTAACGTATATTTTTATTTTATTAGATTTTTCTTGCTTTTTATCCTATAGGTCATTTTCATTTGTATTATAGCTTCCAATTTATTGTTTTTCTAAGATACTGGAGTGTGTGAATGAGTGGGTTTTTGCATCTGTATTTGTTTCTTGAACCTTTTCTTGAGTTCCTTTTCTTCTTTTTGCTTTCATATATGCACATATGAACCGAGACTAAGGGAGCATACACTGAATTATATCTGGATGTGGATCTCTATATTTGTTCCCATTTGCTAAAGGAGGAAGTTTCTCTGATGACGGCTGGGCAAGTCACTTATCTTTTACTTTTTTCCTATTTTATTCTTAGTTTTTATAATATGAGTATACTTTGTTATTACATTATGCTTTATTTCATTACTATCCTTTAGAATATTGTTTATTTTTGTTAAGAGATGGTGACTCTAGTTGGAAGACAAGGTGGAGAGAAACAAAAAGAGGGTGGGGAAACAGTAGTCAAGATATATTATGTGACAAAAAAGTCTATTTCCAATAAAAAGAAACACAAGCAAATAAGCAAGCAAACAAAAGTTCAGGCAGAGTCATTATGCTCTGTTGTTATTTAGAAGATGCTAATTGTATTTGAAACTGAATTTTTATGTTAAATGGCATTAAGTATGGCTTTTAAGTACCATTCTCTTTTGTTTGTACATATTTTAAGAATAAAGTGTGGGAGATGGTTTGGCTGATGTGAGGGTAAGGGATATGAACACTCAGGTCATCCACAGAACTACAGAATGCGGAATGTGGAGACAAATAGTTGAATATAGACAAGTCCATCAACATGTTGGAAATAAAATAGAGGCATGAGGAAAAGTGTCACTCTTCTGAAATCAATCAAACTGTTCAGAGACAAAGTCATGAGAATTCACTGCTCCAAAATGCAGCTAATATTGATTTGATTACATAAGTATTCATATTTTATGCTGAGGCATAGTAAGATGCACAGTATGTTGGTATTAAAATCTAGTGTGTGTGCTGGGCATGGTGGCTCACGCCTTTAATCCCAGTACTCAAGAGGCAGAGGCAGGCAGATTTCTGAGTTCGAGGCCATCCTGGTCTACAATGTAAGTTCCAGGACAACCAGGGCTATACAGAGAAACCCTGTCTCAAAACAAAACAAAACAAAACAAAACAAAACAAAACAAAACAAAACAAAACAAAACAAAAAACCAAAAAGCAACAACAACAAAAACAAAAACAAAAAACCAAAAAAAAAATCTATAAAACAAAAAACAAACAAACAAAAAAACAAACAGAATCTAATTGCTCGCGGGACCTGAGACTGCATTAGTTAGGGAAGCAGAAACCGGCCTGAGTAGGGCCACAGGCCTCATCCTGCCGGATCAGCACAGGGGAAGCTTGAGCGCAGGGTCTCCTGACACCCGCCAGCTACCCACGACCCCCGCCACAGGATTTTGAGACTGCTGGTGAGTGGAACACAGCTTCTGCTCCAGTCCAATCACGCGGGACCTGAGACTGCTCTGGTTGGGGAGAGAGAAATCCGGCCTACATAGGGCCACAAGCCTCTTCCGGTCAGAAAAGCACCGGGGCAGCTAGGGCGCAGGGTCGGCTGACACTCGCCAGCTACCCACAACACCTGCCACAGGATCTTAAGACTTCTGGTGAGTGGAACACAGCTTCTGCTCCAATCCAATTGCGCGCGGGACCTGAGACTGCATTAGTTAGGGAAGCAGAAACCAGCCTGAGTAGGGCCACAGGCCTCATCCGGCCGGATCAGCACAGGGGAAGCTAGAGCGCAGGGTTGCCTGACACCCTCCAGCTACCCACGACCCCCGCCACAGGATTTTGGGACTGCTGGTGAGTGGAACACAGCTTCTGCTCCAGTCCAATCACGCGGGACCTGAGACTGCTCTGGTTGGGGAGAGAGAAATCCGGCCTACATAGGGCCACAAGCCTTTTCCGGTCAGAAAAGCACCTGGGCAGCTAGGGCGCAGGGTCAGCTGACACTCGCCAGCTACCCACAACACCCGCCACAGGATCTTAAGACTTCTGGTGAGTGGAACACAGCTTCTGCTCCAATCCAATTGCGCACAGGACCAGAGACTGCATTAGTTAGGGAAGCAGAAAACCGGCCTGAGTAGGACCACAGGCCTCTTCCGGCTGGACCAGCACCTGGGTACCACCAGCTTCCCATGACCCCCGCCGCAGGATTTTGAGACTGCTTGTGTTTGGAACACAGCTTCTGCTCCAATCTTTAAACAGTGACAACGATAACAACTAACCCCAGAGATTACCAGATGGCGAAAGGTAAACGTAATAATCTTACTAACAGAAACCAAGACCACTCACCATCATCAGAACCCAGCACCCCCACTTCGCCCAGTCCAGGGCACCCCAACACACCGGAAAAGCTAGACACGGATCTAAAAGCATATCTCATGATGATGGTAGAGGACATCAAGAAGGACTTTAATAACTCACTTAAAGAATTACAGGAGAACATGGCTAAAGAGTTACAAGTCCTTAAAGAAAAACAGGATAACACAATCAAACAGGTAGAAGTCCTTAAAGAAAAACAGGATAACACAATCAAACAGGTAGAAGTCCTTAAAGAAAAACAGGAAAACACATCCAAACAGATGATGGAAATGAACAAAACCATACTAGACCTAAAAAGGGAAGTAGACACAATAAAGAAAACCCAAACTGAGGCAACACTGGAGATAGAAACCCTAGGAAAGAAATCTGGAACCATAGATACGAGCATCAGCAACAGAATACAAGAGATGGAAGAGAGAATCTCAGGTGCAGAAGATTCCATAGAGAACATCTGCACAACAATCAAGGAAAATGTAAAATGCAAAAAGATCCTAACTCAAAACATCCAAGAAATACAGGACACAATGAGAAGACCAAACCTACGGATAATAGGAGTGGATGAGAATGAAGCTTTTCAACTCAAAGGACCAGCAAACATCTTCAACAAAATTATAGAAGAAAACTTCCCAAATCTAAAGAAAGAGATGCCCATGAACATACAAGAAGCCTACAGAACTCCAAATAGACTGGACCAGAAAAGAAATACCTCCTGACACATAATAATCAGAACAACAGATGCTCTAAATAAAGATAGAATACTAAAAGCAGTAAGAGAAAAAGGCCAAGTAACATATAAAGGCAAGCCTATCAGAATTACACCAGATTTTTCACCAGAGACTATGAAAGCCAGAAGATCCTGGACGGATGTTATACAGACACTAAAAGAACACAAATTCCAGCCCAGGCTACTATACCCAGCCAAACTCTCAATTAACATAGATGGAGAAACCAAAGTATTCCACGACAAAACCAAATTCACACATTATCTCTCCACAAATCCAGCCCTTCAAAGGATAATAACAGAAAAAAAACCAATACAAGGACAGGAACCACGCCCTAGAAACAACAAGAAGGTAATCCCTCAACAAACCTAAAAGAAGACAGCCACAAGAACAAAATGCCAACTTTAACAACAAAAATAACAGGAAACAACAATTACTTTTCCTTAATATCTCTTAATATCAATGGACTCAACTCCCCGATAAAAAGACATAGACTAACAAACTGGCTACACAAACTAGACCCAACATTTTGCTGCTTACAGGAAACTCATCTCAGAGAAAAGGATAGACACTACCTCAGAATGAAAGGCTGGAAAACAATTTTCCAAGCAAATGGCATGAAGAAACAAGCTGGAGTAGCCATTCTAATATCTGATAAGATTGACTTCCAACCCAAAGTCATTAAAAAAGACAGGGAGGGACACTTCATACTCATCAAAGGTAAAATCCAACAAGAGGAACTATCAATCCTGAATATCTATGCTCCAAATACAAAGGCAGCCACATTCATTAAAGAAACTTTAGTAAATCTCAAAGCACACATTGCACCTCATACAATAATAGTGGGAGACTTCAACACACCACTTTCACCAATGGACAGATCATGGAAACAGAAACTAAACAGGGACACAGTGAAACTAAGAGAAATTATGAATCAAATGGATCTGGCAGATATCTACAGAACATTCTATCCTAAAACAAAAGGATATACCTTCTTCTCAGAACCTCATGGCACCTTCTCCAAAATTGACCACATAATTGGTCACAAAACAGGCCTCAACAGATACAAAAATATTGAAATTGTCCCATGCATCCTATCAGATCACCATGGACTAAAGCTGATCTTCAATAACAAAATAAATAATAGAAAGCCAACCTTCACGTGGAAACTGAACAATACTCTTCTCAATGATACCTTGGTCAAGGAAGGAATAAAGAAAGAAATTAAGGACTTTTTAGAGTTCAATGAAAATGAAGCCACAACATACCCAAACTTATGGGACGCAATGAAAGCATTTCTAAGAGGAAAACTCATAGCTCTGAGTGCCTCCAAAAGGAAACTAGAGAGAGCACACATTAGCAGCTTGACAACACACCTAAAAGCACTAGAACAAAAGGAAGCAAATTCACCCAAGAGGAGTAGATGGCAGGAAATAATCAAACTCAGGGGTGAAATCAACCAAGTGGAAACAAGAAAAACTATTCAAAGAATCAACCAATCAAGGAGCTGGTTCTTTGAGAAAATCAACAAGATAGATAAACCCTTAGCCAGACTCACTAGAGGGCACAGGGAAAGCATCCTAATTAACAAAATCAGAAATGAAAAAGGAGACATAACAACAGATCCTGAAGACATCCAAAACACCATCAGATCCTTCTACCAAAGGCTATACTCAACAAAACTGGAGAACCTGGATGAAATGGAGAAGTTCCTAGACAGATACCAGGTACCAAAGTTGAATCAAGATCAGGTTAATGATCTAAACAGCTCTATATCCCCCAAAGAAATAGAAGCAGTCATTAATAGTCTCCCAACTAAAAAAAGCCCAGGACCAGATGGGTTTAGTGCAGAGTTCTATCAGACCTTCAAAGAAGATCTAATCCCAGTTCTTCACAAAGTATTCCACAAAATAGAAACAGAAGGTACTCTACCCAACTCATTCTATGAAGCCACAATTACTCTGATACCTAAACCACAAAAAGACCCAACAAAGATAGAAAACTTCAGACCAATATCCCTTATGAATATTGATGCAAAAATCCTCAATAAAGTTCTTGCTAACCGAATCCAAGAACACATCAAAAAAATCATCCATCCTGACCAAGTAGGTTTCATCCCAGGGATGCAGGGATGGTTCAATATACGGAAATCCATCAACGTAATCCAGTATATAAACAAACTCAAAGACAAAAACCACATGGTCATCTCGTTAGATGCGGAAAAAGCATTTGACAAGATCCAACACCCATTCATGATAAAAGTCTTGGAAAGATCAGGAATTCAAGGCCCATACCTAAACATGATAAAAGCAATCTACAGCAAACCAGTAGCCAACATCAAAGTAAATGGTGAGAAGCTTGAAGCAATCCCTCTAAAATCAGGGACTAGACAAGGCTGTCCACTTTCTCCATACCTATTCAACATTGTACTTGAAGTCCTAGCCAGAGCAATTCGACAACAAAAGGAGATCAAAGGGATACAAATTGGAAAAGATGAAGTCAAAATATCACTTTTTGCAGATGATATGATAGTATATATAAGTGACCCTAAAAATTCCACCAGAGAACTCCTAAGCCTGATAAACAGCTTCGGTGAAGTAGCTGGATATAAAATTAACTCAAACAAATCAATGGCCTTTCTCTACACAAAGAATAAACAGGCTGAGAAAGAAATTAGGGAAACAACACCCTTCTCAATAGTCACAAATAATATAAAATATCTTGGCGTGACTCTAACTAAGGAAGTGAAAGATCTGTATAATAAAAACTTCAAGTCTCTGAAGAAAGAAATTATAGAAGATCTCAGAAGATGGAAAGATCTCCCATGCTCATGGATTGGCAGGATCAACATTGTAAAAATGGCTATCTTGCCAAAAGCAATCTACAGATTCAATGCAATCCCCATCAAAATTCCAAATCAATTCTTCAACGAATTAGAAAGTGCAATCTGCAAATTCATCTGGAATAACAAAAAACCTAGGATAGCAAAAACTCTTCTCAAGGATAAAAGAACCTCTGGTGGAATCACCATGCCGGACCTAAAGCTCTACTACAGAGCAATTGTGATAAAAACTGCATGGTACTGGTATAGTGACAGACAAATAGACCAATGGAATAGAATTGAAGACCCAGAAATGAACCCACACACCTACGGTCACTTGATCTTAGACAAGGGAGCTAAAAACATCCAGTGGAAGAAAGACAGCATTTTCAACAAATGGTGCTGGCACAACTGGTTGTTAACATGTAGAAGAATGCTAATCGATCCATTCCTATCTCCTTGTACTAAGGTCAAGTCTAAGTGGATCAAGGAACTTCACATAAAACCAGAGACACTGAAACTTATAGAGGAGAAAGTGGGGAAAAGCCTTGAAGATATGGGCACAGGGGAAAAATTCCTGAATAGAACAGTAATGGCTTGTGCTGTAAGATCGAGAATTGACAAGTGGGACCTCATGAAACTACAAAGCTTCTGCAAGGCTAAAGACACCATCAATAAGACAAAAAAAAAAACACCAACAGATTGGGAAAGGATCTTCACCTATCCTAAATCAGATAAGGGACTAATATCCAATATATATAAAGAACTCAAGAAGGTGGACTCCAGAAAGTCAAATAACCCCATTAAAAAATGGGGCTCAGAACTGAACAAAGAATTCTCACCTGAGGAATACCGAATGGCAGAGAAACACCTGAAAAAATGTTCAACATCCTTAATCATCAGGGAAATGCAAATCAAAACAACCCTGAGATTCCACCTCACACCAGTCAGAATGGCTAAGATCAAAAATTCAGGTGACAGCAGATGCTGGCGAGGATGTGGAGAAAGAGGAACACTCCTCCATTGTTGGTGGGATTGCAAGCTTGTACAACCACTCTGGAAATCAGTCTGGCGGTTTCTCAGAAAATTGGACATAGTACTACCGGAGGATCCAGCAATACCTCTCCTGGGCATATATCCAGAAGATGTCCCAACCGGTAAAAAGGACACATGCTCCACTATGTTCATAGCAGCCCTATTTATAATAGCCAGAAGCTGGAAAGAACCCAGATGTCCCTCAACAGAGGAATGGATACAGAAATTATGGTACATTTACACAATGGAGTACTACTCAGCTATTAAAAAGAATGAATTTATGAAATTCCTAGCCAAATGGATGGACCTGGAGGGCATCATCTTGAGTGAAGTAACACAATCACAAAAGAACTCACACAATATGTATTCACTGATAAGTGGATATTAGCCCAAAACTTAGGATACCCAAGATATAAGACACAATTTGCTAAACGCATGAAACTCAAGAAGAATGAAGACCAAAGTGTGGACACTGTGCACCTTCTTAGAATTGGGAACAAAACACCTAGGGAAGGAGTTACAGAGACAAAATTCGTAGCTGTGATGAAAGGATGGACCATTTAGAGACTGCCGTATCCAGGGATCCATCCCATAAGCAGCTTCTAAACGCTGACACCATTGCATACACTAGCAAGATTTTGCTGAAAGGACCCAAATATAGCTGTCTCTTGTGAGACGATGCCGGGGCCTAGCAAACACAGGAGTGGATGTTCACAGTCAGCTATTGGATGTATCACAGGGCTCCCAATGGAGAAGCTAGAGAAAGTACCCACGGAGCTAAAGGGATCTGCAACCCTATTGTTGGAACAACATGATGTACTAACCAGAACCCCGGAGCTCTTGTCTCTAGCTGCATATGTATCGAAAGATGGCCTAGTCGGCCATCAATGGAAAGAGAGGCCCATTGGACTTGCAAACTTTATATGCCTCAATATAGGGGAATGTCAGGGCCAAAAGAATGGGAATGGGTGGGTAGGGAAGTGGGGGGCGCTATGGGGGACTTTTGGGATAGCATTGGAAATGTAATTGAGGAAAATATGTAATAAAAATATTAAAAAAAAACAAAAACAAAAAAAACAAAAAACCTAGTGTGTATGACTGCATATGGTAATGTACAACTTAGTTTTTTAAAATTACATTTTCTTTTCCTTTCTTTTATTTTTTTAATTGAAAGCAGATTCTTCTCTCATATCCCAACCACAGCTTTCCCTCCATTCCTTCACTTTCACCTACTCACCATCTCTGATCACCCCCAGATTTACTCCTCCTCCATTTCTTCTTCAGAAAGGAACAAGCCTCTAAGAGAAAACAAACAGAACAAAACAGATACAAAAAGCAAGGCCAAAGCACTTATCTTAAGGCTTCATGAAGCAGTCTAATAGGAGGAAAAGAGTCCAAGTACAGGCAAAAGAATCATAGATATACAAGTTCCCATTGTTAGGAGTTTCACAAAAACAGCAAACTAACAGTCATAACATATAATGGAAGACCTGGTGCAGAAAAACATAAGCCCTATGTTTGGTGCTTCATTCTCTGTGAGTACATCTGAACCCCTGTTCATTTGGCTCTGCTGTTGATTGTCCTTGTGTTATTTGTATTTTGATGCCAATTCTGCTTCCTAAAGAGTGGCTGCCCTGAGGAGAAGTGGAAGTGGTCTATAGAGTGAGTTCCAGGACAGCAGGTCTATACAGAGAAACCCTGTCTCAAAACAAAAACAAAAACAGAAACAAAAACAAACAAAAGCAAAAACAAAAACACGAAAACAAAAACACAAACAAACAAACAGCCCGGAATTTTCCATCCACAGCACCTCCTGTAGGCCAGAGAAAGAACACTAACTGGGCAGTTCTTAGAGGCTTGGCAAAGCTAGCCATCCGAGGTGAGTGAGACCATTGCTGCACTGAGCAAGGAGTAAGTGGAGACTGGAGAGGCTTGACAAAGTTCACTGTGGAACTGGATGAGACAGCCATGGCAGGCACTGGGCAAGGAGCTAGCATGCATTTGAACAAAACAGGCAACATTATTCAGTGGCCATTTTCTCCTTGTGTTCTCCATCCCCTCTGAATCCTACAGTCTTTCCTTTTCCTTTTTCATGGGGTTTCCAGAACCCCTAGGAGAGGACTCCAATTGAGATCTTTAATTTAGACTCTCTCTATGCACAATATTTGGCTATGGGTGTCTGTATCTGCTCCCATCTGCTGCTGGAGGTAGCCTGATGATGACAACTGGACAAGAAACCAATCTATGAGTATAATAAAATATCATTGGGATTCTTTCATTGAAATTTTTTTTTGTTCAGTCATGCTTGGTTGTTCTCTATGTTTCTTGGTTATCTAGTCTCCAATTCCTGGCTATTCTGGAAATATAAGGGGCATGAGTTTACTCTCTTTGGGTAGGCATAAAGTTAAAGCAAACACCAGTTGGTCACTCCCACGAGTTCTGTGATACCAAGAAACTAGCACATTTTGAAATGAGAAGAGATTGTAGCTGTAGGGTTTTGTGACCTGGATGATGTCCTGGTTTCTCTTTCAGTAGAATTAAGACAGAGACCAGAGTATAGGTGTGAAGGCTTCAGGCAGGCACCAGCTTAACCTCTACTTTTGATGTGCTGTGTGGTTGTTGTCCTTGACAATGGGCAGAGCATCTTCTGTCCTAGCATCAGCCTGGATTGTATAGGGATTTTCATGGAACCTCTTTTGAATACCAACTCTACCACTTGAAGACTTACCTGGCAATAAAAGATTTTCAGTCTAGACACTGTACACTCCTTTACTAGGACTCCTCTCGCTTGGTTACCCACAGATTTAAAACAGTTTGCACTATACAAACATAAAATATTCCTTATCAAATTAATGGCAGAAAAATCTGTTGTGATCATAAAAAGCAAAAGAGCTATAAGAATATGTTCTGGCAGGATGTGGGGAAAGGGTGTTCAGCGGGCCCATGCCAAGGCTTCCTTTCCCCCTGCGGGACCAGACACACACCAGTATAGCACATAATAGAGTTTATTTAGGGCATAGGGAGGGGTGTTAAGAGAGTAGCAGAGGCAGAGAAAGGCAGAGAGAAGGAGAGAGTTGAGAGGTGGGGGCTGATCATGACTACATGAAGAGAGGGGGTAAGGGAATGGAGAGAGAGGGTGAGCAAAGGGGTAAGAGGCAAGAGAAGCAGGAGTAAGAGAGAGAGGAGGGGGCAAGCAGCCCCTTTTATAGTGCTGGGCCTACATGGCCATTGTCAGGTAATGGTGGGGAGGAGTATATCTGGCTATTGCCAGATAACTGTCAGGGTGGAGTCCAGACAGAATACCAAGAAAATCAACCAATTGAAATCTTAATAGTAATAGATGTACCGATATGGTTCTACAAAGGAACAGTGAAATTAACATGATAGATAAGTATTTGAAAATGCCAAATATACAGACTGCTGAGGTTCTCTGTCTTCTGAGCAATATTAACAGTACAGTTGCCCAAGTTTTCTCTACATTTGGCTATATATATGATTTTCACTTTTTAATCTTTCAGCTTTATGAATAGTTCATATATTCAAATAAGAGAGTAAGCCACTCTTAGGAGGGAAAATTGTGGAATACAGTAGAAGAACAAATATCAAATTAGTAATAAAGCTATAAAAGTTCAAACTGGTGGTACAAGCTTGCAATGAAATGAGAACTGCAAGTTCAAAGGATGAATGCAAGATGGAGTGTAAGCCAAGTATGAGAAATTGAACAAATTCTGTACTGAAAATAAGGAGGTTTTAACATGGCTGAAGACATAACTGCATAGTAAAGCCTTTACCTAACATTTTGACACCCTAAATTTAGCACACAATATGAAAAAAATAACTTACAAATGTAATACATGTTATAAATCAAACTTTAGTTTGGTCTCTATTTGCATATTATTATATATGTTGTAAAGAAATCTTCCATTTTACTTATAGGTGGAATGATGTTCATGCCTGTAACATGCTTGCCCTATCATCTGTTGAATTCTTAAGCCTTAAGGAAATTATATTAAAAGCTGATCCTTTGGGAGCATAATTAACATATAAGTGTAAAGCTTGAGGTTTCAGTTCAGGGTTACACAAACATAATACAAAGTATTAGAATTTTTTATGTGCTAACCTTTTCATAATTTCCTAAAGCAAAAACAGCACCATTTACGTTCATGTTTCTAAAATAGTCACCTGGTCCAGTTTTTACTATGGCTTAAGTAAAATTTTTCTTTATACCTACTATGTGGTCAAGGAGATATTTTCTTTATATATTGACTTACATGGCTAATATTTAATAGATAATCTCTAGTGAGGACTCCATATTAAACAAAATAAATACTTTTGCAATCAAGGACTTGATTTTATTAATTAATAAAATAGCTAAATTGACACACAAACTTTATATTTATAATAAACCTTAATCTTCACAAGAGCTGCACAGATATATATTCTATACGCTATTATTTCTATTTCCAGATAACATTCCAAGTTTATAATTTGTCATATTTTATCTGGGCTGCTATTAATTCCTATTAACTAGCTCACATGACCATTATATATGATTCGTTCTCCATGGCACCTTCTCCTTTCTTTACCTCCTTTTTCCCACCTTCTGGTTCTCCTCTGTCCCCAAGCCTGGGAAGCCTAAATCACAACTATATTTCTTATACCCAGATATTGGCTCTTGGCATCTTTATTCACTAATGAGGTATAACTTGGGCAGTAAAGTCACATAGCATCACCTGGGTCTACGTTGATCTCTGGGGGCAAATAGCATTTAGCATAGCAAAAGACCAAACCTCAACAGATTTACAGATGGTTGTGATCTACCATGTAATTGATGGGAATTGAACTCTGGACTTCTTTGTGTGTGTGTGTGTATGTGTGTGTATATATATATATATATATATATATATATATATATATATATATTTCAATTCAAGGCCTTAGCAATAATTTAGATTTGTTGATTTTTACAAAATTACCAGGGGTAGGAGAATGTAGATAGCAGTTAAGAGAATATAAATCTATTTTTTCCTTATATTTGAGATTTAACCCCAGCCATAATGTGAATACTGATTCATGTGGATAATATCTTAGTAATAAAATTATGATAAAGAATAGAATGATATCAGAAATGGCTTAAAATAAAAGTAATTAAAACATATTTAAACTCTTCTGTTTTGATATTTTGAGAATAATCACCTCAGTTTTAAATATATTCAAGAACAAAAAAACTAAATTTCCTAGATTGCTGTTTCATATGCTGAAGGGAAAGTTTACTTCAATTATGTTGAACTAATGAAAGTAGGCTCATCAGACTCAAATGTCATTTCATGACATATTTTTGGAAATGGAAAATGTTATAGAAATATTTAACCTTTAGTTTATTCTTTCTATTGTGACTTTGAAAATATATAACAGGCTATCATTTTCATCAAGTCTAGAATTTGGAGGTATGCTGTCCACTGACATCTCTCTTTGGTCCCAGTGCTCTTCCTGTGGCAGTGGAGAGGGCTAGGAACATCTATTTATACCCTTCCCCCATGAATCCAGTGCCAGTTGGGTCCACTCAGGGCACAACCAACAGAAGTGAGTAGTGTACTGTCCTCTGACTCCATCATCTGGTTTCCAGTCCCAGCCTTGTCTTCCTGAGAATTCTAGCTGGAACCTCAGAAGCATACAGCCTAGATACATCCCAAGTCAAACCTTTGTCTACTCAGTACACCTGGATAAAAAACCAGCAGATGTAACCAGCATGCTCTTTCCTGAGATCCATTGCCAGGCCCATTTCTCTGCCTGTTTACTAAGGAGTCCCCCTGGCATCAGGAATATCCAGGTACTGTCATGGACAACCACATTGTTAAAGGATGGCCTAAGAACTCTATCAAAAAGATCTAAGGCTATATGGTACCACCTGAGTCCAGCAATCCACAAATCCAACCCTACAGAAGATACTAGAAGCATAACTAGAACCCAGGGATGCTAACTAAACCTACAAAAACAAAGGAAATAACTCCATAGCAACAAAACTGGATGGGAAGTGTACACACACACACACACACCACACCACACACACACACACACACACACACACACACACCACTCACACACACACACACACACACAACACACACAACACACACACACACACACACACACATTATCCCAACCACCATCAAAATGATAGAAATTAAAAACTGCTGGTCATAAATATCTCTCAACATCAATGTAGTCAATACCCAATAAAAAGATTCAGACTAAGATATTGGATGAGGAAACAGGATTCTTTACTGTGCTGCATGCTAGAAACATATCTCAGGAACACAGAAAAATATTACCTCTGATTCCAACTGGAAAAAGGTTCTCCATGCAAATAGATGCAAGATGCATGCTGGAGTGTCCATTCTAATATTTAATAAAATAGACTTTCAACCACATTTAAAAAAAAGAGATGGTGCAGGGCATGTCATACAGATCAGTGAAAAATTCGCCAAGATGACATATCAGTTCTGAATATCTATGCCCCAAATGCAGGACATTCTCATTTGTAAAAAAAAAAAAAAAAAAAAAAAAAAAACAAAAACAAAAATCACTACTAAAGCTTCAATCACATATCCAATTGCTTACATTAATAGTGGGAAACTCCAACACCCCATTCTCACCAATGAGATATTGAGACAGAAACTAGGGAAATAATGAAACTAACAGAGGTTATGAATTAAATGTACCTAACAGATATCTACAGAATATTTCACCCAAACATAAAAGAATATATTATCTTCTCAGGACCTTATGGAACACACTTAAAAATTGACCATATAGTTGGTCACAAAGTAATCCTTAACAGGTACAACAAAACTGAAAGAATCCCTTGTATCTTATAAGACAACAATGAGTTCAACAACAACCAAAGCAACAAAAGCCTACAAACTCACTGCAAGTAAACAACTATCTAGTAAATGATCACTGGATCAAAGAAACAAAGAAAGAAATAAACTTTCTAGAATTCAATGAAAATAAATGCAAAACATACTCAAATTTATGGGACACGATGAAATCAGTGCTAAGAGGAAAGTTTTAGCATTAAGCATATTGGTAAACAAATTAGTGAGATCTTACAGTAGCAATGTAAAAACACACCTGAAAGCTCTAGAATAAAAAGAAGCAAACACACCTAAGAGTAGTAGAGTAGAGGAAATACTCAAACTCAGGGCTGAAATCAATATATTAGAAACAGAGAGAACAATACAAAAAAATCAAAACAACAACCAACCAAAAAATAACAGCAGGTTCTTTGAAAACATCAACAAGATAGACAGACTGTTAGCAAAAATAACTAAAAGGCTTGAAACAGTAGCAAAATCAGCAAAATCAGAAGTGAAAAGAGAAACATAACAACAGACACCAAGGAAATCACTGAGGGTCACTATGTCTTACCTCAAAAGCCTATAGTCTACAAAATTGGAAAAATCTAAACTGGACACATGATTCTCTGATATACATATTTCACTTACCAGAGTTAAATTTACAGGGGTAAACAATTTAAATAGTCCTGTACTATAAACCCAAAGGAAATATAAACAGTCACTAGTTGTCTCCAAATTAAAAAATGTAGAAAAATGCATTCTTTATAAAAGGCATAAATAATATAAAATACCTTGGTGTAACTCCAACTCAGCAAGTAAAAGACCTATATGAAAAGAATTTCAAATCTATGACAAGAGAAATTGAGAAAGATATTCGAAGATGGAAAAATGCCTCCTATTCATGGATCAGTAGATTTTACATAGTAAAATGTCCATTTTACCTAAGACATAAACAGATTCAATGCAGTTATCATCAAAATTTCAGCACATTATTATTATTATTATTATTATTATTATTATTATTAATTATTTTGCCTTGAGAGAGCAATTCGCTATTTCACAAGGAATAATGAAACAATCCTGTAGAATAGAAGAACTCCTGAAATTATCACCATCCCTGAGTTTAAGTTGTACCACAGAGAAGTAGAAATAAAAACAACATGGTGTTAGCAAAAAAATAGAAATGTTGATCAATACAATAGAATTAATGACCTAGAAATAAACATACACAGCTTCAGACACTTGATTTTTGACAAAGAAGGTTGTCTAACTAGATGTTTGCATGTAGAAGAATGAAAATAGATCATATAATCACCCTGTTCAAAACTCAAGTCCAAGTGGGTAAAAGACATGAACATAAAATTAGACACACTAAACCTAATAGAAGATAAATTAGGGAACTGCCTAGAACATATTGGCCAAAGAGATAAGTTTCTTAACAGAACACCAATAGGTCAGGCAATAAGATGAAAAATTCACAGAATGGACTTCATGAAAATGAAAATCTTCTGCAAGGCTAAGGACTGTCAATTGGACAAAATGACAGCCTATGATAAGGGAAAATACCATCATCACCCCTACAGGTGACAGACGGCTAATATGCAATATATAGAAATAATTCAAGTTAGTCACAAACAAAACAAATAGTAATAAATGGAGTTACAGAGCTTAAAAGATAATTCTCAATAGAGGAATCAGTAGTGGCTGAAAAATACTTAAATGCTCAGTGTCTTTAGTTATCTTGGGAATGCAAGTCAAAACAAATCTGAGATTCAATTTATCCATATTAGAGTGGCTAAGATAAAAAAACTCAAGTGACAACACATCCTGGAGAGGATGTGGAACAAAGGGGGAACACTCATCCATTGCTAAGGAATATATGAACTTGTATTATCACACTGGAAATCAATTTGGTAGTTTCTAAGAATATTGAGTACAGTTTTACCCCATTACCCAGCTATATCACTTCTGGAAATATAACCAAAAATGGCCAATTATACTACAAGGGAAGTTGATCAACTATGTTCATAGCACTTTATTCACGATAGCCAGAAGCTGAAAACTGTGGAGATTACCTTCAACTGAAGAATGGATAAATAAAATGTGATACACCTATACAATGGCATACTATTCAGCTGATTAAAACCTGAGACATTATGAAATTTGAAGCCAAATGAATGGAACTAGAAAATATCATGAATTAGGTAACCCAGACCCTGAGAGACACACATGGTTTGTATTCACTTTTTAGTGGGCATTAGCAATAAAGTACAGGTTATAAACCACAGAGCCACTAAAAGTAAGTAATAAAGAGGAACCAAGTGAGAATACTTGAATCTCCCTCAGCAAGGTCAATAAAATAGATATAGTAGCTGGATACATAGCAGGAACATGGTGGTGGTGGTGGTGGGCGGTGAGGAGAATAAAGAGGAGGCCAATGAGGTGTGAGGAAAGGAGTTGGGGAAAGGAGCTGAGAGATAGAATGGGAAAAGGTCAGGGATCATTTCCGGGACTGGCTGTCAACCTGGGGTGCGGGATGCTTCTGGGAGTCTATAGGGGTAACTGTACCTGAGAGTCTTAGCTGCTGAGGATATAGAGAGTGAAGTGATCACCTCCTGTAGCCAGGCAGAATTTTTGGTGAAGAAATCGTGTCATCCAGCCACCCACAAACCTTCTTCCCCAAATGTATCCTGTCTACAAGATCTTCAGGGAGAAAGATGAAGCATAGTTTAAGCAAAAGGCAAAATAATGCCTGGAGAAACTTGAATCACAACCCATGGTAGATAGCCAATCTCTGGCACTATTTATGCCACTCTGCTATGCCTGCAGACAGGAGCCTAGCATAGCTATCTCCTAAGAAGCTTTTTTCCATTAGCTTATGGAAACAGATGGAACTTTTCATAACATATCCAAAAATAGAAAATTATACACACATAATACCACCTCCAGCAAAAAAATAATAACTGGTAAGACATTCAAATAAGAGCTAATAACAATATTCTTAAAGCTATTCCACGAAATAGAAATGGAAGTAACACTACCTAATATATTCTATTAAACCACAGTTAGTCTCATACTTAAACCACACAAAGACCCAACTAAAAAAGAGAACATCAGACCAAACTCACTTATGAATATTGATACAAAACTATTCAATAAAATTCTTGCAAACTGAACCCAAGAACAGATCAAAACCATCATTCACCATGATTAAGTAAGTTTCATATCAGGGATGCAGGGGTGATTCAATATAAGAAAATCCATCAATGTAATACATTGTATTAAAAAAAATCAAAGAAAAAAGCCACATGATCACCTCATTAGAGGCTGAAAAAGCCTTTGACAAAATACAATGTCCCTTCATGTTAAAAGACTTGGAGAGAACAGGAATTCATGGCACATACCTAAACATAATAAAAGCAATATATAGCAAAGCAATAGCCAACATCAAATTAAATGAAAAGAAACTAGAAGTAATCCCACAAAAATATGGGACAAGACAGGGTTGCCTACCTACTCTCTATGTATTTAATATAGTAGTCAAAGGTCTAGAGAGAGCAATTAAACAAAAAAGATTATTAAGGGGACATAAATTGTAAGAAGTTAAAGTATCACTATCTGTAGATGATAAGATAGTATATATAAGTGACCCCCAAAATTTCAACAGAGAACTCCTACACCTGAGAAACAACTTCAGCAAACTGGCAAGAAATAAAATTAACTCAAACAAATCAGTAGCTTTCTTTTCCACAAATGATAAGCGGGCCAAGAAAGAAATTAGGGAAACAACACCTCAAAATAGCCAAAAATAATATAAACTATCTTGGTGTAATTCTTACCAAGCATGTGAAAAATATGTAAGACAAGAACTACAAATCCCTGTAAAAATGAATCCAAGAAGATATCCAAAGATGGAAAAATGGTCTATGCTTATGAATTGGTAGGTTTAATATGGTGAAAATGCCCATTTTACCAAAAGCAATCTACAGATTCAATGGAATCCCCATCAAAATTACAACACAATTATTTAGGCTTAGAAAGTTTAATCCTCAACTCCATGGGGTGGGGGGGGAAACCCAGGATTTCCAAAACAATTCTAAACAGTAAAGGTCTTCTGGAGAAAACACCATCCCTGTCCTCAAGTTCTACTACAAATCAATAGTGATAAAGACCATATGGTATTAGTACAGAGACAGACAGGTCAGTCAGTGGAATAGAATCAAAGACTCAGAAATAAACCCAGACACCTATGAACACTTGATCTTTGACAATGAAGCCAAAAATGTACAATGGAAAAAATAATGCATCTTCACTAAATGGTGCTGTTTAATTAAATGTCTGTATGTAGAAGAATGAAAATAGATCCATATTTATAATCCTGCACAAAGCTCAAGTTCAAGTGGATCAAGGACCTCAACATAAACCCAGATACACTGAATCTAATAGAACAGAAAGTTGGAAAGTGCCTTAAACTCATTGGCACAGGGCGGGGAGGGGGGGTGGGTTCCTGAACATAACACCAATAGCTCAGACTCTAAGATCAACAATCAATAAATGAAACCTCATGAAGCTGAAAAGATTCTGTAAGGAAAAAGACACCATTAGTAGGAAATATCAGCACCCTATAGAATGGGGGAAAAAAACCGTTCACTAACCGTATGTGTGACAGAGGGCTAATATCCTATATATAAAAAGAACTCTAGAAGTTAACCTTCAGAAAAATCAAATAAAAATGGGTGTACAGAGCTACATAGAGAATTCACAAGGGAGGAATCTCAAATGGCTGAGAAGCAATTAAATAAATGTTCCAAGTCCTTAGTCACCACAGAAATGCAAATCAAAATGAACCTGAGATTTCACTTCACACCAATTAGAATGGCTTAGTTCGAAAATTCAAAATGACAGCAAGGGTATGGAGAAAGAAAATCACTTCTCCATTGTTGGGAGCAACCTAGAGATGTTGGGAGCAACCTTGCTTGAACATTAACTGCCTTGTCAGCTGTAAGTGCTTACTGGCGCAAAGTCTTGGCTTCTATGGGAAAGTACTTACATAGTTAAAAACAAATAGCTATAGATCTTGAGAATAGGTGCCTAGCAATCCCCAGTTGAGAACAAAAGGCTATAGATCTTGTGGACAGGTACTAAGCAACCCATTCTCTTTTGTTCTTCCTGCTGAACTTTTTTACACAGCCAATATCCTGTTCTTGGAAACAGGTGCATTCCCCCCAAACAAAGCGACCCTACTTCACCCCCTTTACCCATATCCTGCTTCTATGAGTATATAATCTGTGTGGGAACAATAAAAAAAATTATCAGCTTGATCAGACATCCTGACTTGTCCATTCTTTGTGTCTCTTGTCTCCCCATTCTCTTTCAGGTGGTTCCCTCATCCCTGTTGACCTTCCTGCGGGTTGTACACTCCATTGCTGTTGGGATTACAAATTGATACAACATCTCTGGAAATCAATCTGGCATTTCCTCAAAAAATTGGAAATTATTATATCTGAAGACCCAGCTCTATCACACCTGAGCATACATCCCAAAGATGTTCCACCACACAACAAGGACACATGTTCCACTATGTGCATAGCAGCCTTCTTCGTAATATCTAGAAACTAGGATGTCCCTTAATGGAAGAATAAATGGGTATAGAAAATGTGGTAGATTTACATGATTACTATTGTACTATTTAGCTATTAAGATCAAGGATATTGTGAAACTTGCAGGCAAATGAATAGAACTAGAAAAAATCATCCTGAGTGAAGAAACCCAGACCCAGAAAGACATGGATGGTACATTCTCACTGATAAGTAGGTATTAGCCAAAACTGTACAGAACACTTAGGAAACAACCCACAGACCATAAGAAGTGTAACAAGCAGAAAGGCCCAAGTGAGGATGCTTCAGTCCCATTTAGAAAGGAAAAGGAAATAATCAAGGGAGGCAGAGGGAGGGAGGGTTCTGGATGGGAGAGTGGAGGAGGAGGGGCAAAGGGGAACAGGATCAGGTAAGAAGGCAGGGAAACAGGAGAGAAGCCCAGAGGGCCAAGAGAATAATTGTAGATAAGCAGCAATGGAGAGATGGAAGGTGGAGGGGGGTTCTTCTTAGAAAATATCCAGGAGGTGAGAGAGTCTAAGGACTTATTGGGGGTGACCATAACCAAAATGACCAACACTGAAGAGAGGAAACTCAGAGTCCACTTCCAGTAGATAGACAGGGCCTCAGGTTGAGGGACAGGGCTACTAACCCACATTCAATATTTCTGATTCAAAACTTTTCCTGTCTAAAAGAACTGCAGGGACAAAAATGGAGATGAGACTGAAGCAAAATCAGTCCTGTGACAGGCCCAACTTGACATCCATCTCAAGGTGATGGGCATGGGAATGACCAAAATGGGGCACTATTACTCATGCTATGATATGCTTACAGATGAGAGCCTAACATGGCTGTCCTCTAAGAGTCCTTACCTGCAGCTGACTGAGACAAAAGCAGATACATATCTCCAACCTTTGTACTGAGGTCGACTATGGTCAATCCCTATGGCTGAATTAGGGAAGGATTTAAGAAACTGAAGGGGAGGGTGACCGCATAGGAAGACCAGCTGTCTCAACTGACCCAAGGGAGCACCCAGAAACTGAGCCACCAACCAGGAGCATAAAAGGACGGGTTGATGTCCTTGTCCCAAATATAACAGAGGACTGCTTGGTCTGGCCACAGTGGGAGAAGATACACTTAGTTATCAAGAGATTTGAAACCCCAGAGAAGGGGGCGGCGTGGTGGTGGGAAGCACACTTTTGGAGGCAAGGGAGAAGAGTAATGGACTGAGGAACTATGAGAGGGGGAACTGGTAGGGGGCAATAACTAGAATGTAAATAATAATAATACTAATTTATTGATTTTATATTTTGCTAGTGTAAACACAGCTTTATATTTCTTTTGAAAATTCCTTTTCTATAACTTCTTCCAGATAATTTTTATTAGCATCTATGTGTTCTAAGCCATTGAGCCATGAATCCATACTTTTATTACTATGGCTCCTTTGTATAATTTTAAATCATTTGCTTTGTAATTTGCAATACCCATATGCTGTACTTACAGTGTTTTCTGATTATATGGTTTTGACATAATTAATATTATAGGATGTATTTAAATTATATTAATTGATAAAACTTTTTTATTTGATTTTAAATTCATAACATTAATTTTAAAACAGATGTCCATGGCATGTGTATGTGTGTGTGTCTGTGTGTCTGTGTATCTGTGTGCACCTGTATGCTTTGGTGTTTAAGAAATAAAAGTGTAGGAAAGCTAAGAATATGCATAATACACAAAAATATGAAAGTTAAAATGAGAAAGAGAGAGAGAGAGAGAGAGAGAGAGAGAGAGAGAGAGAGAGAGAGAGAGAGAGAGAATTTCCAGAAAGATTCTCCAGAGAGATTCTCCAAGACAAGATAAAATCTTGGGGAAAAAAGTACAAAAATGTAATTTTATACAACCTACAGAATTAATGCTTTTATTCTATCAAAAACTTAACACCTTAGAAATCAGAAAGGGATTAGGATGTTCACCATGGGACCCACTAACCTACTTTTAATCTCCTTAGATGAACGAGAAAATAGTTTTTCATTTTATTTCAAACTTAGTGCACTTAGTTTTATGAAGTATAGAATATTTATCTATCAGAGTTTCATTTTTTTTTACAGCTGTTGATATCAGGATTGTAGATATCCAAAATCACTAAAGAGAGTAATGAGGTACCTTTGTAATGACAATTTTAGAATCTACCCCATACTTATGGAAGTGGCACTTGACTAATGACGACTAATCACTGCTGTTCTCTTCTGTCACAATTTTTAATATAACTGCCAACTGTAAAAACACTGTTCCTCCAGAATGAGGCTTTCCAAGATAGTGACTCAATATTTTTGCTGGTTTATGTATGTCTTATATTAACTTGACACAACTTGAAAGGAGGGACGGAACCTCAGTTGATAAAATGTCTCCTTAATAGCCAGCTGTAATATATTTTGTTAAAGATTGATGGGTGGGGGGACACAACCAACTTTCCTTGGTGTCATGCCTGTGTTGACAATCCTGAGTTCTACAAGGAAATGGGCTGAGCAAACTAGGAGAATCAAGCTAGCTAATAACATCAATCCATAGCCTCTGCATCAGCTCCAGCCTCTAGGTTCCATTTTTTCTTGAGTTCCTGCCTGGACTTTCTTCAGTGATGGACTATGATTTGGAAGTCTAAGCCAAATAAGCCCATTCCTCCACTACTAGCATCTGGACATAGTGTTTTGTCACGGCAATAAAAACCCGAACAAAGATATTATAATTTTTATAGATCTCTCTCCTTCCCCTCCCCCTCCCCTTCCCCCTCCCCCTGCCACTCCCCTTCCCTCTCCCCCTTCCCCTCTCCCTCTCCCTCTCCCTCCCGTTCCCTCTTTCTCCCTCTCCCCCTTTCTCTGTGTCTGCTCTGTGTGTGCGTGTGTGTGAGTGTGTGTGTCTGCTGTGTGTGTGCATGCAATTTTAATACTTAGGAAAATATGAAAAGAACTCATGGGAGAAAAGTTTTCTATTTGTTAGAGCCAAAAATCTTAAGATTTCTTTTTTTAACTATCTTTCAGTAAATTGAAATCTTAATTTAAATCGAAAAATACATTGTTTAGTGGCATATGAGTCAAGATTTCTAACAGTAATTAATCATGTTTTGCTTTATTTTGCTTTTTGTGACAGCACATTTATTTTGACAGTTATCAAAGATGAATGACTATAGAAAACAGAATGTTATTCATTAACATCAACCATAACATATTTAGAGATTTTCAGAATTTTGTAGAAAAAACTTTTATAATACATATGGTATATGATAGTCTAACATGGCTAAAATTAATAACTAGAAAATATCCACCTGCATCAGATGGGAACAAGTACCATGGCCCACAGACATATAATGTGAAGAAAGTGAGACATTGGAACATGCAGTAAGTAGTATTTCTCCATCAAATCCCTCCCCTCATATGTGAAGAAATGCCTAGGAAGAGGATGTAGAAAGAGTCTAAGAACCAGAGGGAATGGAAGGTACCAGAAAAGCAAGGCCCTCTGAATCAACTAAGCATAGTACATAAGCATGCACAGAGAACGAAACTGCAAGTACAGAGCTGCAGGGTCCTCTCTATATATTTATGACATTCAATTTAGTATGTTTATGACACTCCTGAATATGTGAACAAATGGGACTTAGTTTATTGTATCTTTTCTTGGGGCTCTGTTTCTTCTGTTGGTTTGCCTTTTCCAAAACCCGTATGATTGTTTTGCTTTATTGTATTATATTTTATTTTGTTATGTTGTCTTGTTATCTCCTTGAAATCTGTTCTTTTATAATGAAAGACAGAAAAAAAAGTCAATGTGGATAGGAAGGTGGTAGGAAGAAATTAGTAGGAGTGTGCCACGTACTTTGGTTGAGTCAGTTTGACAAAGCGAAAGCTGGGAAGCTGACTCATGAAGCAATGAGTTTCAAGGAAACTCTCTTCTCGGGGTCTGGCACTCTCTCCCTAATCCATATTAACCATAAAATCAATTTTCCACTCCAGCGTTAGTCTAGTTTATGGATTCACGTGCTCTCTATTTAGTATTACCTTATTGTAATGCCTTTTAAGATTGAATTCTAACATAGCTAAAGCCTTTCCCAGTGTTCCTAGATCCCAGATAGCAGCAAGGAGCTTAATCTATTCAGTAACTAATTAAGCACTACAATAAAACAATAAATCACAGCCATTAACTCAGTTGTCTGCAGAAAGAGACAAAAATCCTCACTGAGATAAAAATTTTACCACAAGCTACATTCCATGCCAAGAGCAAGTTAATATACTATCCTGATAATAAGGATTCTCCAGACTAGATATAATTTAACAAGGCCTAGAGAATTTCGGGGTCAGCGACAATACATTATTCTTGAGGTTTGTCAAGAGTTAAAAATTCCCTGGTGCTATTAACAATAAAGTGTGAAACTCTTGCCTTGCACAGGGCTGATCCGAAGCAGGTGTGCTAATCTCTAAAGTAAACATTTATCTGGTTCCTTTTGAAGTCACTCCTCTTGCACCTGGAAAACTTCAATGTGCCTTATTCTGTTACTCTGTATTATAAAAAGTCTGAGGTTCAACCAGAAAATTACATTCAGATTCAACACCTCTCTTGTGTGTGTGTGTGTGTGTGTGTGTGTGTGTGTGTGTGTGTGTCTGTTTGTCACTTCACCTTAAGCTTTGCCCACCTACTCTAGAGACCCGTTTTTACGCAGACACAGGGGCCCAGAGGGTCTGCGGCAGGAGTGGAGAAAGGGGAAACTGAAGTCAGGATAAATTATATGAAAGTATTTTTAAATTTAATTTTATTTGTAATTCACTTTTCACATTCCATATTCAATTCCCCACCCCTCCCCATCTACCCTCAGACTGCTCCACATCCCAAAGCTCTTCCCACCTCACCCCATCTCCATGTGGATGCCCCCACCCCCAGCCCCCTGACCTCTAAACTCCCTGGGGGACTCCAGTCTCTTTAGGGTTAGGTGCATCATCTCTGAATGAACATAGACATGGAAGAAAAAGGGAAAAGGGGAAACCTTTGTAAAGATGTATTTATTTTTATTTCATGTACATGAGCATACCCACATGTTGTTAGATGCACCAAGTGTATGTCTATTGCCAATGGAAGTCAGAAGAATTTGTCTTTTCCCTTGGAGTTGCAATGTGATCTTTGATGTAGATGTCGGGACTTGGGACCTGAACCTGGGTCGTTTAGAAGAGCAGCAAGTGCTCTTATACTTGTGATATTTTTCTTCCACCATAGTTAGAAATTTCTGACTCAAGCTGGATTTGTATTTTCTGTCTAATTGGTACATATCTAATCGATGTCCATTTCAATGTCTTTTTTTTTTCCTTTATCAAGGCTTTATATTAAGGAGCCAAATATTTTTGTACATTTCTGTTGTATTATAATCTGGATATATAAAAAGTATTCACACAAGAGACCACATCTGGTACATCTGTTCATAATATAAAGAGAAACACTGTAAAATAGTTTTCTTTTAGATGATATGGGGATCTATATTTATCAATTTTTTGTACTCTAAAAAGTATAAGAAAACAATATGTTTTGTTGATTATATTTCAATACTAATCAAAATACGCTGGCAAGCCAGTTGGAAAGAAATGATCCATTTGAAATGTAAATAAAGAAAATATCCAATAAAAAAAAGAGAAAAAAAGAAATGGTCAAACAAATTATTTATCTTGTTAAGGTATCATATTTTATTTTTAAAGAAAAGATGACTTTTAAATCTTACCTACACTGAGCCATCTAGACATGACCCAGAATTGCCATCTCTTCCAATACAGAAAAATAATTGGACAGGGTCAAGTTTGAAGTTATGTTTTTAAAATGTATGAGAAGTTTGACTTACATCTTAAATGTTGCCAATGACTCTGATGGTCACAACTTCAATCTTAGGAGTCTCAACACAGAACTGTTTGTTGAGCTTTTATGGTGATAATCACTACCGAATATATAGAATAAGATTCTTAGTAAAGTCTAAAAGAAGCTATCCTGCTCTTCATTTGAAAAAACTGGCAATGAAAATGAAAATATACAAAGAAGATCTTATCTGAGTATATTTAAAAAATATAAAAATTTATATTTTGAGTAATGTTTACTCTTGTGAAAGTAATGTATTTCTCCCTTACTAAACATATTCACATAGACTTAAACAAATACATTGTTATTCACCTTGCAAACTAGAAGGTTCATTTTATATTAAATTAATTTTTTCTGTAGTTGTATAACTTACTTTCCATTAGGCAAATTTACTCATGAACTTAGTAATTTACTCTTTACACATAGAAACACAAAATGATATAGTTTCAGTCACGTAAACAATCATATATTTTAGGATACTTAGGGTTTTGATATAGTAAAGGAGTATTGTGCACTCCATAGAAATACCTCCCCATAGTCTCATATATTTGGATGCTGAGTTCTCAGTTTATAGACTGCTTAAGAAGGATTAAGGTGTGTGTTCTTCCTAGAGGATGAGTGTTGGTGTGATTTTCTGTTTCAGAATCCTACACTCAATTTTCTCTGCCTTCTGCCTGTAGGGTAAAATGTAAGCTCTATGCCTACCACCATGTTTATTGCCATCATGGTCATGGACTAACCCCCAGATTAATGCTTTCTTTAATAAGCTGTCTTGATCATATCTTATTTTTTTTGTCACAGAAATGCAAGATTAAGTAAGAAATATGGGAACATTGTAACAATAACTTTCATTCTGTACTAGTATTTCTCTGTTATTTAAATAATGCATTATCCCAGGGTTTTGACTTATATAGAGATATTGTACACTAGTGTTTCTGTGTCATTTAAATAATGTCTTACCCCGAATTTCTAATTCTATGGAGATATTTAAAATTCAAAGTGTTCTTTTCTCAACTCGATGGGTATTTGCTGATTTGCACAAAGACACACATGTAAATTTAGAGTACACAGACAATATGATATACTGTTTTAGATTATCATTTTAAATTAAAATTATATCTGCAAAACTTAGGATTTTTTAGATTTGAATCGTAGACAGTGTGTCAATAATAAACCTACAATTGCATGTGGAGTTTTCAAATGAAAAGAGAAAAATGAATTTTAAATGTGATAGTAGGCTCACCTAAATTTTTTAAATCAAAGCTTATATGATGCATTTATAGTACATGTGTCCTATATTTTGACATACAGCATCATTACCCTTTCAAATATTTGTGTTTCTAAAGAGAAAAACCATGCTATTTTTCTGGTTCATTTTTTTAGCTGTCTTTACTCAAGAACATCTAGCAGGCATATAGACTGAGCAGTGTCCATAAAATAACTTTTTCCTGTTACAGCTTTCAATTACTATTATTGGACTCTTACCATTAGTACATAGAAAAGATCTGGGAATTTAAGTTCAATTTAGCTTTCCAAAGCAACAGAAAAAATTTTTAAAATAAAAACTTCAAAAAAGTATTTAGGGGAAAGTAGCATATCATGGATATCTCAAGTGCCTAACAAACTTTAAAGAAAAGTTAAAGATGAAGGATGCATTAATTTCTAAATGGTTTTTGTCATTTAAGATGATATTTAACCTGAGACATACAGTTTAAGTTTTAAGATTATTTTTTAAAATATTCAGGCTTTAGAAAACCTGTGAACTGTCTTCTCATAATTTTTCCTAGAGATTCTGCTAACATGTCTAGGTGTTATATCTCATTCCCTACAGGAAGAAATCAAATTCAAGTAGTTTCATTGAATCTCTCTTTAAAAAAGAGTATCTCAATAATTGTTGAAGGAATGAAATATAGATACTAAATTATATGATCCAGTGGCCTTGGAAAAAGTAGTTTTTATAGAAAATCCAGCACTGGTATATGTTATACTGCTCTCCAGTTTTTGTTCTGTACATTTATGTGCAGTTGTGAAACTCAGCCTATATGCAGTACTCATTTGATGCGTGTACTGTCAGGTTGTGTATATCAAAGTCTAGGAGTTCAAGAGAAATAGCATACCAGTCACCATACACATGCTTGAATGCACTGAGCTTTATAGTGATTTCTACACAAAAATGCAAATTAACATTGAGATGCTCTGAAATTATAAAGTGAGATATATACAGAACACAGCATTAGATCTCAAATACAAATATGTCACTCTATTACAAATTTGTTTCACAGGATAATTTATCCAAATACCTCATTATTTTCATTTCCATTATTCCCATTTCTGATACTGTAAACCAGATGGTGTTCATGACACTTTACATGTTGTATTTAAAACATTGTTTCAAATTTTAATAAAGTAAATGTATCTTCTTTTTAATACTTAGGGTTAAAGTGATATGACTTTCTAGAATATAGTTCTTAACTTGAAGATAATATTAGTATAACACAGCACTCCGAAATCAGGGGCATGTGGATCTTTTTAAGTTGAGGCCAGTCAAGTCTACAGAGCTAGTTCTATGACAGCCAAAGCTACACAATGAAACCCTGTTTTGAAACTCCAAACAAATAAAAATATTTTCTTATGCATTATGGACAAGTAATAATAATTCATATACAAATACTTGCTTCAGAAGACAATATTTTCAGTCTATCTGAAGTGACTGTACATAATGCTAAGCTAACATGGGTAACAAAGAAAACCTCAGGGATGAATTATATTGTCAACGTTTCCATGGAGATTAAAGAAAAGATAACTGTTCATTCAAACAATTAGAGATAGGCTAAGTATCATATACCACATGTAAAGTGACAACTGCATGCTTTAGAACTTGAAATATTATTTATCTGTATCCAAATGTATGCATATTTAATTTGCATTCTAAAACAAATTATGTGCTGTCCCTATATTTCCACACAGTAAACAGAAGCATAGTTTGTATTTGAATGAGCAGTATACATTCTGACATCACTTAAACTTATTGGATATTAGAATTAAACATTATTCATCAATTATTTGACTTAAAATGAAAATAGTAAGAATTATTATTTTATGAATTTGTATTCAAGTACCTTAAAAGGGGAGCAGTCAGCAAGAAATAAGGGAAACAGTTAAAAGGTCAAAACCTAATATATGCAAATTGTGTGTAATATCTTATTCATATGCTTTTTTATTTTTAACCCATTTTCTATACTTTTAACTCAAAATTTCTCATAGCGCCAGTTGTTTTCAATCATCAACTCTTACAGAATCTACTCCTGTTTTCCTAAGATGAGTGCAATAATGTCATAAAATTCATTTTCATTGGTCCCTATATCAAGCCAATAGCAATTAAAAATAGTTAATATATAAGATAAAAACTATGCTTATAATCTTATTTCCTTATTAGTATATCTATTTCCAATTGTGGCTCCTGGGGAAATTAGACAAGTGGGTCTGAAAGTCATAAATATACTATGAAAATGGACAACTGGCCATGAGTCAGGACAATTAATGAGAACCTCAAGGGGAAAACTTAAAAGACAGTGCTCAAGAATTAAATGTAGAAAATACCAACCTGTAAAGGATGTTTTTAAAGAAGGTCATGTCAAAGAGAACATTAAAAGGCCCAGAAGACAGAGTCTCATAGCATTCATCCAAGTTTTTCTGATTTCTCTTCTGCAGCATTTTCTGTATAGCACAATGCATCAGCATTCTCTGAATCATCCAGGGCATTACAGATATGCACCACATAAAATTTTTTATACTGTAAAGTGTGGTGGCTTCATAATCCTATGAGTCCAGTGTATTGAAAAAAATTAATATTTTTAAATGGGCAATTTGAGGATGTGTCAAATATTATCAGTAAACAATTCATTTGAAGAACTAAAAGTAGAAAGCCACACTTCAAAGTGAAGAAAACCTGAGCAAAGAAAAGTGTTAGAGATAACATTCATGTGTGATGAGAATCACTAATCTTATGAGAAGGGGGTATCACCAGCCAACCTCTATAAAAATGAGCAAATTGATGAAAATGGTCCATTTTTATACAATATAAGAAAATTTATACATCCATTTTCAATAAATAGTGAGCAAGAATTTGGAATTAAGGTCTCTTAGCAGATATTCAGAGATAAAATATTTGCAGACATGGATGGATGTGGCAGTAAAGGGAATAACATATTAAATGTTAATTTTTTTAAATGTTGATTTATTTAAAAATTCAACTGAAGTGACTAAGACATACTGAGGTAGTTGAGATCAAATACAGAAAAAACAGCTGGAGCATGATCAAACACTAGATATAACAAGTTATAAATTTAAAATATGAGAGTAAAAATTATTTTGGAGCAAAAAAGAACAATGCTATCACTGAATAGTAAAAGAATAAGACAGAAAAGAATAAGACCCAAGTACTAAAATGAATAATAAATTTATCATTATTAGATTTGAGTAACTAACCTGAAGAAAAATATTAGCATATGTGAAAAGAACAAAAATCACATGTGTAGATGAAATTATAGTATATATGGAAAGATGTAAAATTGACATAATTTTTAAACTAATGAAGAAATGTTGGGAAACAACATCAACATTGAAACAGAGACAGACAGGTAGATCAATGAAATAGAACTGAAGACTCAGAACCTATTGATACTTGATCTTTGACAAAGAAGCCAAAACCATCCAGTAGAAAAAAGACAGCATATTCAACAAATGGTGCTGGCTCAAGTGGTGGTCAGCATGTAGAAGAATGCAAATTATCCAGGCTTATCTCCTTGCACAAAGCTCAAGTCTAAGTGGATCAAGGACCTCCACATAAAAATAGAGACACTGAATCTAATAGAAGAGAAAGTGGGATGGAATCTGAAACACATTAGCACAGCAGAGAATAAAAAAGAAAATTCAGTGGAGAACATATATAGAACCAACAAATGATTTTAAAAGATTATGAAGAAAACAGTTACATTTTCAGTATAAAAACAATAAAATTCTTTAAAACCTTTTATTAACAATTTCAAACATACTTGTAAATTATTTTGTTCGTATTCATCCTAATTTTTCTCACTTTATTTTCCTCTTCCTTTGAAACACAATTTCTCAAAATACATCTGTTTTTTGTTTTGTTTTGTTTTCATTTAATTTGTATTTAATTACATTATAATATCTCAGATTTCTTGTACATTAAAATCAAAGCAAATACTGATTTGTCATACTACCAAGGCATACTTAAGTTTCTTTTCCCAGGTTATCTGAGAAATTTGCTCACTTATGATTATAACATCTGATTAACTTATATGTCAACAGTGGTAGTAATGCATTATTCCAAAATTAAAAGGAAATATAACCTTACAGTTGTTATGTAATGTTACTCAATTTTGCTGAAAAAATGTGTTTGCCTGGGTATAATTTCTTTCCAATTTTAAAGAGTCAGCTACTTAGTTGTGAATTGTAAGTCATGATAAAAGAACTTGAGGTGCTAATTCATACTTACTCTGCATTGAAATAGTAATACATTTATTTGTCATACACACACAAACACACACATAAGCACAAACACAAAATCACATACCCACAGACATGCGTGCACACACACACACACACACACACACACACACACACACTGCACACATACACATACAGCACAACACATATACATATGTGACACATATACACATTCACACACAACAAACTCAAAACACACACATATACCCCAACAGACCAAAGCTCCTTCATAAACAAATTAGTCTTAGCAATTACCATACCAGTGTAACTTATTTCCCAACCAGCTCCTGCCTTATGTTTTGTAGAGTTTCTGATGTTGGTATTTTTTTACAAATGCCATTTTTGTGTCATGGAGAATAAATATAATTTGTTTTTTACATTTGACACCCAAAATATATGTCAAATGTGGTAAGAAATATCTCTTTGCAAGTGATCATGCTGAGAATTTATTTACTTTTGCCTTCTGATTTGGTTTTTCTTATTTTGTGAACTTAAAATGTTAGTCTCTGCTGGTTCATTGAACTTGAACTTTTTTTCCAGGAAATAAGTGGTCTTCACAAAGGACATAATGATGATTGGACTCAATTGATAATTAAATCCATATTGTCAGAATTTTGGAGCTATCACTCAACAGAACATAGTAAGCTGTAGAACTTATGTATATACCTGGAGATCAGAATTTAGTGAAAAATTAGACATCAAAGCACAAAGAACTTACATAAAAATGGTGGCATGACCTGATTATCTTCTTTTATTGTAACAGTGTCCACACACACACACACACACACACACACACACACACACATGAGAGAGACAGAGAGAGAGAGAGAGAGAGAGAGAGAGAGAGAGAGAGAGAGAGAGAGAGAGAGAGAGAGAGATTGATTCAGACACCTAAAGCAGGTAGATTGAGCAATGGGTAGTTATCCTTGCAAACAAGGTTCCTATTTCCTCAGAAATTAATAGAGCCATAAACACATGCAAGAATAAGGAAAAGGAAACCTAAAGTATAATAGAGGAAGAACAGGAAAAAAGTATCAAAATGTGTCCATTGTAGTAGTAAAGGGGAGCATAAAATTACTCCATTTTCTACATTGTATTCTACTAATTTTGTTCCACGTTTTGCTCTGCATTTTCCAGTAAGATAGATTGGAGGTATGAAGGCTTATACTTTCTTCTATAGGCTACAAAATATTCAAAATATAATTATATTAAATAAGTAGCCATCATGCTGAGATATATCACTTTGGAGTATTATTTCTAGACAAATGTTGATGTTTTCCTTGTAGAGAGATTGAATTTAACTGGCACATGAAAATATCAGTTTTGTTGCAGAAACCTAGATTCAGTCTCTCAACTGAAGAACAGATAAAGAAAATGTGATACTTATCCACAATGGAACTCTAATCACCCTATGAAAGGAGAGGGAGGGAGGGAGAGAGAGAGAGAGAGAGAGAGAGAGAGAGAGAGAGAGAGAGAGAGAGAGAGAGAGAGAGAGAGAGAGAGAGAGACTGAAGGAGGAATGGAGGGAGGGAAGGAAGGAGGGAGGGACAGACAGATAGGGAGAGGGAGAAAGGGAGAGAGAGATCATGAAATTTGTAGGTAACGAATGGGACTAAAAATATTATCCTGAGTGATGTAACCCAGATACAGAAAGATACACATGATGTTTACTCACTTATAGGTAAATTTTAGCCATAAAGTACAGGATATTCATGCTACAATCCACAGACCCAAGGAGATTAAGTAGAAAGGTGACCCCAAGGGAAGGTGCTTGCATCTCAGTCAGAAGGGAAATAAATAGCCATCAGAGGCAAATGGAGGGAGGGAACTGGGATGGCAATCAGGCAGGAAAGGAAAGGGACTGGAGATAGAGTGAAAATTGGTGGTGGGCACTTCTACAGCTAGCCTGAAACCTGGGATAGGAGAGGCTCCAGGCAACCTATAGGGGTGACCCTAACTGAGATACTAGCAGCTGGAAATATGGAGACTCAAGTCACCATCTTGTGTAGTTAGTAGTTAGATAGGACTTCTGGTGAAGGCAAGGGAACATCAATCCACCCACAGGACCATTGACTCCAAATTGTCTTACCATTATGTAAAGACTTAACTCCTCATTTCTTGGAAGGCCCATTGGGGAGTTGGCACATCTATGAATGGAAAAATGTATAAGTACGTAGACACATGACCTCTCAGTATCACAAGCAATTTCAAAATACTAATTCTGTTTTCCAAGTATATTTAATGATAATGTCATAACATCATAAATATTTTTAATGATCTGTCAGGTGTTTTATACTATTTATTCAAGAGTAAATATTCTTTGAGTCATTTTTTCCCTAAACAAGTTTAATAAAGGCCAAAAGCTACATATAAAGATTATAAGATCGATGGAAATTTTAACCATGATTTTTACCTGGAGATATGTAAATTAAGATAAAAAATGACCCATTAAATGACAATTTTTTTAAAGTTCAGAAGTCCTTTCTTTCAAAGGCAAAAATCTCAATAGAATTTAGACATTAACATAGTACAATTTAGTTTATAGAGTTGTAGTATAGAATACAAACATGCATCTGACTAAAACTTATTTACAAGAAAGTGGCTGCATCTCTCTGCAACAACAGCACTTGATATAAAGATGCAGAGTGATATTAAGTCCAAAGTCACTCTAGAATTTATAGTGAGACCATGTTAAGAAATATTAGGATTCACATATATATTCCTAAATGAGTATATGAAAATGTAACAGTAGAATAACAACTAAATAGGAGAAGAAGTCTAAGGATTAAGAAAAAGCAGAGTTATGGAAGGAAAATTATAAAAGATAAAATTTTCTCTCAAGACAGGGTTTAGATGTTCAGCTGTACACATGACCTAAAAACAAAGAAAAACTATTTAGAACAGTTGTTGTGAGCACTCATAATGATGTAACACTTTACTACAGTTCCTTGAGAAAAAGAGATATGGCACAGTATTACATGTGGAAGTGTTATGATATATGATGTATGAAGTATATATGTAAAATATATGATGATGTGTATATAGGAAATTTTCATGAAATCCTCCTTTATTTTGTATGACATCTAAAACTTTAATATAAGCAAACTAAATAGGAAGTAAATAAAATGTTAGGAAAACAAATGTCCTATTTTACCACCTAATTTTAGGTCTTATGTTGCACAAAACCTAGGCTGACACAAGCTAGTACTATGTAAGAAGAAATTTCATTTTAGAAAATGTCCCCACAAGATTGACCTGTAGGCAAGCCTATAAGACAGTTCCTTAATTAGTGATTAATGTGGGAGGGTCCAGCATACTGTTGGTGGTACCTCACCTGGGCTGGTAGTCCTACATTCTATAATGAGGAGGTTGAGAAAGCCATAAACAGCAATCGTGTAAGCAACACTCTTCACTGGGCTCTGCATCAGTTCCTGCTTTCAGGTACCTGCCCCACTGAGTTCCTGTCCTGATTTTTTTCAGTGATCAAGAGTGATGTAGCAATCTAGGTCAAATAAATCCTTTCCTTCCCATGTTGTTTTTGGACATGATGCTTCATAGAAAGAGTAAATATAACTACGATAACTTTTAAACTAAATATTTCATATATTATATACTAATACTTAAAATTTACAAAACCTTTTTTGCAGTGTTTATATAGGGTCAGGTAGTTATCACAAACTTCAAGTCTCAGATAAGAAGTGGTTAAAATATTAATATTATATTCTTCCCACATATACAACATATTTGTTAAATTATTCTTATTAAAATTTAGATGTTTATACTTTATTCTATAAATTAATGTTTTATTTCATTTTATTTCAAAATTTGGGAAATTACAATAAGTTATATATGATTGACATTAAATGTAATATTATACATGATCACTTTTAAATCATAATGAAAATAATCTGTGCTCATATAAGAATTTTTTAAAATTTTATCTATTTTTTCTGAGTGACACTTAAGGACCTGATTTATCTGGTCTTTTAGAATTCATATAAAAATATGAAGTGTAAATATGATTGCAAATTTATGTGATTTGATTCCTTAAGGATGAAAATATAGAGTAGAAGCTCAATTAAAAGGAATTTTAATCGATAACACTGCTGCTTTGACAAGGGATCACAGCCAATTATCTTCTATGTTGGAGTGATCTGGCAAGAGCTTTAATCCCTTTGGCTGGAATACAGACATGCCCTTTGTACTCACTTCTAATCCTTAATATTGAAGGAAAAGTTAGTTTGAAGAAGGAAGCAGCCATATTTGAAAGTGACCTCAATTTGAGGAGCAGACAAAGTGACAAATCAGAGAAAGATTTGACAGAATGAATCAGAGATAGCCTATGCACACTCTCAGGAAAGAGGAGGTGATTTAAGAGGACAGCAAAGGGAATAAAATCTGGAGTGTAATAATAATAATAATAATAATAATAATAATAATAAATAATAGTGGAGTGGAAGTTGATGGCAAGCTCAAATAGGTCTGATATTGGAAGAACACTAGGCAAAAATAAATATAAAATGTTTAAAGTTCCAATAATAAGAAGCATTGAAGAGATTGCATATATGTAAATTTTGATGATACATTAAGGGAATCAGCAATTTCTAAGATTTTATTTGAAGAAAATCTACTTTATTCAGTTCAGGTTTGGCAGTCATGTTCATGAGATCTTATGGGTGTAACTTCTAATTATACAAGGATGCACAATATCTTCTGCAATGTAACCTGAATTCTAGGTTCAAAGTGTTTTGTAGATATATCCGTTGTGACTAGGCTCTAAAATTCCAGATTTTGATTGGTTGTTGTTTCGATATTCATTGGTTGTTGTTTCATCTGTGATATCAATGAACTTCACAGGAAGAAGTTCACAAAACCTCGGTCCTACACAAGGCACTGAAAACTGAGGAACTCTATGAATGAGAGAGTACTCCCTGATGGAAGTGCATATACACTAGTTGTTTAATGATAAATGATCAGCTCAGAACATATGTAAGTAGCATTATACATACTGAACAAGTATGTGTGTGTGTGTGTGTGTGTGTGTGTGTGTGTGTGTGTATGTGTATGTGTGTGTGTGTGAAATAAAAGGCCATGAATCATGAATTCATGAATCTGAAGGGCAGTTGGGAGAGGAATATGATAAAGTTTAAAGGAAATAAAAGAATAGGAAATATTATAATCATTAACAGATTGGGAAAAGATGTTTACCAATCCTACATCCAATAGAGGGCTAACATCCAATATAAAGAAGTCAAGAAGTTAGACTCCAGTGAACCAAATAACCCCATTGAAAATGGGGTACAGAGCTAAACCAAGATTTTTCAACTGACGTATGTCGAATGGCCAAGAAGCACCTAAAGAAATGTCCAAAATCCTTAGTCATCAGGGAAATACAAATCAAAACAAACCTGAGACTCCATCTCACACCAATCAGAATTGGTAAGGTCAATAACTCAGGTGACAGCAGAAGCTGGTGAAGATGTAGAGAAAGAGGAAAACTCCTCCATTGTTGGTAGGATTGTAAACTGGTACAGCCACTCTGGAAATTAGTCTGGTGGTTCCTCAGAAAATTGGACATAGTACTACCTGAGAACCAAGCTATACCACTTCTGGGCATATACCCAAAAGGTGCTCCAACATATAATAAGGACACATGCTTCACTATGTTCATAGCAACCAGAAGATGGAATAAACCAAATGTTCCTCAATAGAAGAATGGATACAGAAAAGGTGGTGCATTTACACAATGGAGAACTACTCAGCTATTAAAAACAATGACTTCATGAAATTCTTAGGGAAATAGAAGGAACTAGAAAATATCATGCTGAGTGAGGTAGCACAGTCACAAAAGAACACACATGGTATGTATCCACTGATAAGCTCGGAATACCCATAATACAACACACAGACCATATGAAGATCAAGAAGAAAGAAGACCAAAATGTGGATTCTTTAGTTCTTTTTAGAAAGAGAAACAAAATGCTCACAGGAGGTAGAATGTGAGGACTTGGGAAGAAGAGAGGAGGAAAAGGGTTAAAAAGGGGAGAGGATCAGGTTTGGGAGGAAATGGAGATGTTATACAAAGGGTCAAGAATTTGAACAGCGGTGTGTAGCAGTGGGGGATGTGAAACTGTAGCCACCAGCAAGTCGCAGATGCCAAGAAAATGAGAGGCTCCCAGGACATAAAGGGGATAAGATTAGCTGAAATGCCCCAAAAAGGGGATAGAGAATCTGTAGAGATCATACCCAGTGATCCCTGGTTGAAGTATGGGGCCACGCATACATCTACATATTTTTAACCCAGAATTGCTCCTGTCTAAAGGAAATACAGAGACAAAGTGTGGAGCAAAGACTGAAGCAAAGGCCAGCCAGAGGCTCTCCCACCTGTGGATCCATCCAATATAAAGACAACAAATGGGAACACTGTTGGGCATGCTAACAAGTGCTTGCTGAGAGGAGCCTCATATAGCTGTCTCCTGAGAGGTTCTGCCAGTGCCTGACAAATGCAGTTTTGAATGCTCACAGTCAACCATAAGACTGAGCTTGGGATCTCAATGGAGGAGTTAGGGAAAGAACTGAAGGAGTTAAATAGGTTTGCAACACCATAGGAAGAACAATATCAACCAACCCAGAGCTCCCAGGGACTAAACCACCAACCAAAGTGTACATATATAGGGACCCATGGCTCTAACTGCATATGTAGCAGAGGACAGCCTTGTTGGGCATCAATTGGAGTAGAGGCCCTTGGTTCTGTGATGGCTTGATGCCCCAGTGTAAGGGAATGCCAAGCAGGGAGGCAGGAGTGGATGGGTCAATGGGGAAGCACCCTCATAGAAGCAGGGGGATGAGGGATGGGATAGGGGGTTTCTGGAAGGGAAACCTGGAAAGGGGTTAACCCTTGAAATATAAATAAAGAAAATATAAAATAAAAGAAAAGAAAAAATGAAAAAAATGTATAATCAAATTTTATTCTGAAAGTTTTTGAAAATGCTCAGGTAAAACACTTCATAAGACAAAAAGAGGATTGAGTCACTTACAAACCTAGTTAAACAGAAAATTGATTGAAGAATTGGCAATTATCCATCCAGTGGAAAAAAGACAGCATTTTCAACAAATGGTGCTGGCACAAACTGGAGGTTATCATGTAGAAGAATTCGATTGATCCATTCCTATCCTGTACTATGGTCAAATCTAAATCGATCAAGGAACTGCACATAAAACCAGAGACAGTGAAACTTATAGAGGAGAAAGTGGGGAAAAGCCTCGAAGACATGGGCACAGGGAAAAAATTCCTGAATAGAACAGCAATGGCTTGTGCTGTAAGATGGAGAATCTACAAATGGGACCTCATAAAATTGCAAAGCTTCTGTAAGGCAAAAGACACCGTCATTAAGACAAAAAGGCCACCAAGAGATTGGGAAAGGATCTTTACCTATCCTAAATCAGATAGGGGACTAATATATAATATATATAAAGAGCTCAAGAAGCTGAACCGCAGAAAACCAAATAGCCCCATTAAAAATGGGGCTCAGAGCTAAACAAGGAATTCTTACCTGAGGAAAACCGAATGGCTGAGAAGCACCTGAAAAAATGTTCAGCATCCTTAATCATCACGAAATGCAAATCAAAACAACCTTTAGATTCCACCTCACACCAGTGAGAATGACTAAGATCAAAAACTCAGGTGACAGCATGTGCTGGCGAGGATGTGGAGAAAGAGGAACACTCCTCCATTGTTGGTGGAATTGCAAGCTTGTACAACCACTCTGGAAATCAATCTGGTGGTTCCTCAGAAAATTGGACATAGTACTACCAGATGATCCAGCAATACCTCTCCTGGGCATATATCCAGAATATGTTCCAACTGGTAAGGACACATGCTCCACTATGTTCATAGCAGCCTTTTTTATAATAGCCAGAAGCTGGAAAGAACCCAGATGCCCCTCAACAGAGGAATGGATACAGAAAATGTGGTACATTTGCACAATGAAGTACTACTCAGCTATAAAAAGAGTGAATTTATGAAATTCCTGGGCAAATGGATGGACCTGTAGGGCATCATCCTGAGTGAGGTAATCCAATCACAAAAGAACTCACATGATATACATTCACTGATAAGTGGATATTAGCCCAGAAACTTAGAATACCCAAGATATAAGATACAATCTGCAAAACACATGAAACTCAAGAAGAACGAAGACCAAAGTGTGGACACTTTTCCCCTTATTAGAATTGGGAACAAAACACCCATGGAAGTAGTTACAGAGACAAAGTTTGGAGCTGAGACAAAAGGATGGACCATCTAGAGACTACCATACCAGGGGATTCATCCCATAATCAGCCTCCAAACGTTCACACTATTGCATACACTAGCAAGATTTTGCTGAAAGGACCCAGATATAGCTGTCTCTTGTGAAGCTATGCTGGGGCCTAGCAAACACAGAAGTGGATGCTCACAGTCAGCTATTGGATGGATCACAGGGACCCCAATGGAAGAGCTAGAGACAGTACCCAAGGAACTAAAGGGGTCTGCAACCCTGTAGGTGGAACAACAATATGAACTAACCAGTATCTCACCCCCCCCCCCCGGGCTCATGTTTCTAGCTGCATATGTATCAGAAGATGGCCTAATTGGCCATCACTGGAAAGAGAGGCCCATAGGTCTTGCAAACTTTATATGCCTCAGTACAGGGGAATGCCAGGGCCAAGAAGTGGGAGTGGGCGGGGGAAGGAATGGGGGAACTTTTGGGATAGCATTGGAAATGTAAATGAAGAAAATACCCAATTAAAAAAATAGTGACATTACACACACAAAGAAAGAAATATTAGTTCAATTCTGTTCTGCTGAACAAGCTGTGTGTGGAGAAAAAGTTACATGGTCATTATTATTCTATAGAATTTAAATACAACTCATAGTTTTTGAGTAAAGTAGTTTAGATAAATTCCCTAAAGTAAAGTAATATTCAAGGCAAATTATCAAGGATGGCAAGGTACTGTGTAGGGACAAGAATCAGGTGGTAGTCATTCCATGAAATGAAAAAGAAATAAATTCAGAAATCCCTCAATGCATATAATATGAGCTATTGTAAGATTCTATATTCACATCACTAGCATTTTACTTATATTTAAATTCCAGCATAAAATGTATGTTGTATGTTAAAGTAGGCTCTGTACACTAGTTTTTGTGTTAACTTTTCTTTGCTTTTAATCTTTGGATAGTTTATCACCTTTGATTCAAAAAAATCCTAAGGGACATATTTGTTTCTATAAAGTACAGGAGTGTTCTGAGAGCTGTAAAAGATTGTTGGGTTATGAAAACTGGCTTTCACCAAGCTCACTTAAGAATTTGAAGAATATTTTGTTTGGGATTGAACATTTATGATATTGCTTGTCACTTCCCATTACCTTTTGATCAACATGATAACGGGAATAGCACCTCCAAAAGCAATTGACTCTGACATTGTGAATATATTTAATGGCTTTCAGTTATGGCTATGAGTTTCAAGTGCTACGCATTTGGCTTCTACTATAATCAATTATTATAACTTCATGAGACAGTTAAATTGAGTGACCTCTAGGGCTACATGCCTGAGATAACATTTTAGTAAATCTATATAATATGTAGGTCAAGTGATAAATCCCATCTTTACTTCATGGAAGTATCACTTAAATCAATTTGGCAAATAACCTGTTTAAGAACATGACTAATGCTTTTTCTAAGTATACTGTTCGTGTATGCACTAGTTGATCACACTATTCTAAAATGAAGTTAAAATAGATTAATATTATCATCTGCATTGATTTCATTACATTGTTAATATTTTCAAACTAACTTCACTATCAGTATTCATGGATACACAGATTAAAATATACTACTGATAAATTAAAGAAGAATAATTTGTGCTATCATTCTAGAATTTGAAATTTACAATATTTGTCCTATACAGTATTGAAATTCTAATCCTATTATTAATTGCATAAGAATTCATTGTTTTAATTTTATGTAAGGCATGCAATGTGTTTTTGGTAAATACATATACACACATGCAGTACCGTTGCTATTGAGTACTCAATTAGTACATATTGCAATCTGTTTCATGTTTTTATGAATGGTAAGAACTCAAGGAAGACAATTTTCAGTACTTATTGTACATTTCAGTATAACATAATTATATATTAATTGAACTATGGCTTTAGCCAGCTGCCAAGAGACATGATATTCACTGTTTTCTGTGTCTGTGAATTACTTTTGCTTTTTGCCACAATTAGTCAATTTTTGAAAGTTAAAACTTTTCATAGGGAAATCAATATAAATTCACCAGTTGTAAGTATAAACACTTGGCTATATATTTAAGCAGTTACTTGATTAGAACCAGTAACGACTGAACAATACATTATTTTAACAGATTACAGATTTCAGCACCATTCTTAGCTTTGATTTCTCACTTCACTATTAGCTTTATGCCTTCTTTATAAAATGTATTTTTACTTTTAAATACCTTAAATAGTATTCAACATGGTCTATAACAAAAAATGTCTTAAATATTCTTTATTTTATTTTATTTTAGTAGATATTTATCTAGAGTTTAAATAAGATCTTAAATATTTCTTCTTGCTAGATTTTATTTATAAATTCTCAAAAACCAATTAGTGCATACAACTGTTTTCATTAAGCAATCTATACAACTACAATATTTGTACAAACAGTGATAGTACAATACCAATACTACTACAATTACTACTATTAATGTTACCTGATTTGCATTCATATAACCCAAACAAACAGCAACATTATTATTCTTTCAATTAAAATGAAGATAGATTTTGCTTGGTGGTGTTTTATATAGAAATATGGAATTTAAGTGCTTGAATTTGTACTACAGACATGCTAAAATTATTTACTTGCCACTTCGGAGAAGATGTCAGGGTCCAATGTACCTCAGTAGTATTCATGTGAGCATATTTTATTTTGTCTTTGAAATTATAATAGAGTTACATCATGCACTTTCTCTAAACTTCCTCTAAACCTGCTCATTTTTACTTTTGTTTGAAATTTAAGGCATTTTCATTAATTATTACTGAATTAATTGTTTCATTAATTGAAATATATATGCATATATGTATATATATGCATATGTATTTCTAAATATAACCTATCGACTCTAGGTTACTTATATGCATATTTTCATGGCTGACCACTTAGCACTGGACAACTAATTGCTGTGCTCTTCTCTAGAGAAGACTATCTCATGTACACACTATTTAATACTTGTATTACCTTTAAAAGCATTGTTCAATTTTACATTTTCTTCTTTAGTTATGTACTTTCATATAACCAAAAAGACAATGTGTTTTTACAATTTTAATATGACTAAATTATTACAAATAATCACACCTAATATGATATATATAATCAATTAGTATGTATATATATATATAAAACCACTCAATATTATATATATATTATATAATATATATTTGATAATTATATATATACATATATTTAATTATCAAAAACGAAGACTTGTTGAATATGAGGCAGGTAGAATTAAGGTAGATGTAATATGCATATATAAAGTTCTCAAAAATTTAATTAAAAATAAAAATGTTATTTTTAGTTTTCCAAATTACTGATAATATTTTATTAAATGAGCTCAATGGTAATTTCTTCCATATATGCTCTTATCACTTACCATGAATCATACCATTATTTTATGTTCATAAACTGAGACCTTCAATTTGACCACAAAATTTACTATTCCTAGAGTAATTTTATCAAAGACCCTATTACATTTTTGGCTGAGAAACAAACATTAAAACAACACACAACTCATACATATTGTATAACATTTTAGTTTTCCAAATTTTTACTCTGCATAGTTATTACTTTCCATTAGTTTGTTTATTCACTTTATATTCTGATAGATATCCACCACCACCCCAATTTGCACCTCACACAGTCCCCCCTATCTGCTTCCTTTCTTTTTTTGAGGATGGAATCTGCTCCTTGGCTATCCCCTCACCCTGGCACATCAAATATCTGCAGGACTGGGCACATCCTCTCTCATTGAGGCCAGACAAGGCAGTTACAGGAACAGATTCCACAGACAGGCAACAACTTTAGGGAAAGCCCATGCTCCAGCTGTTGGGCAACCTACAAGAAGACCAAGCTGAATACCTACTACACATGTGTGTATGGGTTTAGGGGGGACTAAGGACAGCTTGTATATGATCTTTCATTGGTGGTTTATTCTCTGAGAGTCCCCAAAGATCCAGGTTAGTTTATGCCACTGGTCTTCCTGTTGAGTTCCTACCTCAATCCTTCCCCCAACTATTACTCTGTAAGTAACCAATAGTGCAGACAGGACACTGATATAGCTGTCTCTTGTGAGGCTATGACAGTGCCTGGCAAATCATCTATTGGATGGAACACAGGGTGCCCAATGGAGGAGCTAGAGAAAGTACCGAAAGAACTGAAGGGGTCTGCAACCCTATAGGAGGAACAACAGTATGAACTAACTAGTACCCCCAGAGCTCATGTCTCTATCGTTGGCCATTACTGGGAGGAAAGACCATTGGTCTTACGAAGATTATAAGCTCCAGTACAGGGAAATGCCACCGCCAGGAAGCTGGAGTGGGTGGGTTGGGGAGCATGGTGCAGGGAGGGTAAAGGAGACTTTCCAGATAGCATTTGAAATGTAAATGAAGAAAATATCTAATAATAATAAATGAAAAGAAGAAAGAAAAGGACACTGTCAATAGGACAGAACAGCAGTCTACAGATTGAAAAAAAAAAAAAAAAACTTGACCAAACCTACATCTGACAGAGGGGTAATATCCAAAATATATAAAGATTCATGAAGTTAAACACCAACCAAATAATCCAAGTAAATATTGGGTACATAGCTAACCAGAGAATTCACAACAGTAGAATCTTTAATAGTTCAGAAGCAATTAAAGAAATATTCATTATCCTTATCCATCAGGGAAACACAAATCAAATGATCCCAGATTTCATTTTATACCCTGCAGGTTGGAAAAGATCAAAAACTCAATTGACAGTACATGCTGGCAAGAATGTGTAGCACTCCTTCATTTCTATTGGGAGTGCAAACTTGTTTACTCATTATATACTTGTATCTATTTATAACAAGTATAAAGCAAACACATTGAATCATAAACATAGGTGCATGTAACCTGGAATATCTTCAGAAATAAAAAAGTAAAAAGTGATGATGGTAAATCTTTAGAAAGTTAAAAGTATTATAATGGGGAAAATGGGAACATCTGTTGACGTGATTTTTAACTGCAGACTGGTCAGTGAAGATAATAAAGAGGGAGAGAGAAGGAGGTGGATAAAATCTCTGAAGGTATTTTTAAATAGTGAATGTTGTGTCCCACCAGCAGATCATATGTCTGGGTTCTAGCCTGGAAAGGCATCTTGGAAACCTGGAAGAGAAGAAGGGCTAGGTGGCACTAGAGAAAGATACAGCTAAGACAGTCATCCTGATCAAAGCTCAATTTTACTATTCCAACACGCAGTTATGAAGGAGGGGAAAAGGGGTCTGATTCCCGATAAATAATCTAGGGTCCAGTAGCAGGGTGACCACGTGTATGGCTCCAGAACAGCAAAACGGAGGGTTCCAGCAGTGGGCGTGGCAGAACAATTGAGTGGGAAGCTCCATCCTGATGTAAACAGTGGAACCATGGCAGACCGGTTTCAGGCTGGGGGAGGGGAGGCTACATCTCCTCCCTGTTGTTAATAAAAAAAGGAGGGGATGGCCTGAGGCATAAAATTTATCTATGCTCAATAGTTCTGCCTGAATTCTAGGGCTAAAGAAAGAACTCATCTCTGTGGGATTTCCTAACTTTTCTTATGGTAAACCATGTTTGGATAAGACTGTCCTTACTGTCCTAGTAAACAACTAACAGAATATCCCTGAGCTGTAGGCTCTAACTTTATAATGCTAATTAGTACTGAATAGGTAACTTCCTAGTTGAAATCTAAGTAGGGTGTTAGAACACTTGGGAAGGTTGACTCTATGAAATTGAAATGCACTTTATTATGAATAACACTGAGTGGATATTCCTCCACATTTTTGGATGACAGGCAGGGAACAGGAAGGAGGGCGTTATGACCGGCTACATAGTACAAGGCCAATTGGCTTTTTGGGGGTGGGAGGCTGTGAAGGGCTTGCCCTTCCAACAGTATGGTCTCCAACCTCTCTCCCCCCTATTAATTAAGTTTAAAAAGGCCACGCTTAACTGAGGTGATCAAATGATTTCCTCATCCGTAGATGAGTGGGCTTTTAACCTTGGCTTGGGTGTAAATTGATCTGATTCCTCCAGCAGGTGCTGTCACAACCCACACCTGTAGCCCTTGTTGTCTTTTGGGGAGGTGAGGCAGAGCTTTAGAAAGATATTTTTGGTTGTAACTTGAAATAGATACCAACCTCCATCCAAACTGGGTGTATCTCACAGGGAACCCAGAAATGGTCAAGCTGGACCTTCCCCTGCAGTAAATCTCTGCACCAAGCAGTACCCGTACTGTATTCGTATGATCATGAACTAGTATGCACAATTCTGAGTACTGTGCAGCTCCTAAAGGAGAATTGTCAACCTCAGAATTAGCAAGGCCTAGACAAGAATTATGTCATTAGTAACACCATGATTTATGGGGAAAATAGGAGCTGAAAGTCATCCTCCTCATCTCTGTTAGTCCCACAGCCTGAGGAACTAAGGGGACCTTGCAGTACCAGCAAGGGTGGAAAACCAGAGGCCATTTTCTAGCTAAACCTAAATCTCAAATCAGACCCAAAGCCATGAGACGGGCTGGAATGTCCTTTGAATGAAAATAACAGTCACCACCTGTATGCTCTCGGGGTCAGGGATGAATGCCCGCTGCAGTCCAGCTGGAGGATGTTGATTGGCCTGTTTGAAAAAAAACGAGATCTAGACAATGAGAAAGTAGCAATGCAAATCTTCTTTTTGGGGAAGTCCAGGTACTTTATTCAGTTGCAAACTGTAAAGCTAAAGCTCAGTCTCTGACCTCCTGTGGGGGAGCTGGCTCAGAGAGTAGCAAGAAAACAGCTTTTTTGGGAGCCTGAGTTCCCAACTGAATTCTATGCAAAAGAGGAATTTTAGTCCTCAGAGTGATACTTACAAGAAGATTCAGGATCTGTGTTCAGCTGCCGAATTAGTCTCTCAGGCAGCCACCATGCTCCATCTTCATCTCGTGAAAAAACACAAACCGAGCCCCTTCCCCAGATTAGAACCGGATCTGGACCCTTCCATTCGTTAGTTAGCAGGTCCTTCCATTTTACCAATGCATAAGAATTAGAAGTAACTGGATGCCACACTAACCTTTAATATCAGTTTGCAAAAAATTTAGAACAAATAAAGTAAAGGCAAGATGTGCTTTTGGTGACCTTGGGTGATATAACTGCCCCTGTTTTGTCTTAAAAAGCCAATTCTTTAAGGTGCGATGAGCATGTTCAACTATTCCTTGTCCCATGGAGTTATAAGGAATTCCAGTTTTATGTTTGATACTGAATTCCTTACAGAGAGAAATAAAATTTTTACTAGAATAGGATGGCCCGTTATCTGTCTTAATAAGTTTAGGCAATCCCATGGCATTAAAGGCTTGCAGGCAATGATCAATCACGTTTTTAGAAGCCTCTCCTGTATGCAGAGAAGCAAAAAGAAATCCTGAACAAGTATCGATACAAACATGTATATATTTTACTTTTCCAAATTCAGCATAATGGGTTATATCCATTTGCCAAATATGATTAGGCATAAGGCCTCTAGGATTGACTCCTAAGTGTGGCACTGTAGATAATGTAATACATTTAGGACATTGTTTTACAATCATTCTCACTTGCTCCTTAGTGATCTTATGTTGGAGCCTTAGGGTATGGCTAGAGAGATGAAACCTTTCATGATCACGTTTGGCCAAAGCAACAGGATCCGAAATTAAGGCTTCTCCTATTAGAGCTCTGTCAATGCAATCATTGCCTTCAGATAAAGGTCTAGGAAGACCACAGTGAGATCGTATGTGGCCAATATAAAACGGATTTTTCTGGGCAAGAATGATGTTTTGAGATTCTGAAAATAAAGATCCTGCCGGCGTATTGAAGTTAAATGTACCACAGGTCTCCAATAAGGGTACTGATTGTGCAACATATAAACTGTCAGTAAAGATATTAAAAGCCTCATGTACAGACTGAAAGACCTTTAGTACTGCTTTTAATTCGGCTAACTGAGCCGAAAGGCCAGGAGTCTCTATGATAACTTGTTGATTATTAATAAGATATCCAGCTCGCCCTTTAGAGGAGCCATTAGTAAAAATCAATAGAGCATTATATAAAGGCTGTAAGAAAATTATTTTAGGAAATATCACATCATGTACATTTAAAAGTTTTATCAACCTATCTTGGGGGTAAGGGCTGTCTATAGTTCCGTTAAAAGGCTGAACAATATCTGGCTCTTTGCCATAATAAGTTAATGCCTGCCTTCTTCCCGTGATAATCATCTGTGCCACTGCTTCGTGATATGGCAAGATATTACATTTAGGAGAAATCTTTGAATGTTTCCACATTATAGGAAAGTTTTGCTATAGCAGTCCCATAGGCACATGAGTCGTATTAAAAATTAACAAATGTAGAGGCAAGGAGTAATCTATATAAGTGACAAATTGCTCTTCAATAGCTTTTTCCACTAGCTGTAAGGCCAGCAATCCTTCTGAGGTTAGAGATCTAGGGGAAGTGGGGGATGTGCTCTGAATTAACTTTGCTAGGTAATTAAGAATATAGGAATCTCTAATATTGGACTGAATATTAGCCCCATCTAAGATTGAGTTAGAATGACTGGTCACACTGAAGAAAAGAGAAAATTCATTATGACTCTATTAAATGACTAATCTTACTAAGTCAGAATATAGAGTATCTGATGTACTATTGCCATAAAGTTAAAAGGCTTGAAGCTAGTCTAAACTGGAAAAATTGTAAGCAAGGATGGATCTAAAACATGAATCTAATTTAGTTTCTTAGTCATTTCAATCAGGACACTGAGTCAACTTACCTGCCAGCTCATCACAGGAATTAACCAATATGCTTTTGCAGTGTTCTGTGGAGAGAACCTGTTTTTCCCTTTCCTAATAAGGTAGCTGTTTAGGATCAATCTATAAGCCAATAAGTAGATCCTTTTAAGATACTATAAAGCATTTATTAAATTCTTCGACATTTAAATTTCAAATTTTGAAAATAAAGGTATGATTTAAATAGTGTGCATGTGAATGCACTAAATAGTATGTACAGGGATACAATTTTTCTCTTTTTTGTCTTTTAAGAAGTTAAAGTTTTAAAGTTTTACAATATCTAATCTTTTAAATTAATAACTTGTTGACAAAACATTTTAAATACTTGGCTGTAAAGGGGCAGTGACTAATTGCACTTTCAATCATTTTTCTTAAGGAGCGGTTGTAACTATAAAGCTTGAAAGGTTATTAAGAGTCACATGTGCATAATTTATTTATTAATTATAAATAAGAGCTTTTATTTGTAGCAATCATTAAGTAAAAGTCCTCAAGAATTAACTCTATTATGTGGAAATAAGTAGTAACTGCGGACACTAAAAGGAAAGAATTATACATGCACAATTTTTAAGAATACTAAAATATTATCTTAAACCATAACTGTTATGAATATATAAAGAATGAGATTATATATCCAAACTATTTTATATGGACGGCCCCTAGACTGTCTGAGATATAAATTTATCCTGGCATTGTTTTAAAATGCCCAGGCAATTAGAACAATTTAATAAATGTCTAAAAACTGCCTTCTTAAAAGGAATGTATTTTTCCTATGAGTTGTATATGCATAAGCAATTGCAAATTTGAGAATTAATAGTATCTGAGGGAAGAACAATTTTAAACAATTGTGAGCTCAGAGATATAGCATTGACTATTAATATACAAATTAAGGTTTGATTGTTCAGTATTTTAAAACACCATCTACAGCACACAACTAGATTGTTTGTGCTGAAACAGGGGGGAGGGGGGAACTTAAGAGACTAAGCATGGGATCTAATTTACATTTACTTACGTCTCATATAGAGGTTGTTATTAAACACAATAATTGGGATGTAGGCATGCGTGAATTTTGGCCCTGCTGCCACAGCGGCTTTTGTTATTACCGCTGCCACCTTGGCCTTTTTTTCAGGCCAGAAAACTCAAACAAGGGTGGCAGAGCACCCCGGGCCTTAGTGGGAAAAATATGACTACTCTGAAAATATGGCTACATTGGTCGGGACACGTGGAGGCATGGGGCAAATGTGAACATGGCCCTGTCTTGAGTTCGCTGTAAGCCTCTCGCAGTACTATAGCTCTGGGAAACTGTGTGTTTCAAGGCCCCACCCAACAGCAGCCAGTAGCTAGCTGGGCCCACGTGGGCCAACGGATGAGAAAAATGACTTTACAATGTTTTTTTCTGGCCAAGGAATTGTCTTGGGCACAGCTAATATTTAATTACCAATGAATATAATTAATAACAATTACAAAAGCTTTCTTTATTTTTTGTAAAACCTTCTGCAGTAAACTAAAACCCTAAGTAATAAAAGGATATTGTCTCTGAATCTTTTGGGTGAGAGCAAGGATTTAAGGTAAACTTCCCTTGAGAAGCGTTAGTTAACAAAATACTTTCCACTTAGGAAACAATATACACTGAAAGATTCAAACTCTTAGCTTCTTGTATAGAGGCAGAGACAATAAAAAATTTCCTTACATAATTTAAAGCTATATTAGCCATACCTAGAGGCAAAATTTTCCAGTGATTACCAGTTCACTAGAAGCAAACCCTTTATCATGCAAGGAAAAAACGAAACTTTAAACCTATAATAACTTTACATGAAGTAGGCAAGCCAGATTGTAATGTCTTTATAAGTTCTATAGTCTGATTGACCCTTTTATAAACTTAGAATTAGAACTTTATTTAGAACAACATCTGGATAGATCTGCAACACTGTTCATTTAGCTAAAACAAAATTTCCCTGGAGGCAGGGAGAGGCAAGTTTCAACAGCTTCCTTAGGTACTGTTTGGAAGACCAAAGAAAGTCACACAAGCCCTGCCAAGGCTGCTCTGAGCTTTGTATAGCTGTATGACCACAGAGAGCTGTATTAGTGCTCTCATAAGATGATTACTCCTGTAATAATCTTAATTAACAATATATGGGTGAGTAGAAAATCTTAAATTTGCAATCAAACTGCAAGCTGCAGTCAATGGAACATTAGCAGTTTTAACCATAATTTTCAAGTTTCTTTTGCAACGTTAGGATAATATCTACAACCTTGGAAAAGCAAAACCCAAGTTTAAAACAATTTATCATCTTTAAAATCAATATTAGAAGCATTACTATCATGTTATGAAGTTTGGCTGCCAATTAATACCTATGAATACAAGCAAGTTTTAATGTTTTAATAAAGAGACATTGTTTTAAATCTTATCTTTCATTTTACTTTTTAGGATAGGAACCACATTAATTATTATTTAAACTAGAAATATCTTTAGAGACCCAGCCTCTTTGCCTGCCTTATGCCATGTGACTGAAGGACTCTTATCTTGAGTTATCAATTTTAAGACTAACCATCTGTAGCAATGTAACAATTATTAATCTTAACCAACAACTTATGAGCTGATTGTGAAAACACGCAGAGCACATTAGCAATAAAAATGAACCAAATGAAGGATTTACATTTAGACTAATCAGAGAATATTAATTTTTCTAGCTACAATCATAGAATAAAAAGCACTTTACCATTTGTCAAACACATTAATCACGATCCATTTATCAGCTTTTTTACCCTGAATCTAAGAGGCTGTAGACTCACCCTTTTTTCCTAAAATGGACAGTTTTTTCCAGCAGGGACCCTCCTGGCATGTGTCTGATTCCTGGTTGAAGCACATGGCTGCTCTCGGCTTTGCAGATAAAGTTTTTATGTCATCTTTATTATCCAACATAGAACATTCATTCATACAGACTGGACACGAATATACATGAATTGAACACGTGAACAGATTGGTGCACCAGACATTAGACAAGACACAAACGGGGGCAGAGTACGTCTGCTATAAGGCCCAGAGAGAACAAAGCATGGAATTCCTGAAATTTCTCTCTGATTTTTGGGACATTTTCCTCCCACATGATGCAGTATTTTTTGTTTTTTGTTTTTTGTTTTTTGTTTTTTTAAACTGCGGCCATCTGCCTGATTATTAATTTCCTTTTTATAAACCCTTTCTTTTCTCATGCTTAAAAAATGTAGCTTCTGAGAGCTATGGCTAACTGCCTGTTACAGTTCCTATCTCCTGTTAAGCTTCACTGCTGAACCTAAGTGATTTAGCGCTCAGGTTAAACGCTGTTTCAGCTTAGCCCATACTGACCTTCTACAGTATGAATTTCCTTTAATTATTTTCTTCTTCTATGGAGCTCCAAACCAGCAGTGCTTCTTCCAAATGTCCTCTGCCGTTTCTTAGTCCTGCATTGGTTTGCCAAATGTTGTGTCTGGCCAGTGGATCACATGTCTGTGTTCTAGCCTGGAAAGGCATCTTGAAAACCTGGAAGAGAAGAAGGGCTAGGCAGCAGGAGAGAAAGATGCAGCTAAGATAGTCATCCTGATCAAAGCTCAATTTTACTATTCCAACACGCAGATATGAAGGAGGGGAAAGGGGGTCCGATTCCTGCCAAATAATCTGGGGTCCAGTAGCAGGGTGACCATGTGTATGGCTCCGGAACAGCAAAGCAGCAGGCTCCAGCAGTGGGCGTGGCAGAACGATTGAGTGGGAAGCTCCATCCCGATGTAAACAGTAGAACCTTGGCAGGCAGGTTTCAGGCTGGGGGAGGGGAGGTTACAGTGAATATTTTAATTTTTATTACATTTACCTTTCTTTCGAAGAAATTATTTCATCTGGGAAGGTATCTTCCTCTAAGAGCCATAGACCATCTTACAAAAACCTAGGTATCAGATATGAAAAGTCTTATTTGGAGTTCTTGTTCTGGAAAGTATAAGAGAATTCAAAACCAATATATACTGTTGCTTTTGTTCTGTTTGCTTGTTTTTTTCTCTTTTGTTTACATTTTTCTTTTTATTGAAAAAAGTCCCTCCCTCTACTTGAAGTACCTCTATACCTAGCCTTATCTCTGGGTTCTACTCCCTTTCTGTTCCTAATAAGAAAACAACAACAATAACAAAACATAACAGGATTCCAAGAGACAATGGCCAAATATAAAAGTATAAAATATAAAGATGAAGCAAACAGGAGAATAAGAGTCCCCAGAGCAGGCACAAGAGTCAGAGGTCCACTCTTTCTCACCATCAGTAGTCCAATAAAATTTCTAAGCTAATAGCTATGCCAAATCTACAGATTAACTGGTGCATACTTAAGCAAGCCCTATGCTTGTTGCTTCTGTATCTGCTGAACTCTTAAACACCTTGTTTGTTTATTCAGATAGAGGCATCCTGTCCTCCATCTTTTGTGTTTCCCCTATTCTCTCTGCCTTCTCTTCCATGGAGTTCACAGAGCTTTGAGGGGAATGACTTGGTAAAAACCTCTAATTTAGGCTGTCTGTTCATATAACATCTGACAGTGGGTCTCTAAATCTATTCCAATCTGTTTTCTGAGAAAGCCCCTCTGTTGATGATTGGATAAAGCACTGATTTATGAGTATAAAAGAATATCATTGGGGATAATTTTATTAATTTTTTTTCCATAACAGGGCTGTTTGGTTTTAGCTACATCTATAAGTTCCCTAGTCTTCAGTTCTATGTTACTCAAGTAGTGTCCAGTGGTGGTTCCTTCTCATAGTGTAGGTCTTACTTCAATTCAGACATTTGTTGTCTGCTCCTACAAGTTCTATGCATCTATTACCCTCGTTTTTACACAGGCAGAGCAGACTGTAGGTCAAAGGTCTGATGACTGCATTGGTATAATTGTTTCTTTTTATCGCCTGCAGAATACTTTCCCACAGCAAAGATACTAGAATATAAGAGTTAAGGCTCCATATAGACACCACCTTGACTTTTTCATTCTCAATGATTAGTTTAGGTGTTGTATTTGACAATAGGGTCCAGGTATCAGTGTGCAGAATTCAGCCTGTTTTCTTAGAAATAGCCTGGTGGTTTGGGGATTTCCACCACACTCACTTCATCAATAACTCAGTTGACTATACCCTAGTCCCAACCTTGGAAACTTCACCTAGCTACATGAAATTTCCAGTTGAAACTCCCTATATCCCATTACTGAGAGTCCTCATTAGGATTACTTTCATAGACTCCAGAAAATTTCTATTGCACTATCTTT